>NC_139647.1:24308502-24648502 GCF_964638095.1 Poromitra crassiceps
GGACTACATGACAAGTATCCAGGCTCTCGCTCGTCCTGTGGAGGCCCCCAGCTGTGGCCCCGTCCGGCTCCAGAGGTCGCCCCGGCCACGGTACTTCTCCAAGCCCCAGATGAAGCACTCGGTGGCGCTGCACCGCGCACCACCCCGCGCGCTACGGACTTCCAAAGCCTCCTCCCTCAGCCGAAACACAGAGGAGATGTCTCTGAGGATGGCCAGGGGCGCGGACCCTGTGGACTGGCTGTTTGGACAGACACAGATGAGGACTTGAAGGGGGACGTGGCCGAACAAAAAAACGACACTTTTTTTGTACGTACTCTGGTGGAGTAGCTTATAAGTGCACAGTGGATTGACGTGCTGTTTATGAACGGATTACAAGCACCACATGGTGGTGGGACGCAGTACGGTGGCTGAACCAGCAAAAGACCAAAGTGAGGCTCTCAGAGAGCTGAAGACATATTTATTTCTATGCACTAAGGAGTTATGTCTCCATGTTTACATGCCTTTATAATATTGTTTTGGTGGAAATGTTTTATTGTTTCTAATAAAAAACAAATGAAAATATGTATTTGTTGCTCTGTTTCTTTCGAGTAGAGTTATTCCAGAACATGAATGTGTTTTGAGTGGGCAGTGTTGGGGGTAACTCATTACAAAAGTAACATATTACATGTAAGATATTACTTTTAGCAGTAACTCAGTAATATAACTTATTACTTATAGGATTTCAGTAATATTATACCAGTTACTTTGTCAAGTAACTCAAGTTACAAATTGAGTTCGTTTTTTTTAATCAAATCACATATTTAAATGAAGATACAATCATTTCCTAATCAAACTGTTTTTTATGCAAATAACCACTATAGATGATAATAACAAAGGAAACGGATAACATTTAGAATTTTGGATTGTTTACACTGACTTCAAGGCGGTTGAAATTATTTTTCAGGATGGTTCCGGGGCGGCGATGTCATTCTGCTGCTGCTGTTATTTGAAAGTAATGGAAAAGTAGTGTAATAAGTAACAAGTTACTCTACGCAGACAGTAATATTGTAAAGTAACTTATTACATTCAAATGAAAGTAACTAGTAATATGTAGTATATTACATGTTGCAAGTAAATTGCCCAACACTGTGAGTGGGTGACATGTGATTTTGGGTGAATATGAGTATTATAATTTAAAGGTAAATTGAAAGGCCTCAGTAAGATCCTTTCAGTGCCAAAAGGACACAACTGAAGTCATAAGCCACGTTTTAATGGGGGAAAAAAGACATATAAGGGGGTTTTGTTTGCTGTCAAAAGGGCATAACTGCTTTACGCCCATTTAACACCAAGTAAAACCCCGCTTTTGATACTGAACAAGCATTGTGGGTAGAGGATTGTAACAGCTGAAAATGCATGCTGACATAATGCAGTAATGGTAGCATAGCACTGCAGCATGATCACAACATTCTTCCTATTCATATTGTAAGTGATATTCTACTTTATGTCAATATTAGATCAGATGAATCTAAATCCCATGAAATACTGAGGCCTATAAATTCAAATGTTATTGTATAATGTTAGTGTGGTGGATTTGATCGAGCACTCTGTGCTCTGTTATGTTGGGCTGTTGAAGTGATTACTCTTGCATCGATGACTCATGCCTGTAGTATGTATGTTCCACAGTAAAGCCTATGTTGCTATCAAGTCTGCCTCCGTGACATAATTATTACTAGCAGTGTCGAGAGCTAACGACCACCCGCGTCTCGGTCGGAACATCCCACTATAGACAGAGCACCAGGGCAGAAGAGAGCGGGCTCTTGGAACAAGGGCAGTAAGAAGCCATCATCCGGCGGAGACTGCCGAAGATGTGGAAAGAGACATGAGCCGCGCCAGTGCCCTGCTTATGGAGCAGTGTGCCACAAATGTGGAAAAAGCAATCATTTTTCCAAGGTGTACCGAGCAGCCAGCTACAGTAACAGCAACTATAAGACAAAGACTGTGAACTGTATTGAGAGTGACGTGGATTCCTTGTACATCGGCACTGTGGAGAGTGAAGGACACGCAGTGGGCCAGGTACAGGGCGGTGCATGGTATACAACAGCCAGCATCAGAGGTGTAGCCGTGAAATTCAAGCTTGACACAGGCGCTGAAGCAAACGTGCTACCTTCATCCGTTGTCCGACAGATGCCGGGTCCCATTCAGCTGCGCCCCACAAAGACAGTGTTGATTGCGTTTGGGGGAGCTCGCCTGCACCCAGACGGCGTCGTATCTTTGAGATGTGAGACAGCCAAAGCTGCAGCTACACTGACATTTCACGTGACAAATCAGACAGACACATCGATCCTGGGCAGAGCAGCATGTGAAGACTTGCAGCTGGTAAAGAGGGTTGAGTCACTCACCACAATGCCACCAAAGCCTCCAGCCACCAAAGAGGAGTTGGTTGGGATGTATGCATCAGTCTTCACACGGCTCTGTGAATTCCCAGGGGTTCATCACATACATCTTAAGCCGTCTGTCATGCCTGTGATCCATGGCTGCAGGAACATCCCACTCTCAGTCATTGACAAGCTAAAGGACACACTACAAGACCTTGAGAGAAGAGATGTCATAACAGCTGTGAAAGAGCCGACAGAGTGGGTGAACAGCCTTGTCGTCACTCAAAAGAAAAATGGTGCACTAAGGGTATGCTTGGACCCTTGTGACCTAAATGAGGCTGTTATGCGCCAGCACTACAACATTCCCACCCCTGAGGATGTGTGCAGCAAGCTGGCAGGGAAATCCATCTTCACTATTCTAGACGAGAAAGATGGATATTGGCAGATCAGGCTGGACGAGCCATCTTCAAAACTGTGCACCTTCAACACACCATGGGGCCGGTTCCGCTTCCTCAGACTGCCATTTGGCATCAAATCTGCGAGTGAGGTATTTCAACAGAAGAACTGTGAGACCTTTGGTGACATACAGGGTGTACACATTATCACAGATGACATGATCATTGCTGCATCATCAGATAAAGAGCATGATGACATCTTGCGCAAAGTGATGGAGAGAACAGAGGCTGCCAATGTGAAGTTCAACAGAGACAAGATTCAGTTCAAAATTGACACAGTAAAATATATGGGTCACATCATCACGCCAGGGGGACAGAAACCTGACGGTGCAAAGGTGAAGGCAATCACCAACATGCCGCCCCCAGAGGACAAACAAGCCCTACAACGTCTGCTGGGGCTGACTAAGTACCTAACACAGTACATCCCGAACGAAGCCTCGTTGACGGCACCTCTCAGACAGCTACTCAGAAAGGATGCGATGTGGCAGTGGTGCCCGCATCACAGTGCAGCGCTGGAGAAGCTAAAGGCTGCCCTCACACAAGCCCCTGGACTGAGGTTCTACAAACACAAGAAGCCGCTGACATTACAGGCAGACTCATCAAAAGACGGGCTGGGGGCATGTCTCCTCCAAGAAGGTCAACCCCTGTGCTATGCATCACGAGCACTCACTGAGACTGAACAAAGATATGCTCAGATAGAGAAGGAGCTGCTTGCCATCGTCTTCGCAGCCAAAAGATTTCGCCAGTACATATACGGCAGGACAGTGACAGTGCAGACAGATCACAAGCCTCTGGAGATCATCGCGCGGAAGTCACTGAGCAAGGCACCAGCACGTTTGCAGCGTATGTTCCTACAACTGCAGAGGTACGATCTGAACATCACATACACGCCAGGCAAATACATGTATATTGCCGACACACTGTCCCGTGCGACAGCTAGCGGAGAAGGAGAAGACGTCGACGAGAACACTTTTGATGAAAAAGTCGTGTATGCCATGGAGGCCACGGACGGATGCGCTGAGTGAAGAGACACTCAGCCGGCTGAAAGAGGCAACTGCCGCAGACAACGTGTTACAAGCGGTGTGTGAGAAACACAAGAAAGGATGGCCAGCAAAACGACACAGCGTGGACAAGAGCCTGCACAGCTACTGGCCAATGAGACACAGCATCAGCCTGAGGAACGGTGTTGTGATGGTCGGAGACAAGATCATCATTCCCCAGAGCTTCAGAAAGGTAATCTTGGAGAAGCTACATCTAGCTCACCAAGGAGTGCAGCGCACAAAGGCTAAAGCTAGAAAAGTCCTCTACTGGCCTGGAATGGCACGTGACATTGAGCTAATGGTGGAGAAGTGTGCGCCGTGCCAACAGCTACAGCCACAACACCAGAAAGAGCCACTCATCACACATGAAGTTCCAGAGCTACCGTGGATGAAGGTTGGAGCAGACATCTTTGAGTTGAGAGGTCAGTCATACCTTCTGCTGGTGGATTATCTGACCAAGTACCCAGAGGTGCTGAACCTGCCTGACAAGACAGCTCACACAGTCATCCAGAAAATGAAGGCTGTCTTTGCCAGACACGGAATCCCCAAAGAGCTTGTGAGTGACAATGTTCCATTTGCTAGCTACAAGATGAAATCATTTGCTGCTTCATGGGAGTTCAAGCTCACACACTCCAGCCCAGGATACCCACAGTCAAATGGACTTGCTGAAAGGACCATAAAGACAGTGAAACATGCACTAAAGAAAGCACTGCAAACAGGCACAGACCCACATCTAGTGCTTTTGTCGCTGAGAAACACACCAGTGACGGGCCTGGATGTGTCACCCGCACAGATGTTGATGGGAAGGATCCTGCGGAGCACACTCCCATGTACCAGCACCATGCTGCAGCAGTCCATCCCGCAGCATGTGCACAGCAGGCTACAGGATCTGCAGTCCCGCCTACAGCGCTACTACGACCGAGACGCCAAGCCACTGCCAGCGCTGAACCCAGGTACCACTGTACACATGCAAACACGGCGTGGATGGGAGCCGGCTGTAGTGATGCACCAGAGGGAAGAGCCACGATCCTACACAGTTCAGACACCTGCAGGAAAGACGTTACGGAGGAACAGGCGCCATCTGAGAAAGATACACCCGAGTCTATGCAGAGACACTGACCCTGATGAACACTCGGAGGTAATGCTTCCTCAAACACCCAGGTCAGCCGAACCGCCACGACAAGACCCTCCAGTGAGTACTAACGACTCTCCTGCACGCCACACCAGAAGTGGTAGAGCGATCAGACGCCCTGCCAGATACAGAGACTAATCTCATGGACACTTGACTGAGTTGTAATTCTATGCACCTTAAGTGAGTCCCAAGAAAGAAAGAAAAAAAAAAAAAAAGGACAGAAGGTTGTGAAATTGAAACGCATTGGAATGTTTGTTGAAATGTTTATTGAGAAACAAAAATGAAAACAAAGTGGTTTATTCAATATATATGTTACACATGATGTTATGGTAAGAGTTAAGGTAACTGGATCCATAGTCCATGTCCCAGTCTAGAAAAGGGGGATGTGGTGGATTTGATCGAGCACTCTGTGCTCTGTTATGTTGGGCTGTTGAAGTGATTACTCTTGCATCGATGACTCATGCCTGTAGTATGTATGTTCCACAGTAAAGCCTATGTTGCTATCAAGTCTGCCTCCGTGACATAATTATTACTAGCAGTGTCGAGAGCTAACGACCACCCGCGCTCGGAGTTATTATAGGTGCACAACATATATTATAGGTGTTAACAACAGGTGCACCCACACGGCACACATGTTAAAAGTGTAGACAGACGTGTTCTGTCATTAAATATACATCATCTGGTAGAAACACATAACTGAACATTACCTTGTGCTTGTGCTTGCCTCTTGCCCTCTTCAATTTCCTTCCTTTTCTTTTTTCCGGGGCCAGGCGGATAGCTCCGTTTAGACATCATGCTGCCTGAATTGAATGTTTACAGACTGGTGAGCAGTGAGCGTGGAGGCGGGGCGGGGGATGGGAGGGGGGGGGGGGGGGTCAAAACAAACGTGACGATGATGACGCTCGCTTGTAGCCCTATCAGTGTCAAGAAGCCAGCAGTGATAGGGGTTGCCAGGTCAGTTAAACGATAATAGGTAAATTCTGCATAATCAGCATTGCTTTGGAGGGCGGCCCGCGGGGCCCTCTGGCAACTCCCAGGGGCAGGGCCTAGCGGGCCCTAGGCTACTTGGACCATAGGACTTGGACAACATACGGTACTCCATGTTGCGGCCATTGTTGTGTGACGCCAGACAACTGGTTCCCAGCCTAGTGGGGGTAGATTTTTTTCTCCCAGTTTTCAAGTCGGAGCTCCCACTTTGCCATTCCAGCGCACTTTTCCTAATAGAAGGCCAGAAAATCCGAAGGTCCCAGTTGGTTCACGGCTCTGCCCCGTCATGATACACAAACAACACACATGGACGCCGCTAGTGGGGCTTGGAAAAGAGAGGTGCCACCTCAGACAGGTGAGAGCGAGGAGACCCACACAAACACTAACAAGATCCCCCTCGTGTGCAGATCCAAGAGCTGAAGATGCCCCGTGGCATAGCAGTGGACTGGGTGGCTGGTAACCTCTACTGGACCGATTCTGGCCGAGATGTGATCGAGGTGGCTCAGATGTCGGGTCAGAACTGCAAGACCCTCATCTCTGGCATGATCGACGAGTCATACGCCATCGTAGTGGATCCACAGAGAGGGTAAGAGAGGAATCAGTGGCCTCACTGGCCTGTGTGTGTGTGTGTGTGTGTGTGTGTGTGTGTGTGTGTGTGTGTGTGTGTGTGTGTGTGTGTGTGTGTGTGTGTGTGTGTGTGTGTGTGTGTGTGTGTGTGTGCGTGTGCGTGCGTGCGTGCGTGTGTGAGAGGAATCAGTGGCCTGTGTGTGTGTGCGTACGCGCGAGCGCAGCTGCATCAAAGCTAAAGCAGGGGTGCCCAAATTATTTCCCATGAAGGGCCAAAACTCAATCTGGGTGGAGGGCCGAGGGCCAAAAATAAACGTTGTGGAATTACATAGAAAATTAACATTCTAAATCTAAAATAACATTTCAATATAATAATCTACTTTTTATCTGTTTGGTAATTGTAATAATTTTCAATTGGTTAGATCTATTTAAAAAAACATCTGCATTTGTGGGGAGCTTAAACATTCCACCAGTAAACACCCAGTTAAAAACAGTTGTATTTTCCACCTTTGTAATCAAGAGAGAAATTTGACTTAATTCACAACTTGAAAAATCCTCAAGGTACAGGGGCGGAGCGACCCCATCAGCTCAGGGGGGGGGCGAAGCTCTTAGATCCAACCTAGTGTCCTCTAGAGAGAGAGTGGCGTCAGCGGAGGACCAAAATGCGAGACTCATTAGCCAATGAACAGCCAGGAATGGGTCTCGCGCTACTTTTGCATGTGAAAATAAAGCTGATAATGTACAATTTGATTAATTTCAAGGGATGAAAAACCCTTTCAAAGTACAACACTGTCTATTTTTCTGCAACTCGACAGTGCTGCTTCTTTTACTCAAGAGTTCCACTTTCTACTTCCTGGAAAAAAACTGGTCCATTGGAGTGAATGGAGATGTCGGAACTCTTCTATTATACGGCTCTGATCCAACCCATCCCCCCCCCAAAAAAAAATTTATTAAAAAAATTGCCTTTTTTGCATGTTTGAATCTGTTTTAGCCATATTTAGTGGAATATCTCATTTTAAACACACCAATGTTATTGTCTATTGATTGAATTGCTCTCACACTCTGGCCTGGCATGCAAAAAAAAAGGCATGCAAAAAAAAAAAAAAAAAAAATATATATATATATATATATATATATATTTTTTGCATTTTTTTCCCCCCAAATCCGTGGCGGGCCAAAACAAACAGAGCCAAGTTTGGCCCGCGGGCCCCAAATTGGTCACCACTGCTATAAAGTGTTTGCGGCGGGGCAGGCGGTCAGACAGTATGGCATTAGCATTGTAGCTTGTAGCATAGCATTATATGACATCTTATATCGTTATCTGCAAGCTCTTTTTGCATTCTGTCTCTACAGGTCTGGCAGTGGATTACTTCAACGAGCGTCTGTACTGGGCCGACGCTAAACTCTCGGTCATCGGTAGCGTTCGTCTGGACGGCTCCGATCCCGTCATCGCCGTCTCCGGCCTCAAAAACAGTTGAGTTCTCTCCACGCTTGTGTCTGGGATCTGTTATAGGGTTTGAAAACATGATTTGGGACATGGATGTTAACACTTTCCCTGTGTTTATCTTTTCTCCTCTTTCATTTCATTTATTTAATGTGACTCATTGACCATGATCACATGGTATGGAGCACAAACAAAACATACAAAAACAATAGGCTACAATGGCACAAGGCATGGCTGCATATGTCATTTGAACAGAGGCAGGACATTCTTCAAAAAAGCACCTAATTTACACATTACTTTTTGTCTGTCTGATTGTAGTAGTAAGATCAGTTTAAACATAGATGGACAAGTTAAATAATATCTGGGTAAATATAACTCTCTGAAATTCAAAATAATTGCATTCTTGCATTCAAACAAAACATGATACTCGTCTCCCACACAGTTGTCACTACAGAGGTTACAGATCCTCATACTTCTATGCAGTCCTTTATATCTACCAACAACCTTGGGGATTCTGGTGTTATTAACCCTGAAGTTACAGATTGCATGTCTATGCCTTTGGTTTACATACAGCAGATAATTTTCCAGTTTGAGTTATTTTTTTAATTCTACGTACAAGTCACATGATGTCATGCTTCTGAGCTCACTTTGCCATTTCTGCATAAACTGATCCTTAAGACTTTGCTCAACAGTTGTAGCTTCAACCAGTCAATCTCACACAGCTCACGCGAGATCAGGGTTTTCCCACAGAGCCGGCTGCTATTGGTCCGTGATCGGCGAGCTGCGCGATCACTGGACAGGCCACCTGTCAATCACTCCCAAACAGTGTTGGGACTAACGCGTTATTAAGTAACGCGTTACAGTAACTAAGTTACTTTTTGCGGTAACGAGTACTGTAACGAATTACTTCATCAGTAACGTACATGTAGCGTACTTACAATTATTGCGGTTTAAACAGGCTCATTACTTGTTACTTCACGATTCTGTGCGGGACCTACAGCAGCGAGGGTAGAGAGGAAAATGCGAGTCTGACGGCGGTCTGATGAGGAAGTAGGCTAATCGTGCGGCACTTCTATACTTTCTAATGTTACTTGACCAAATTCTGATAGTGAAACGGGTCATTTTGCGCGAGCTGTGTTGTGTACGGTAGCGGTGTTCACTTCACACCGCTCGGTGAGTCAGCAGCATGGAGCCCTCTCCTCCTCGCTTCTCTCAGGCTGTCTGTCACCAGTGCCCTGCTGCACCAGGCAAGCACAGCACTCGTCTCTCACTCACAGATTCCCCTCGCGTTGGAGGGTGTTCACGGTGTGTTTCACGTTGTCATGAAATGGGGAAAAAAATGCCTGCAAGTCTGCTGCCTTTTGGAGATGAACTGCTATTAAAGGCAGCCGCGACGAGCGACTGCTTTGAGGCTCTGATCTGTCCCTATAGACCCCTTATACAGCTTGTCAACATGGAGCTCCGCGCGCATCGTGTAGGCAAAAAGCCCGGAGCCGCTCATTGACACAGACAGAGCTGTGTGAAAGACGCCGCTGTCAGGACTGCTCTGTGCTCATCTGCGACACACAGTTAGATTTTAGTTTTAAAATGCAGTTCTCGGCTTACTACCACAGCTTATCGCCTAGTGATAAGCAATGTTATGCATCGAAATTAACGTTGGTTAATGGGATGCGTCTTACAGACCCATACCATACGCACTGGCGCTGTCAATTCGCCAAGCCTAGAGTGGCCAGCAATACATATATCGTGCATTCCTTTATAACTGGGGATAGCGTAGATAATTATTCTGTAACTTGCAAAGATATATTGTTATGTTGATAATGCACACAACTCAATAATGACATTATGTAACGTTACTTGGTCGTTCTAACCGAGTGATGTGGCTGAGCAGCCTACAGTTTCAGGCAGCTTACCTGATTATGAAGAGCACTACATTTCGGGCATTTTTAATGATGTCCTCGTTCCAATCAGTTCAACTCAATAATGACATTATTTAACGTTACTTGGTTGTTAACTAACCGAGCGATGTGGCTGTCACTAGCAGCCTACTACAGCATACCTGATATGAAATGAGCGAGCACTGCAAAGTCGGGCATTTTTAACGATTTCCTCTTTGGGCTTGCAACCAAAGACACCTACGGTTAGCATTAAAAGCAGTATGAGTTGACGGGATTCGGTAAAACTTTAGTCCTTGCTTTGTTGATAGTGTAACAGACTGTTCAGTGTTGTGTTGTGTTCTATTGCGTGTGTGCGAGGCTGTGTATGTTCCCTCCGGTTGCCGTAGAACAGGATATGTGGGGAGAATAAAGGTGAAGCTGGTTATAACGTTACAGCCTGGCTCTATCGTTTATTATTTTATTAACCCAGTGTGAATGGGCGGACCCGAATACTCTGCTACAATAGCTTTCCGATTCTGGCATCCCACTGTACAACACGAAGACATGTCTTGCTCGAATAGTTTTCGGGCCACTGGAAAACTACTTGACAGGGCTGCGCGGAGTCTGTCTTTCTGCCTCCGTCTTGCGCATCTGATGCTGTTTGTTGTCATTGTGACGTAGGCGTATAATTGGTCTATCTGCAGGCAGCGCTGGGCTCTGCTGCTGAGTGTCACTCCGCTGTTACCCACAGTGTTTATGTTGTTCAGCAGCCAGGATATTATAGACTACTGATACAATTGTTAATTATAAAACGGCTCTCTCAAATCAAGCAATCTGATTGGTTCACAGCCATTGTATAATTCCAGTAACCGAGTCCAATAACCCTTGGCCATGGGTTATTGGTTGCCATGGCAACTCTCTTACTAAAAGCCTTTGGTTACCTCAAAAAAAACAAATGGCGGAGACAGCTGTCA
Organism: Poromitra crassiceps; assembly: GCF_964638095.1. Classification (NCBI taxonomy): domain Eukaryota; kingdom Metazoa; phylum Chordata; class Actinopteri; order Beryciformes; family Melamphaidae; genus Poromitra; species Poromitra crassiceps. The sequence continues at coordinate 24,319,333 of NC_139647.1, forward strand.
GATCCTTGTGAATCGATCTTCGCTTATAACTTTACTAATACTTCGCAGAAAATTATGTTTTGTACAAGAATAGATGCGGGCTAATGTCTTCTTTGCAAAAAAAAGGCTGTTAACCCCGCATTTAACCCCGCATTTGACCCCGTAACGTTAGTTGGTGTCGGGCTTTGCAGAAAGCATTCAGCTTCTCAGCAAGCGCTGAGAATGCAGCGCTGCGCTCGAGCTGCCTGTCGGGGTTTCCAGAAAGCTCTCAGCTTCTCAGCAAGCGCCAGGATTGGCCAATGTCAACTTCAGTCTCCAGAACGATCCAATCAAATCACCCGCACGTCTATCTTCTTGCTAGAGGTCCCGCCTTACAGTAGTGTTTCAACTGACTCTATCAGAATACCATGCCAGTCGGACTTATAGTATTATTATTATTATATTATTATACTTGGAAACCGTTTTATAAAAGCAATATAGCACTCGAGCTGCGTGGTGTTGTGGAATATATCCCGCTGATAAGCTGTTATCCCACTCGGCCTGCGGCCTCGTGGGATAACAGCTTATCAGCGGGATATATTCGCCACAACACACTTGCTCTCATGCTATATTGCTTAATTATACACTGCCAAAAGTGTACTGGCTACTTTTTGAAGGCAATAATAAATATGCCTCAATGCCTAAATGTTGTGTTTTCTTGTTCCACTACTTTTCGTCATAGTGATAATGGGTACAATGATCAAATTTGACAGTTGTGTTGTCCCACACTGTGCTACAGCAACCCCAAAATAATGTGTGTGCATTACTAAGAGAATTGAGCCAAGAAAGAAAATGTGCCCTTGGGTCTCATTGGCTGCTGTTCTTTACTTGCAGGCACTGCCTCCATAGTCATCCCAGTGCTCCTGCTGCTGTTACTGGCACTGCTGGTGGTCGGCGCCATCTTGTGGTACAAGCGGAGAATGCGTGGGTAAGTAGCTGTTTCAGAGGCCAACAACAAGCTGTTCACTTGAACTGTCTCCTCCATTTCTGGTCCGTTCCTCTCACCTGTACTATCTAGCTTCTCTCTTTTTCTCTGACCTCTCATCTCCTATGGACGGGCAAATCTCCTTCTCAACGCTTGTGGTAACTTTATAGAGTTACATACATGTAATGTAATTCACCTGTTGGTCCTATGACCCCCCAGATCCCGCCCCCTCCCTTCCCTAATATCCAGTCAGATTGGCCATGCTGTCTGTCAGTCCATGTGTCCATGCTGCTGGTCAGTGTAGAACCTGTCTGTTTGTGGTCCTTGCCTGCCATCTCCTGTTTGCCTCCCTCAGGGTTTCCCACCCAGCAACGCAGGGGTCTGTTGACTATGGAATATGGAATCTCTTTTCTGGTGATGCAAAGTCAATTGAACTGTTTTGCCCCTCTCCCTCTCCATACTCTCCCCTGTTTACACTGACTACGTTTACATGCACACAATATTCCACTATTATTCGGAAAATGACAATATATTTGATAAGGGTCATGTAAACAGCATATTGCAGTTGCATTTTCCGAATTTGCCCTTTTTCAGAATTTAGCATTTTCCGATTAAGACATCTGGGTTAATCCAGTATTATTCGGGTTTTCGGAGGATTCTTTGATCATGTATACAGCACATTCGGAATATGCATCTCAATCAGGGTTTTTACCGCAGTTTGCGACGCATGTTGCCTGTTTGTGGTCAACTGATGTGTGCTAGAAAGCTCTAGAACAAGCGATATAATCATAATAATCCATCATCTCTGGCATGCCAAAAGAAAAGCTGACATTTCTGATCGGGAGGAGATGAGAAACATCGTTTTAAAGAGAGAGATATTTAAAGAGAGAGTAGTGTCCACGGAAGTCCAAAGTGCTTGCGAGCCTGCGAGGTAATAACGTAGGCTACTAGCCTACTTTTTATGAAAGACTTGGATGCGCAACACCAAACTTTTCAGCAGCAAGCTCCTGAAATGGACCAAGAAGTGATGCTCGTAAGAATAGTGCTGCTCTGTTTATTCTCAACAGAAAAACTCTGCGGCTCCGCCTACCTGCATCTCTCTCTCCCCCCCTCCCTCACGTGTTGGGGAGGGCGAGCTACGGCTGCATGTAAACGGGAACAAATAGTGGATTATTCATTTAGTCGGAATATTGTCATTTTCCGAATATGGGCAAAAAGCGGAATATTGTGTGCATGTAAACGTAGTCAATGTGTGCTAGGCCGACTTGATGCTTAACACCATGTGCTTCCATAGTAGTAAAGTGTATGCATCTATGACTATTGTTGATGTGCTTGCAAACCACCAAATATTGACAGTGTGAAAGTCCAGCATTCTCCTTCATAGACATGCTGCGGTATATTTAGAGTCAGTTGAAACACTACTGTAAGGCGGGACCGCAAGAACGTGCGGGTGATTTGATTGGATCGTTCTGGAGACTGAAGTTGACATTGGCCAATCCTGGCGCTTGCTGAGAAGCTGAGAGCTTTCTGGAAAGCCCGACAGGCAGCTCGAGCGCACCGCTGCATTCTCAGCGCTTGCTGAGAAGCTGAGAGCTTTCTGGAAAGCCCGACACCAACTAACGTTACGGGGTTAAATGCAGGGTTAAATGCGGGGTTAACAGCCTTTTTTTTGCAAAGACGTCATTAGCCCGCGTCTATTCTTGTACAAAACATAATTTTCTGCGAAGTATTAGTAAAGTTATAAGCGAAGATCGATTCACAAGGATCTGACAGCTGTCTCCGCCATTTGTTTTTTCTACACTGTCATTTGAGGTAACCAAAGCCTTTTAGTAAGAGAGTTGCCATGGCAACTCAATAACCCATGGCCATGGGTTATTGGAGTGGGTTACTGGATTTATACAATGGCTGTGAACCAATCAGATTGCTTGATTTGAGAGAGCCGTTTTATAATGGCTGGTATATCGGTGTGATCAAAGGGCCTTTTGACAGAAAGCTCATTGACAACCTTTAAAAAAAAAAAAAAAACTCTCGTAACGGACAAGCCCGTCTTTTATTGTCACACGAACAATACATGCATGCGGCCACAACACACTCATGCTGACGGTGGCCGGTGAAAAGTGTCCTCTGCATTTAACCCATCCAGGCATGTCCTTTCCTCCGGTGGGCAGGCCAGGAGCAGTGGTCGCTTTCTCGTACAGCGCCCGGGGACCAACTTCGGATGTTGTCGTCACTGGTCGGTTGACAATGACGATCTGATCTTCTGCATGTTTTTAGTGGGGTGGTTATATACGGAGGAACCCCCTGGGCGAGCACGGGGAGAACATGCAAACTCCACACAGAGAGAAAGGCCCTTACGACGAGATACCCCACCTGGGCAGTAGGCACTGAAGATATGGGGGGGAACACAACCACAGCGCCCACAGTGTCCCAGGCGAGAATCGAACTCAGGACCTTCTGACTGTGAGGCGACAGCTCTACCACTGAGCCACCGTGCCCCTTTACATGTGTTGTCTTGACTGTGTGTAGCTGGTGGTGAGTGATCGTCTGGCTTATTGCTAGGTTATTAAACATTTCTGTCCTCTGTGAACTGTTTGAGTCAAGGTTTAAATAATAGTTTGTTCTCTTTTTTTTTTTGCACCCGTGTGTTCTAAACCCAATCCTTCATAACTTATGCTCTAACTCCGTTTTGCTTGTCTTTGCTTGTTCACAGTGCCAAGGGCTTCCAGCACCACAGGATGACCAATGGAGCGATGAACGTGGAGATCGGGAACCCTGCCTACAAGATCTATGAAGGAGAGCCTGACGACGACGCCGGAGAGCTCCTGGATTCAGACTTTGCTTTGGACCCAGACAAGGTAACGCACCCAAAAGCCACTTTGTTTATGGCCCAGGTGTTAAATAAATAAATAAATGAATGGTGTGTAAACTGCCTTCCTCAGGGTTCATCTGAGATTAGAAAACATTTTGAGGCTATAAAGTTTGTGAAAGTTTGTGAGTTAGCGCTACAATTATGGAATGTATTTATTCAATTCAATCTGACCACAAGCACATTTTCAACATTTCCTGCCTTACTCAATGTGTTCCCCCCTCATGTTAAAACGAAACCTACATCTTTGCATGAAAGTGATTTAGTCTAACGTCTAACTAGAGACAGTCTCATGGAGCACTCATGTTAGCCAGCTGCGCACCAAAACACACTTTTAATTTGACATAATGACTATTTTGGGACCCGCCACAGGGTAGACCCCTGAGCGTCACACATTAAACGTAAAATCTAGACCCGCTTGGTGGGTCTTAATTTCGGGCCCTGTAAGTACTTAATTCATCATTTATAAAGCATTGTTCATATGTTACTAAGCATTAGTAAGTAATTCATAAACACTGTTATACATGTTTTATTCCTGATTAATCAGCTAATTTCTAATTTATTTAACACTTGTATTTAATCTAATTTATAAATGCTTTGTAAGGCATACATAGTCCTCACTTTAGATTAGGTCAGACAAAATACTTCACTAACAATTACTAACTACCTAAATTACATGGGGCATGGCTATAGGGGTGGCCCTGGCCACACCCTCAAATCTGATTTGACACCCCAAAATCCTGAGGGCGCCAGGTCCCCGCCATCCACAGCTGAGCTCTAGCAGGCTCATTTTTTTTTTTTTAACACGTTGACTGCCACTGACGTATTAATACGTCAAAAAAAATCCAGCGGTTCACTGCCATTGACGTATTAATACGTCAAAAAAAAAATCGTTTTTTTTTTTTTGACGGTGCTACGTGGATCAATGCCCCCCACGTCTCCTATGGAGATATTGGAAGTATTGAATGTGTATAATCTATTTTACCGACCAGCTAGGTGGCGACGGTCCTCTCCCGACAGAGAGAAAGTCAACCAAAAGCAGCCGCCTCCCGCGGCTGCTTCCTCCATTCTCAAGGAAATGGCTTGGCGATTTTACAGTCAGAAACGAACGAGCCTCATTCTCATACTGTAGGCGGGGACGCTTTCGCGCTGCTGCGGTGGGGGGTTCCAGAAATGGTTTGGGTGGGCAGCATAAAGCCTAGAGTCGCACAGGGCTTCATCGGGGCTCTCAAACCCAAGAGACGAGTGAGACCTATCCACACTCGCTGCCAGGGAGGGAGGCTGCTCAAACTCGCTGCCAGGGAGGGATGCTGCTCAAACTCGCTGCAGCAGCAGCAGCAGAACACTTGCTTGTGACAAACGCAGGCTGAAAGCCACTAGACACGCCTACGGAGGGAGGAGTTGAAGGAGAGGGCGTTCGGAACTATATTGTTTGGATGTCTGATCTCTCACTGATGCCAAAAATAAATGGTTAAAGTGACTGTTCTGCCTGTTTGATTGAATTTCACAAAACTGCGATTATCTCAGCTTTCACTCTCAGACGCTAAAACCATGCTGTACTCAACGGCTAATATCTACATAACTACTAACTCTACAAACTAACTCTTTTAGACAGAGAAAGCACACATTCTATTAGTACTTTTGTGAACTTTGTGTTGACAAACTCCAAGCAGAAAAGAATCCTCGGCTCTTGTAAAATGAGCCAGAATCCTCAAAAAAACGGCTTGGCAAAAGCTACCTACAGCAAAAAAAAAACGGCTGGCAGTCAATGTGTTAAAGCTAGCATGAACAGCATGTTATGGTATCATATGAAACTATAAGACCTAGGGCAGTGATACGCAACTTGAGGCCCAGGGGCCAGATGCAGCCCCCGAGAGGGTGCAGAGTGGCCCCCTGACCATTTTCTAAATTCACAATAAAGAATAACATGAAATAAAGTTTGACAGAGCTCCAGTTAAACTGTCAAATATCGCAGCCTGCTTGCCACCCAGACACTTAATATGTACTTAACTCATTGAGTGCCAATGACGACTATAGTCGTCAATTCAAATAGTAACGTTGAGTGCCAAAGACGACTAAAGTCGTCAATTGCGATTTTTGACGGTGGGACGTGCATCAAAGCCTGATCCATCTCCTGTGAAAGTATGGTGGATGTTGAATGTGTAAAAGCTATTTTACCGACCCATTAGGTGGCGACAGTGCTCTCCAGATTAGAAAAAGGCGAGGAAAAAACAGAGAAGAAGTCATGGGGAAACGGAAATCGCATCGGTATGCATCGATATGCATGAAGCATAACGTTAGCTGTGCCTGCAGCAGCCAATCTGCTGCCACAATTGAGCCCCTCCGTCTCCGCTGCGATAGCTGATTTAGTTGCCGACACCAGCGTCTTTCTGAAAAGTTACATTATTTTCAGCTGGGAGCCGGCGACACGCTGTGAAAAAGCGGGGTGCAGCGCACTTTTCAGTGCAGAGCAAACGCAGAGCAAACGCAGCAGAGCCACCAGAGACACTCCCACGGAGGAGGAGGAGGGGGGTGGGGCACGCAGGGCAGCATACAACCATTGACAGTAAACACAGACCCAGACAGCAGGCTCGATGGACAGAGACAGGCAAACAAGCTAGAATATCTGATGCCCACCAGCAGTAAATCAAGACCAGCAAGAAGGTGTAGGGTCTGCGCACGCAGGGGCCAGCGCTGCTGGTTGCAGCTAAAAAATATTATTTGGCCAAACAAAATTCCTTTGTTTTCACTGTTTTATTGAAGGAAATTATTTTTGAGGTGTCACATCAGAAAATATTAGCTTCAGAGTCAGTGATGTGCTTGAAATGCTTCATTTCACAAAAGGCTGAATATCTCAGCTTCTAAATTGAAACGTGTGTTTTTGCTGAAATCCACCTATCTTCTCCGGCTGATAACTAAAGAACGGAAAATGATATCAATAAACTTTTTTTTGCTGATGATAGAAGAGAGTCTCTTCGTTCTTTGGGCGTGTTCGGTGTTTACATAGTAATATCACACAATATTCTGTGGGCCTCGAGAAATCACTGAAAACGCTCTGAAACTCTGGCACTGGGAGCGTCCGTTCTCCAAAAGTGGCTGGCACTCAATGAGTTAATAAATTAGTTGATGTTTTTTTATTTTATTATTATTCCGCAGGAATGAGTCCGGAAGTGTACTTCTGGGTTTGTGAGAGGAAAAGTCTATGGGATTTAACATGGGGGTTTCGCTTAAATGCATCAAATCAGGTCTGTGGTTAACAAAAGTTTATGGGATTGCGAATTTGGGTTCCGCTGATATGATAATCTTCACAAACGCGAATAGCTTTTATGACTTTTGGAACGCTTTTTTTTTAAACGCAATTTTTATAAAAAGGCATAAAAGTTATTCACGTTTGTGAAGAGTCTCATGCTGAACCCAAATTCACATTCCCATAAACCTTTGTTAACCACAGACCTTATTTTATGCATTTAAGTGAAATCCCCATTCTTAAAACCCAATAGACTTTTCCACTGAAGAAACAAATGGTGGCGATTTCTGGATAAAGCCTACAGAAATACATCATCTGTGCGGTACTCTACGTGAGCGCTGCATAGTGTGTGTCCACTCCGCTCATGTCTCAGTGCTCTGCCTACTTCTGGCAGGGAGGCCCATTTCTAGTCCACAAAAACAAGTGGTCTTTTTGGAAGTAGGGAGATAAGGGGAATGTTTTGTCCAGCAGCCTCTGTGCTTACGTGTTACGTTGACTCACGTGTTACATGGCTGCTATCTATAGCCCAGACACATAATTGTCTCCCTGATTCTGTGTTGTTTCATTTGTACCTCTGTGACACACTCTCCCACCGGGGGAGGGAAAGACCCAAAAATATACAAATAAACTTCAATCAAGATATATTCAATATATTTTTTCACAACACGTATTAAAACCGACCTTGGGGGTGGTTCATTATTTCCTCTCTGGTGTCTTGGGACTTGGTCGCTATGCATTCTTACAGTTCTCTATGGTGATGTTGATGAAGAGTCTTCCATATGAACTGTCTTGATGTTTTTTGCACAGTGCCTGGTAAGTCCCCTCTTCTGAATCCAAACTACTGCCAAATAGATCATGTTGAACTCTTTCATGGGACAAAATGAATGATCCTTACTGTAGCATAGCTGCCAACAACCTCCTCCTCCTTGGTGTCATTCATTTCTATCTGTTTGCTGTTTTCCAGTTGTCCTCTCTATGACTGTTAGACACCGTCTCTAGCTTCTGATTGGTTAAGAGGCCTCTAATTGGCCTACAAGTCAACATCAGCTCTGCAGAGTGGATTCTCAACAGATTAGTTCAGTCAAACAAGTTTGTATTGTGTGTGTGTGTGTTGTGTGTGTGTGTGTTGTGTGGCGGGGGGGGGGGGGGGGGTGTGTGTATGTGCATCTTGTGTTTCTAGGAGTGTGTAGAGCAGTGCAGTCTCATGCAGCGAGAGGGGGGTCGCGAACCCCAGCCTAAAGTTTTTGGGAGGTCTCGGCTCAAAAAGGTTGAGAACCACTGTACTACTCTATACTCTGTGTGTGTGTGTGTGTGTGTGTGTGTGTGTGTGTGTGTGTGTGTGTGTGTAGGAGTGTGTATATGATGTGATGTTTGTATTAATGTCAAAGTGATTACTCTGTGGATGAGGGAGAAGGTCAGGGTTCATGGATCTCCAAAGCAGACCAGGAATAGATAGACCCATTTTGGCAATGTACATTCACATTCACACATACACACGTGTGTGTGTGTGTGTGTGTGTGTGTGTGTGCGCGCGCACACACACACACACACACACTAGTTCCTCTAGCTGGCCTACATTTTGAGTTCGGGCCTGATAATATGTAGCCTGAATTCACAGTGACAGTACACACACACACCCTTTGTGAAAATTAATTTGGATTTATCGTAAATATTCAGCCTTAAATTGTTCTATACCTAAACCAAAAAATAGACTAAAGGTCTTTACAGAGGAGAGAGAGAGAGAGAGAGAGAGAGAGAGAGAGAGAGAGAGAGAGAGAGAGAGAGAGAGAGAGAGAGAGAGAGAGAGAGAGAGAGAGAGAGAGAGAGAGAGAGAGAGAGAGAGAGAGAGAGAGAGAGAGAGAGAGAGAGAGAGAGAGAGAGAGAGAGAGAGAGAGTTTAATGTGTCTCTGGGTGTGATGGTGATGATGTAAGAGATATGAACGTCAGCCTAGTATCATCTGCAGCACAGAAGTGCTCATGAACAATGTCCTTAAGGCATGTTATGTTATGTGTGAAATGTTTCTGTTATAGTAGTAGCAGACATACAGAACAAAAAGCAGGGGATGCATTCAAAAGAATCAAAAAAGAAAATAAGATGCATTGATCATTAGCTCCCTGGACTGTAGTGGACTGTAGTGGACTGTAGTGGACTACAACTGGAGTCAAATGTCGTGTTTACAAAATGTTTTATCTCAGTGATTATGTTCTTACTGATATTTGTGCTAAGCTCGTATCTCCTCTCAATCAACTCTCCAGGTCCCTGAGATCATCAGAACGTTGAGGCAGGCTGGGAAGAGCTCGGCGCGCAGTGATGACATCACCAACGCAACCAACAAAACGTCCACAGCCTCCGGAGGCGGCGCTCCCTCAGAAAACACACCTCGCCTCTTCGACAGCTCCCACGACCACGTCCACGTCTCCACCGTCATCCTGTCTCCCACGGCTTTCTCTTCTGCGGCCGCGTCAGCGTCGCTCACAAGAAAGCCCCGCCCGCCCTGATCGACGAGTGCGTGGAGAAGTTGGGCCAGTCACGTGGCCCGGCGGCGGGCGCTAAAGGAGGAAATGGCGAGGGATTGGCGGGCGGGCTGAGGAGGGCGTTGTCCTTCCAGTCCAACGGTCTGGGAAGTGGGGGTGTCGGTGACGGGGCTGCGGACAGCCCCACCAGCGGCAGGCGCCCCCTGCTGTTCAAACAAGACCCCAGCTTCCCCTGTCTGCAGGCGCTGGACGAGAACGGACTCTCAACAGAGATCTCTCACGCCAACGCTGCTGACACACACACACACACACACACACACACACACACACACACACACACACACTCTGCTGCAGTGCAGCCCACCAGCCTGCAGGACAACAGGACCATGCTGTTTATGGTCATTTACATCAACACAAGCACGTGAATATCTGCAACGTTCACTGTTCCAATGCTCCAATCATATAGAAGAGTTTGAAAATTGTGTTTCCCATGTTTGGAAAAATGATGAATTAATGTCAGCTTTTCTGCTGAGAGATTGAGTTTAGTTTTGGGAGAAATGACCCAAATAACAAAGATTCCTTTGAACGAGGAAGTAATGTAATTTTCGTTGCAGATGGGAACGCTCTTAGCTACTTATTTTCTCTATGGATTTACTTGCAGTTTGTGACAACAAGCCTCACGTGCGCTGTTTTGATGCGTTTCTCTCGTGATCAGCGCTGATCACGGGTCTTCTCGGATCCACTCTTATTACACATAAGGATAAATAGACCCGGACCCGTGGGGACCTTAATTGACCATAAGAAATATGGACCCGGCCCCGTACGGGTCTCGGGTCGGGTCCCGGGTCCTATGGGTCCGAGTAGACCCGTGAAGACCTCTACCTCACACTACAACATGAAAGAAACTACATGGGATGTGTTTTCGGTCCTATTGACATTGACTTGTTGGAAAAATAGGTAAAAATATCTGTGGAGGCTAACCTATGTAATTACACACATACTCATATTTTTTATTTTATTTAAATCTTCTCCTAGACATGGACTCCAATGCATTCTTTTTATGAACTGCATGTTCTAAGCTACTGTTTTCTGAATTGGAATTCAACCCACACCTTAAAACCCATTGAGATTTTATACAGTCACAAATATGTGAATGTTGTGACCTCAGTAGAGTGCTACAGTGGTATCCAGATTTTGCACAAAAATCCCAAATGCTTTGATTTTGAAATATTTTTTAGCACATCACAATGAGGTTGAGGGCTGTGCCAACTTGGCAGCATTGTTGTATATGAAATCTTAAACTGGGCGATATTCCCTTTTTAAAACCCACACCCTCTGATTTGATTTCTAATCCTTCTCACCAGTTGACTTGTGGTTACTGTTTGGGTCGATCTCCTCTCTTCCTGCAGGTCCCACGCATAGCCTGTGTGAACCACTTCATCATTAGCAGAGCCCAGGCGATGATGGACAACATTGACACCTTCATAGAGGTGAGTTTTCATATTTCACTCATGTCAGATTTAAGTTTTCCTTCTGTAAACTTTCTCGCTCTCATCTGGAAGTGATGAAACACCCAGCTCATTGATTTACAATGATACCTGAAGTTCCTAACATTTCTGATCCAGATTTCTGATTTCACAAAGTAGACTGAGTGACAAGAGTAGTGTTCAACAATGAGAAAAGCAAAGCAGACTGTCATCAGCTGTACTGCTTATTCACTTTGACACTGCCTGATCTCATGTCTCCTCCTTCCTTCCTCTGTCTTGTGTCTCACGCTGATCTCCCCTCCCAGAGTCTGTTTGCGCTGGCAGCAGATGAGGACTCTGAGGTGAGGAAGAATGTGTGCTGGGCTCTGGTCATGCTGCTGGAGGTCCGCCCACATGCACAGCATCATCCAGGTAAGCGTGGACACAAATCCCCACTCAACTGATGTGTCTGGGACATGTTATCATCAGACCTCTCTGTGTGTTGAGTTGTACGTGAAAACAAATTGCACCACATTCATATTTGAGTCGGCTTAAGTTTTCCTCCTCAAACTTTCCCGCTCTCATCTGGAAGTAGTTAGAGAATTTTAGCAAAATGCTTGGACCATCTGTGAAAAAATTTACTACCAATAGCTTTCTTCACCAATGTGTTCTTATAGGTGTCTAGAATCACCTCTCAATTAGTGCAAACCCAAATCCTCGTGGAAAATCCTGGTTGATTATACACTGTGCTTTACATAACAATAACCAATATACCAATATCATATGGTCAGGGAGACATTTTTACTCAAAAATAATGTTTGGAATGGATTCAGCACCCCTGAAAACCCCAAGTTAGACACCCCACAAGTTCATTTTAGACTTTTAATTTTTATCATATTTTTCACCCAAGCCCTCGGGGCACCTTAACTTTGATTGGCTCTCCAGGATGTTCCACGAGGATTTGGGTTTGCAGCTCTACTGTCATCAATCTGTAATGTTCAGTGTATTACAGGAATAAAAAAATAAATACATTGTGTGTGTGTGTGTGTGTGTGTGTGTGGAGGGGGGGGGGGGGGGCTCTCTCTGGATATTAAGGTACTATTCAACAGTGAATATAAGGACAGTGCCTCATGCGAGTGTGGAGCCCCTGCACAGACTGTGGAACATATAATCACCAGTTGCCCCAAACAACGGCCACCGCATGGAGAACGCGGTCTGATGGAACTGGACGATGAAACGTTGGCCTGGCTTGCCTCAACGGAGCTGCAGGTCTAAAGACACACTCCAGAAGAAGAACAGTGAATATAAAATGTACATGTCAAATGTAGCAGTTTTTTGTTTTGTTTTTTTGTAGTTTATTTTATTTTTTCCCTTTTTTAAGTCTTATGGAATTTTCCTTTTGAAAAGAGACACTCACCAGCTACCTAGAAGCTACACTCACTTGAATATGATCTGGATTGATAGACCTACAGTATGTAGAGTCTGCTGCCCAAGTCTGTCTTGCACTGTACTTTGCACAGTAGTAGCCTACTACTAGTAGATCTATGTCACCTCCAGACAGATCCCTGTAGCCTACTTGACTGGAATTTGTGCCATGGTCGGCACTTTATCATTCACAGCACAGGACGTAGATATAGGACGAATTGCGTGATTGCGTCACGGGATCCGGTCCTCTGCGACCAATCACGTCACGCGAAAAAAAAATTAATAATCATATGTCAGGCGAGGCGCGCACGCAACATCATTTCAAATTGAGTTTTGAGAGGTGACACGACGAGAGATCTGACTTCTGCTTTTACTGCTTTTAACGAATTGTATTTGGATTTTGGAGGCCACATTTCTCTTTGACGCAATGGCGATGCATGAGGTAAGGCAACGAGTGTTTGTTTATGTTGTCATTTTTGTGTCGTTTCAGCTGCAAGTTTAGCTAACTTAGTTGTGTTGCCTGCCCTGCAGTTAGCTAACTAACATTGCCATTTGACAGGCAATGGAGGACGGGGGCTTCCCCTCGTCGGCTCGTCCGCTAGTTGCTCGGTGTCACGGTGTGTGAGATGGACTTTTAACTTTTGATCTGCCAAATGCTAGTGTAGGCTATTTAATGTAATGTTTGTGCAGCACTGGAGTGACTGAAGCGAGGGTCGGTGACGGTGACATAACGTTAGCTAAACGTGTAGCTAACGGTTAGGCCACCCAGCTACATGACGATCAGAGAAATAGCGTTAATCAATGCACACGTGTTTGTGCGTGTGTGTGTGTGTGTGTGTGTGTGTGTGTGTGTGTGTGTGTGTGTGTGTGCGTGTCCGTGCGTGTGTGTGCGTGTGTGTGTGTGTGTGTGTGTGTGTGTGTGTGCGTGTGTGTGTGCGTGTGCGTGTGCGTGTGTGTGTGTGTGTGTGTGTGTGTGTGTATGTTACATTGAATACATAACAGTCGTGATGGATAGGTCATTTGCCTGATGAAGACCCACTGCGTGGGTTGAAACGGTTGAAACGTCTGTAGTCATTACATATTTGGAGCTGCTCCAGTGTGCTTGCAGCAGCTGATAACATTAATAACCGTGTTGTTATCTATCATTTACATGATACAATACAGGATGTACATTGTGGAATGTTGAATGAGATGAGATGATGTGGGAAGTTGATTTAGGTTTTGCTATTAGGCTATTTTCAAAGTAAGACAACAGCTGAGCTGATAGATTGTTGGGTGGGCAATGCCTGTCAGTCACACAGACAGACAGACAGACAGACACAGGCCTAGGTGCTGTATAGTAGTAACACATCTGCCTAACTTTTGCTATCTTGATATAGTGTCTGTGCTTTTTGCTACAGCATTGGGTGGGTCTATGTTTGAGTCTGCTGCTGCTGCATGTGTGTGTCTCTGTGTGATGAGAGCATTGCCATCTTCACTATAAAAGCAAGACTGCAGGTTTGACCAACCAAGCTCAATCTTTCCACCTGGCTTCCTGACAGTCATGCTCATCGCTGTATACATGACATCATGGTCATGAACACAATGAGAACTGAAACCATGTCCCACATCTTAAATGGTTGCCATGCATACAAAGGGCTTTACATGTAGGCATGACAGAATAGTGGATCTGACGTATCAAAAGATATCACTTCTACGTTTGGGTCTTCAACATGGCTTTTGAAACATTCTATTGTGAAGCCGTCAGCGAGCATGTTCAGTCTGTGTAGTGACCATTCAGATGTGTCCTCTAATATCTCAGCTCACACTCCTGATGTTGTTGTCAGTGTAAATGCTAGAGAGGTGTTAGTTGTAGAGGTTGTCTGTAGCTTTGACCTGATGTTGTTGTCAGTGTAAATGGTAGAGAGGTGTTAGTTGTAGAGGTTGTCTGTAGCTTTGACCTGATGTTGTTCTCAGTGTAAATGCTAGAGAGGTGTTAGTTGTAGAGGTTGTCTGTAGCTTTGACCTGATGTTGTTCTCAGTGTAAATGGTAGAGAGGTGTTAGTTGTAGAGGTTGTCTGTAGCTTTGACCTGATGATGTTGTCAGTGTAAATGCTAGAGAGGTGTTAGTTGTAGAGGTTGTCTGTAGCTTTGACCTGATGTTGTTCTCAGTGTAAATGGTAGAGAGGTGTTAGTTGTAGAGGTTGTCTGTAGCTTTGACCTGATGTTGTTGTCAGTGTAAATGCTAGAGAGGTGTTAGTTGTAGAGGTTGTCTGTAGCTTTGACCTGATGATGTTGTCAGTGTAAATGCTAGAGAGGTGTTAGTTGTAGAGGTTGTCTGTAGCTTTGACCTGATGTTGTTGTCAGTGTAAATGCTAGAGAGGTGTTAGTTGTAGAGGTTGTCTGTAGCTTTGACCTGATGTTGTTCTCAGTGTAAATGGTAGAGAGGTGTTAGTTGTAGAGGTTGTCTGTAGCTTTGACCTGATGTTGTTGTCAGTGTAAATGCTAGAGAGGTGTTAGTTGTAGAGGTTGTCTGTAGCTTTGACCTGATGTTGTTGTCAGTGTAAATGGTAGAGAGGTGTTAGTTGTAGAGGTTGTCTGTAGCTTTGACCTGATGTTGTTGTCAGTGTAAATGCTAGAGAGGTGTTAGTTGTAGAGGTTGTCTGTAGCTTTGACCTGATGTTGTTGTCAGTGTAAATGCTAGAGAGGTGTTAGTTGTAGAGGTTGTCTGTAGCTTTGACCTGATGTTGTTGTCAGTGTAAATGGTAGAGAGGTGTTAGTTGTAGAGGTTGTCTGTAGCTTTGACCTGATGTTGTTGTCAGTGTAAATGGTAGAGAGGTGTTAGTTGTAGAGGTTGTCTGTAGCTTTGACCTGATGTTGTTGTCAGTGTAAATGGTAGAGAGGCGTTAGTTGTAGAGGTTGTCTGTAGCTTTGACCTGATGTTGTTGTCAGTGTAAATGGTAGAGAGGTGTTAGTTGTAGAGGTTGTCTGTAGCTTTGACCTGATGTTGTTGTCAGTGTAAATGCTAGAGAGGTGTTAGTTGTAGAGGTTGTCTGTAGCTTTGACCTGATGTTGTTGTCAGTGTAAATGCTAGAGAGGTGTTAGTTGTAGAGGTTGTCTGTAGCTTTGACCTGATGATGTTGTCAGTGTAAATGCTAGAGAGGTGTTAGTTGTAGAGGTTGTCTGTAGCTTTGACCTGATGTTGTTGTCAGTGTAAATGCTAGAGAGGTGTTAGTTGTAGAGGTTGTCTGTAGCTTTGACCTGATGTTGTTGTCAGTGTAAATGCTAGAGAGGTGTTAGTTGTAGAGGTTGTCTGTAGCTTTGACCTGATGTTGTTGTCAGTGTAAATGCTAGAGAGGTGTTAGTTGTAGAGGTTGTCTGTAGCTTTGACCTGATGTTGTTGTCAGTGTAAATGCTAGAGAGGTGTTAGTTGTAGAGGTTGTCTGTAGCTTTGACCTGATGTTGTTGTCAGTGTAAATGCTAGAGAGGTGTTAGTTGTAGAGGTTGTCTGTAGCTTTGACCTGATGTTGTTGTCAGTGTAAATGCTAGAGAGGTGTTAGTTGTAGAGGTTGTCTGTAGCTTTGACCTGATGATGTTGTCAGTGTAAATGCTAGAGAGGTGTTAGTTGTAGAGGTTGTCTGTAGCTTTGACCTGATGTTGTTGTCAGTGTAAATGCTAGAGAGGTGTTAGTTGTAGAGGTTGTCTGTAGCTTTGACCTGATGTTGTTGTCAGTGTAAATGCTAGAGAGGTGTTAGTTGTAGAGGTTGTATGTAGCTTTGACCTGATGTTGTTGTCAGTGTAAATGCTAGAGAGGTGTTAGTTGTAGAGGTTGTCTGTAGCTTTGACCTGATGTTGTTGTCAGTGTAAATGCTAGAGAGGTGTTAGTTGTAGAGGTTGTCTGTAGCTTTGACCTGATGTTGTTGTCAGTGTAAATGCTAGAGAGGTGTTAGTTGTAGAGGTTGTCTGTAGCTTTGACCTGATGTTGTTGTCAGTGTAAATGCTAGATAGGTGTTAGTTGTAGAGGTTGTCTGTAGCTTTGACCTGATGTTGTTGTCAGTGTAAATGCTAGAGAGGTGTTAGTTGTAGAGGTTGTCTGTAGCTTTGACCTGATGTTGTTGTCAGTGTAAATGCTAGAGAGGTGTTAGTTGTAGAGGTTGTCTGTAGCTTTGACCTGATGTTGTTGTCAGTGTAAATGCTAGAGAGGTGTTAGTTGTAGAGGTTGTCTGTAGCTTTGACCTGATGTTGTTGTCAGTGTAAATGCTAGAGAGGTGTTAGTTGTAGAGGTTGTCTGTAGCTTTGACCTGATGTTGTTGTCAGTGTAAATGCTAGAGAGGTGTTAGTTGTAGAGGTTGTCTGTAGCTTTGACCTGATGTTGTTGTCAGTGTAAATGCTAGAGAGGTGTTAGTTGTAGAGGTTGTCTGTAGCTTTGACCTGATGTTGTTGTCAGTGTAAATGCTAGAGAGGTGTTAGTTGTAGAGGTTGTCTGTAGCTTTGACCTGATGTTGTTGTCAGTGTAAATGCTAGAGAGGTGTTAGTTGTAGAGGTTGTCTGTAGCTTTGACCTGATGTTGTTGTCAGTGTAAATGCTAGAGAGGTGTTAGTTGTAGAGGTTGTCTGTAGCTTTGACCACAGCCTAGAGGAGGCCTCTCGGACCAAGATGATGCAATATCTCCAGCTGGAGCAAACCATTTCACAGCTGGGCTACAAAAGTAAACTTTCTAGTTTTCATATTTGGCAGCCTGGGTCACGTACATAAGCTGGTTGTTGTGTGAGAGGCGTTCAGATGGCTGCTCTCCCAAAGAGGGGCCTAGCAGTTAGCGAGGTGTTGTTCAATATCTGCTGTTTGGTATATTGGATACTGTTATCTTGTCTTACAGTAGGCTACAACTGTATTTGTCGACCTGCCATTGTCCTGTGTATTGTTACGCTATGTGTATGCATTATTGTGGTTGCCGACTGGACACTTATGTAACTGCCTGACTCACACTCACTGACTGATTAGTGTTTATGTCCCTTTACATACTTGTATTTATGTGGACATAAATAAATAATTTGAGTGTGTGACGTGGGTGTGTGCGTGCGTGCTTGTGTGTGTGCGTGCGTGCATGCTTGTGTTTGTGCGTGCGTGCGTGCATGCTTGTGTGTGTGCGTGCGTGCGTGCATGCTTGTGTGTGTGCGTGCGTGCGTGCGTGCATGCTTGTGTGTGTGTGTGTGTGCGTGCATGCTTGTGTGTGTGCGTGCGTGCGTGCATGCTTGTGTGTGTGCGTGCATGCTTGTGTGTGTGCGTGCGTGCGTGCATGCTTGTGTGTGTGTGTGCGTGCGTGCGTGCATGCTTGTGTGTGTGTGTGCGTGCATGCTTGTGTGTGTGCGTGTTTCAGTCATTAATTTGAATTATATTTTGTTCCCCTCTTCATCAGCGCGGCCGTCTGCACGGCCTGGTCCCAGTCCCCTCCATCAGGACAAAGAGACGGCGCAGCAGAGCCATAACACCAGTCTCCACCCTGGAGCCTTGGAAGGTCAGTCCTCCTCCTAACTCACTCACTCACTCACTCACTCACGTCCTCCTCCATTCACCTCACTGTGCCCTCCGCCCGCCTCAGCAGCATGGAGACCAGAGCTCTCAGCTGCTCTGCTCCTCTGGAACTCACTCCCACCTGACATCTGTAACATCCACTCTCTTCCTCTTTTCAAATCCACCCTAAAAACTCACCTGTTCAAGATAGCCTTCTCACTGTGACTACTCCCCCCCCCCCCCCATTTCATATTGTTAACTTTTATCTGTTTTTTATTGTAGTTGTGTTGCGTTGCCTACTTAAACATCAATATATAATAGCTTTATCTGTTTTTTATTGTATTTGTGTTGCGTTGCCTCCTTAACTCATTGGCTGCCAGCCATTTCTGGAAAACGGACGCTCCCAGTGCCAGCCCTTTCAGAGCGTTTTCAGTGATTTCTCAAGACCCACAGAATATTGTGTGATATTACTATGTAAACACTGAACACGCCCAAAAACGATGAGACTCTCTTGTATCATCAGAAAAAAAAAAGTTTATTTGTATCATTTTCCGTTCTTTAGTCATCAGCAGTATTAGATAGGTTGGTTTCACCAGAAACAGATGTTTCAAACTAGAACTGGAGATAATGAGCCTTTTGTGAAATGAAGCATTTCAAGCACATCACTGACTCTGAAGCCAATATTTTCTGATGTAGTGACACCTCAAATATCTGAACAGTAATTTCCTTCAATAAAACAGCAAAAACAAAGGAATTTTGATGGCAAAATAATATTTTTTAGCTGCAACCAGCAGCGCTGGCCCCTGCGTGCGCAGACCCTACACCTTCTTGCTGGTCTTGATTTACTGCTGGTGGGCATCAGGTATTCCAGCTTGTGATTGCCAATCTGTCCATCGAGCATGCTGTCTGGGTCGGTGTTGTATGGTGCCCTGCGTGCCCCACCCCCCTCAACTGCAAACTCCTCCTCCGTGGGAGTGTCTCTGGTGGCTCTCTGCTGCACGTTTGCTCGGAACTTTCTGCTGCACGTTTCAAAGTGCGCTGCACCCAGCGTCTATTTTCAGAGCGCTCCGCCGTTTTTGTGCGCCAGCTCCCAGCGCTCCCAGCTGAGAATGATTTAACTTTTCAGAAAGACGCTGGTGTCGGGTGCTCCTTTTCTGGCAACTAATCATATGGAGAAACTATCGCAACAGAGACAGAAAGGCTCAATTGTGGGAGCAGATTGGCTGCTGTTCACAGGCACAGCTAACGTTAGCTCCAGCATGCATCGGTTTCCGTTTCCCCATGGCTTCTTCTACTCATCATTTCTCATTTCTCATTTCTCATCTTTCTCTAATCCGGAGAGCACTGTCGCCACCTAATGGGTCCGTAAAATAGCTTATACACCTTCAAAATCCCCCATATTTTTACAGGAGATGCATCAGGCTTTGATCCACGTCCCACCGTCAAAAAATGCAATCAATGGCAGCCTACGTTAGCCTGGGTAAACCCATCCCCCACGTGACCTGCTCTCAGACCTGTTCTCAGTCACTATGATAGTGACTGGGAACTGAGAGAGCAGGTCACGTGGGGGCTGGGTTTACCTAGGCTAAGCCTACGTTACTATTTGAATTGACGTCTTTAGACGTCAATGGCAGCCAATGAGTTAAACATCAATATATAATAGCTTTATCTGTTTTTTATTGTATTTGTGTTGCGTTATGTAAATATTATGTAAATAATCGCTCTCTGTGCAGGTGGTTGAGCCCAATGAGAATCACGACGACGCCGCATTCACTGCCAAGCGGATCAACTCCAGGACGCCGGTCTACTCTGGACCCAAGACCGGCATCCTGGAGTTGAGTCCGCATGACCAAATGCGGAATAAGGTAACACACACACACACACACACACACACACACACACACACACACACACACACACACACACACACACCAAAGCTTCCACACAGGCTACTTGAGAGGATACACGAGGTCTACATGAAAGTGTCTGTTGTTGCCATGACAACACAAGGACGGCAATAATTTGATCTTAACCCGACTAAGGCAATCCTCTGAATAAGACACTGCCATGTAAACAGCATTTTGTGACGACCTTCAACAGAATAAGGTCATAGTGGGAGGAAGCAATAGTGGAAAGAAGACGTGGAGTATTCCCATCTTAGTCACATTATTGAAGCGCGTTGTAGACATGTAAGAACTACTATGATGCCCCATGTGACTTTTCACAGCCACGCCCCCCTCTCCATCCTGTCTCTATCACCTGCACTCTGTCCAGAAATACCATCAATGTCATCTTTAACTCATTGAATGCCATGGACGTCCTTCGACGTCCAATTAAATAGTGACGTAGAGTGCCACGGACGTCCTTCGACGTCCAATGCGTTTTTTGACGGTGGGACGTCGATCAAAGCCTTCCGCAGCTCCTGTACAACTATAGTAGCTATTGGAGGTCTATAACCTATTTTACAGAACCCTTAGGTGGCGACAGTGCTCTCCAGATTACAGAAATGTCAGGAATACACAGCCTGAATTAGCCTTGATGAAAGAGAACCCGCTCATGCTGCAATCCAGAGCCATGTAGATTGTTCTGGCTGCAACTGACGGTGCATGCGAACACAGTCAATCCGCGCACACAACTGAGTCCTTCTGCCTCTGTCTGTCTGTCAGCATAGTTTCTCCACATGATTAGCCGCTAGAAAAGCAGCAGCGCGACACTGAAAAGCCAAACCTTTCACTGCAGTCCGCGTGTGGCTTCTCCATGTTGCGCTGCCTGGGAGGCGGCGCTTCCCAGGCTTCCTAGAGACGCTTGGTGCGAGGCTGTGTGTTACTAGTGTGGGGAGGAGTTTTCAGCTGAGGGGGGGGAGGGGGGGTGGGGCACGCAGGGCAGGACACAACTACACCACATCACTACATCAGAAAATATTACCGTATCTAGAGTCAGTGAATGTGCTTGAAATGCTGCATTTCACAAAAGGCTGAATATCTCAGCTTATAATTTGAAATGCCTGAAAACGCTGAAAACAACCTATCTTCTCCGGCTCATAACTAAAGAACGGAAAATGGTATCAATAAACTTTTTTTTGCTGATGATACAATAGAGTCTCCTTGTTCTTTTTGCGTGTTCGGTGTTTACATAGTAATATCACACAATATTCTGTGGGCCTCGAGAAATCACTGAAAACGCTCTGAAAACTCTGGCACTGGGAGCGTCCGTTCTCCAAAAGTGGCTGGCACTCAATGAGTTAAACAAGTGCTTGTTTGTACAATCAGCAGTAGATGGCGCTGTTGTGCTATGCAGCACTGGAAACTCTAGAAAACAGTGGGAAATGTATTTGTTTAATTTTAGTTCAAAAGTTTGGAAATTGCACAACATTTTTTATAAAAAAATATTTTTGCTCAGCCCTGATACACATTTTACGACGATGATTGAAAACTGGTCATTTCATGTTTGTGTTGTGATGAATATTCTTGAACGGGAGAGTTATAGTGTGCTTGATACTAGTGTTGATCAGCTGCTAACATCATTCATGTTACATGAAGTATAACCATGTATCCAGTATATTTATATGTGCATCACAAATGAACTTAATAGACCACAGCTGGCTAGGTCTGGAAAAACTATGGAATGACATGAAAACTGACATGAACAACCATCTTTCTCCTCCCTCAGTGCTTCTCAGACTTGGCTTTACAGCTCGACAAGGAGCGTGAGGAACGCCTGCGCATGGTGACAAATAAGATCAGCACTAAACACGCCAACCAGCCTAAAGGTACAGTAGATAGATGGTGAAATGATAATAATGACTTTGTCTTCATAGCTTGCATATTTTGAATAACAGCCTTTAGACCTTGATGTCCACGCTACATCCTAAATATTGAATATTGTGAATGCTGTGTTTCTCTTGTCAGGCCGGCAGACTATGTATGTGGATACGGCTCCGAAGCCACCACCTGATGTCCGCCGCCAGCAGAAGCCACCACCTGATGACCAACGTCTGCGCATGCTGACAAATAAGATCAGCACTAAACACGCCAACCAGCCTAAAGGTACAGTAGATGGTGAAATGATAATGATGACTTCATTATCGATTCATCCGTCCATTCTTTTCTCCACTAATCGATTAGTCGTTTCGGTCTAGAAAATGTCACAAAATGGTGAAAAATGTCTGTCACTTTCCCCCCAAAACCCAAGATGACATCCTCAAATGTTTTCTTTTGTCCTGACCAACAGTCCAGTCCAAGAGGCCAGCATCCGCCTCCCCTCCCCTTGCCGCTGCTGCCCCACCAGCAAAGAAGCGCAGGAGGGTAAGGAGAATTTCTCTCAATTGATTAGTTTATTTGATGGGGACAATCATCTCCAATTGGTCACAATGGCATCGGCTTATAATTGACTTGTTTTATGTTTGAAAAGTTCTATTAAAATGAAGCTTAGTGATGTAAATATGTCACTCTCTGTGCAGGTGGTTGAGGTGGTTATATAGCAACGGCTTTAGGTATAGAGATATGCCATTGTATTTAAACCAGTAGTATTCTATCATAGTGACCTGTATGCAAAATATAGAGGCAATTTTTTTTTTCATCATTGCAAAGCTACAGCACAGTAAAGAGGATATTATCGATCTACTAGCCTCTACATTTTACTCTCAAAGTGCAGATTGATGCACGTTATTTTTTAAATGTACAAAAATTGTCTTCCCGGTGGGGGGGGGGGGGCTGGTTGTATGCCCCTGGGAGGAAGGGGGGGTGGGGGTGGGCCTGGTTGTATGCCCCTGGGAGGAAGGGGGGCGGGTTGAAGGGGGGGCCTGGTTGTATGCCCCTGGGAGGAAGGGGGGGGGGGGGTTGAAGGGGGGGCCTGGTTGTATGCCCCTGGGAGGAAACCCTAACGGAAGAGTACCACACACACACACACACACACACACACACACACACACACACACACACACACACACACACACACACACACACACACACACACACACACACACACACACACACACACACACGTTGGCTCTTTACTGCCCACTAGTGGATGTATTGCTAAACATGATACCAACGTGAAAGATGCATAGAAGTATGTGGGCAGTGACGTTGCATCGTGTGAAACGGACATGTTTATTTTTGTACGAAAATTGAGCATAAATGAGCCATTAGTGTGCCTTCTTGTTATATAGCGCCACCATCTGGTCTGATAGCTCTCCTATGCTGTGCCCCTCCATTAGGTGGAACCCCAACGCTCCAGCAGCCAGGTGGAGAACAGACGTCCCCCCTGCCCCCCCACTGACTGTCCCCTCTCTCCGGTCGGCAGCGAGCTGACAGCTGATCTGAAGGTGAGTTACCAGCAATGCTCCACTACTAGCAGTGATGTAGTGATCAATAAATGTGCGATAATCGCAGTAATCAAACCTACTGTACATGGTTTTAATGATCATTGAAATTTAAAAACGGTAATACTGTCAGGAATTTTATTACGTTTTATCATTAAACTGGTAAATGTTTCATCCGTAAATGCAGTCATCAAACCATGTGATTTGTTGTTCTATTACATGAGGTAGTCATCCGGGCAGTTGAAACAGTACACTGTGCAGTCCTGCGAGCTATGCTAGCCAGGCATTGCGAGCTACGCTAGCCAGGCATTGCGAGCTACGCTAGCCAGGCATTAGCTACTATGGTGCATTATTATGGATCCCATTGCAGTTGTGGGCAGAACACGCCCTACGCAGCATTCAAGTGCCAGTATTGGCCAGGCAGGCATCCATGCAGACTGTTCTGAGTAGCGCACCAGGTATTTTCATCTCGCCTCAATCTGAGGAGGTGGTGGACGTGTCAGGTCATATAATGTTAAGTTACCTGTTATTCATTACACTAGCCTGTTCCGCGTTATTGTCTAAAACACTGGTTCCCAACCTTTTGTACCTTATGTACCCATTAAATGTGTGCTATTAAACTCATATTAAACATTTAGTATCTAACACAACTGATTATTAAATGAAAATCAATTGAATGACTCGCCTGAACTTTAATCAGACAATTGAGCTTTTGTTTCCAGAATAAACAGTTATTTCAAATATAATTTCAACTGATCATTCAGGTTTTATTAGAGGTCGCCATTCTTTTACTAACATTCGCAAACTGCGAGAAGTCAAGTCATTCATTCTGACATCGCTGAATAAATATTCTGAATGTGCATGATTATTGAACCCATTGAAATGAACAGCGTAAGTTGTATCCATAACCACTACGTCAGTTTCAAACATCAGAATTATGATGAATATAGGCTGTGATATTTACCTGGAATGTTTTGAAGAAATCTTTCAATGGAAACTGATAAAGGCATTTGGGCCTAATGACGGCTCAGCACTCCAATATGTTGCAGTGCATATCAGGGACACACATTTATCGTTCTGCGATAAACACACACATTCCTTTATTAATGACGATGACATGCAAATAGGTAGCAATTGCACTGACATACGTTGTGAGAAGAGATGTATAAACAGATAGATGTAGGGATTAGGTTGACTAAGTTGACTAAGAGGCCATTTACACCTGGCGCTAACATGCGTTTTCTGTGATCAGATTGCAATCAGATTGTGTTTTATCACTTGAAATGCCAGGTGTAAACACCCCCAAAACGCATTGAAGAAGGATTGCCAGGTGTAAATGGAAACAGGCTGAAGTGATAAAATACAATCTGATTGCAATCTGATGGCAGAAACCACATGTTAACGCCAGGTGTAAATGGCCTCATCGTGTCACAAAATGATCGTACACTTAAAGATTTTGGGATTATTGATCATACATCATACAGAGGTCAAAATTATCGTACAAATACGATAATTATCGTACGTCTGGCAACGCTGACTCTCTGAGTTTCTCAATATGATGAGTAGAGGGGGCTTTGGAGGCAGGCTGAAGCTCAGTGTCCACCCAATCAGAAGCTAGAATTGCTACTGTAGTCCAGGCATTTTACGCAAATATGTGGGTCAACCTCACACTAATTGCAACAAAACCAAACTCAACTGATTTTGTATCCTCAATATGTCCTCAATGAAGGAAAAAAAGTGTTAAGGAAATGTATGAAGGGAAAGTTTTGAAAATGACCTAAATATGATGGTAGCCTATGGAAGCCTTTTTTTTTTTTTTTATGTGCCATAAATCTCATCACTTATATCCTGTATGTGTTTTTTGCTTCAAGGAGAAAATACATTTAAAAAAAATAAAAATAAAAAAAATGTTAAAAAATAAATAAAAAAACGTTTTTGGTAGCATCATATAGGTAATTTTCAAAATTTTCCCTTCATACATTTCCTTAACACTTTTTTTCCTTCATTGAGGACATATTGAGGATACAAAATCAGTTGAGTTTGGTTTTGTTGCAATTATTGTGAGGTCAAGTGACATTTTTACTGGACTACTGGTATTTTCTGTGCTATTTTATTTATTATTATTATTATTATTATTATTATTATTATACTCGATTACTCTATAATAATGGAATGTGAGTACTCGAATATTGAAATTACTAAAAATGCCCATCCTCTGACCTTTCTGCATGACAGGCTTGGTTGTGCCGATGGGCGGACGACGAAATGTCATCGCTGGAGCAGGAAGGGACAGGGACCTCACCACTGGAGCTCATCTCATGGCTCGAACAAGGAAGGGATATCTTTTTCCCCATGATGGCGAAGGCCAGAGCCATGTAGATAGAAGAGTCCCAACATCTCCATTCACTCCAATGGACAATTTTTTTACTCTCAAGGGTTCCACAGGAAGTAAGGTCCTGGATTAAGCAGCAGTCGACTTGCAAAAAAAATGGACAGTTTGTGTTGTTCTTTGATTATTTTTTTTTCTTGAATCAAATTGTACATTATCAGCTAGCGCAAGACCCAATCCTGGCTGTTCATTGGCTAACGCCACTCTCTCTCTAGAGGACACTAGCGGCTAGGCGAAGGCATGACCCACCCCTCTCTGCCTCTCATTGGCCTATCATCAAATGTTCATCCAATCACATTCACTTATTTTAGACTGAATTTTAGATTGTCCTGTCCTGTAAATATAGTGCTTTTTTTTAATGATGATCTGAATTAGTCTTGCTTTTCTTAAGTTCTAAAGTTAAAAGAGTGTTTTGCACTGCATGTTAACAATGAGCCAACATATATGTTGCTTCATGTTTCTTCCACCTTCCTCTATCCAGACAAACTGCCATACCATCTAATTTACATAATGTATAATGTATTACATGAATGCAGTACATGCTATGTAGATGTGTTCAAATGCAGAGGTGGTCAAACAGCTGATGACCATTTGTAAATAAATGTAAATAATTGTTTTAAATTGTTGTATAATGTTGCTGAAGGATTCTGGGCACAATCTCCACATTTGAGAGTCAACTGTATTCTACACTTTATAATTTTCATGCAGCGAGAGTGCCCTCTAGGGGTTGGAACCTACTTTTGCAGTTGGGTCTGCTGATACAGTGCATTTTGGGATGGGTCAAGTTGATCACTATAAGCGGATGATTATTAGAACTTTTTTCTGTTTCTTTATTTCTCATGCAGATGACCATACCATCTAATTTACATATGTATAATGTATTACATGAATGCAGTACATGCAAAGTAATGAAACTGACAGCTTCACTATTTACTGAATGTTATTGACTTTAAAAATCCAGACAGTAAGTTAGGCCTCCAGCTGTTTCAAACAAAGAGGTCTCAGAGACATGCAGCAAATAGGCTATCGCTGCTGTATCTCGTTGGCTCATTTTTGATTTTGGATGGCCCAAAATGACCACTTGTAAGTGGATTATTGATCACTGTAAGAAGATTGCACTGTAGGCTAATCTTGGGTTGGGATGACATCACCAACAACCCCTTTAACACCCAGAGTGATTTTTTTTATTCCAAGTAGGTCTGCCAGCTCCCCTTTAACAAAAAACACTTCCTGTGCAGCAGAGGATTTTTGTTCTGGAAAGAGGAACTTTAGAACAGCAAAGTGTTCATGGACCGTACAGGTTGAATCACTCTTGTGGGATATCAACCTGCCTGGGTATGGGTTAATTGTGTATGTTTTACCATATCAAAACAAAAAGTTTATATTTTATTATTTTAAATTTAATTGGTTAAATTGAATTAAGCAAAGCAAAACAGGCACAATAATGGACCCTGATTGGTCAACAATAACAGTTCCTCTAAACCAATGGAGCTATACCCAGAGTGGAGGCTTTCCAGTTATACTGCTAATTGGAGGGATTTCAGGAGTGGAGCATTCACAGGATACTATGAAATAGCCCGTAATGACTGTGTGCAAACTAAGCACACAGTCATTTCAAAAAGATGTTTTAAGTTGGTCTGCATGTGCCCCTTCTTAATTGAGCACCTGACCTGCCCTTCTAAAATGTCTCTGCACAGCCCTGCAGTGGTGCAACAGTCAGGTTACAAGAAAGTCCAGCCAGTCAAGATATATTTAAAGATCTAGAGGTGTGTGGCTGTGTGGTTCTGCAACAAATCAGAGAACACCTCAATCAAGGTCAGTACTTACATGTGCACACTAATTGTAGGCAACTAATACAAATCAAAAATGCTACATGTTACAGTTATATACTGTTATATATAGCTGCCGTTACAGAACATCATTCACTGTTGCTAGCATTAGATTAGATTAAGATTAGATTTTATTTCGAACATGGTAAAAACAAAAAACAAAACAAAACAAAAAATAAAATAAATATAGGCAAGAAGTGCCAAACAATCATAGTCAATTGGAATTCACAGCATACAATAGACAGCAAATTCACAATCAATTTACATTTGTTTATGCCCGAAAAGGAGTAGGAAGAAGTTAATACTTATCAAGTC
Source organism: Poromitra crassiceps (assembly GCF_964638095.1). NCBI lineage: Eukaryota > Metazoa > Chordata > Actinopteri > Beryciformes > Melamphaidae > Poromitra > Poromitra crassiceps. Next base: position 24,347,101 of record NC_139647.1, read on the forward strand.
CTACCCCTTGTTTTATATCTTTAGGCTTTTTATGACAGTATTATACTGTAATAACATGTTATACTTCTGTATTAATATAGCCTATAAGAGATGTGTACATACTCACATTATATCCATAATAATATCACACATACTTTAGAGTTGTTCCTAGTACATTTGTAGCATAGCATGTACACATGTTAAAACACTTGCGTGTTTATACGCTCACACACACCCACACACACACACACACACACACACACACACGGATACCCCCCCCACCCCCACACGCACTCACACACACACACACACACACACACACACACACACACACACACACACACCCCCACACGCACTCCCACATACACATTTTCAAAGCATGAATCAGGATGTACATGAACCGGAATATGAACAATGAACATGATCAGAAGGGTAAATCATTACTTACATTTGTCACTAAGGGCAACAGTGGGAGCAGTCAAGGGCAGTGAGACGCTGGTAATGTAACAGCCAGGCCACGGTGTGCCTTCTGTCTCCAAATGCCCTGATTCACTTCACCTGTGAGACTCACCCTCTCCTGGTAATCAGCAGTGATCATGGGCACCTGGTTAGAGACTATATAAATGTGTGTGTGAGTCTCAGGCTCACTGCTGATCATAACTTTCTGTGCTCCTGTGTTTCTGCTCAAGAGTCTGGTGCTCAAGAGTATATTGTACAAGTTTCTTACAGACTGTTCCTGTGTTTTAAAGAAACTTGTTAGTTTAGTTTGTTGGCCGTCCAACACAGTTTAGGCCAGGCTCTGTTATTTTTGTTGTTTGTTTTTTGTTAACCCTTCAGTCTCAGTAAAGACTTAAAAACTGCTTCTGCCTCTGTCATTTCTGCATTTGGGTCCACACTCACACTCACACTCACAGCGTTACAGTATGATCAGCCAAAATATGGACCCAGCAGAATTTGACAGAGTGCACTCCGCCATTCAACACCAGGGCGGGACCATGTCTGGTGGGTTGGAAATCATGCTGCAGTTTGCCCACTTTGCCCGGCAAGCAGCCTTGTCGGCTGGCAAGCAACCTCCTCCTCTCCAGTCTGACTTTGCCCGCCTCACCATCGCCTACCAGCAGCTGCAACCTGCACCGATGTCGCCCGCGATGAAGCCGGCTTTGGCCCCCTGCCTGACCTCCCCGAGGTCCAAATCCAAGCCCCAGCGTCAGCGCAGCCACAAGGGTAAGCCCTCACTGCCCAGTGCTACAGAGCCCTCACTGCCCAGTGCCATAGAGCCCTCACTGCCCAGTGCTACAGAGCCCTCACTGCCCAGTGCTACAGAGCCCTCACTGCCCAGTGCTACAGAGCCCTCACTGCCCAGTGCCATAGAGCCCTCACTGCCCAGTGCTACAGAGCCCTCACTGCCCAGTGCCATAGAGCCCTCACTGCCCAGTGCCATAGAGACCTCACTGCCCAGTGCCATAGAGCCCTCACTGCCCAGTGCCATAGAGCCCTCACTGCCCAGTGCTATAGAGCCCTCACTGCCCAGTGCCATAGAGCCCTCACTGCCCAGTGCTACAGAGCCCTCACTGCCCAGTGCCATAGAGCCCTCACTGCCCAGTGCTACAGAGCCCTCACTGCCCAGTGCTACAGAGCCCTCACTGCCCAGTGCTACAGAGCCCTCACTGCCCAGTGCTACAGAGCCCTCACTGCCCAGTGCCATAGAGCCCTCACTGCCCAGTGCCATAGAGCCCTCACTGCCCAGTGCTACAGAGCCAATTGACTGTTTCACAGCCTCACAGAGCCTGTAGTTGATATGTTGCACAACAGTAAAATCCTTGCAGCTAATGTTAATTTTCAGCAGAAAGATGAATGGAGCAGGCATTTCTTACCTTATGTAAACTCATAACTGGATATCTCACAAGGTGGGGCTAATTCACCTGTTACACAGTTTAGTGAAAACTACTTATTTTCCACAAGAAAGTAGAATTGTTCACTTAAAATATTTCTATATAATGTAATGTATAAAATAATGTATAATAGATTTCTAGACTGAAAGATATATTGAAAGAGTATACAGTACTGTAAAGCATGTAAACATCAAATACATGTAGTTGCTTTGGATAGCATAGGAAATCTTGGATGGACTCAATACTAGACTGTAATTTTTTATTTTTTATTTTATTTAAGGGTATATGGTATTCAAGAATGAGCTGTTATACCTTAATTCATTTGCATTTGAACTTATTATTTTTATTATCATCATCATGTACTTGTTATGACTAGAAGTTATGATTTTGATGCTATTATTAATGTCATTTATGAGAGGTGATTATTATCCATAATAATAGACTTGAGTGGTTAAAGCTTCTCAGCAATATATCACTCAGGAGCTGCAACATGGCTGATCTTATTTATCAGATAACATTGATTTAATTAGCAATATTAATTTCTGTGCATTTCTAACTTCTGATTGCTACAGTGGATGTGTGTAAGTTTTACACCTGTGAGTGCCTGCCTCCTGGCAATGCGCAACCAGGGCGCAACATTGATGATTGAAGGGTGCGACATATTCACGTAGCGGCTAGCTAGCCTATCAAATCCTGATCTGCGCGCGCAAAGCATCATTGGCAGTGACTGTGAGCTCAACCTGGCGTCAACACAACATACCGCCATTAGCCTGCTAGCAATACAAGGAGAAGAAGCGTTAGAAGTAAGTCAGACGGCACCGATGATTAATAAGAGCAGGACAGCTTTTTAGACAATGGAAACAAGAATGCAGATTTAATTTCATGGATCAGTGGATGAGGGACATGTTTGCAGACTCGGGACGATGAGGAGGAGTGTGTGTTTGATGCATTTGCAGCGGATTGGAAAACTACTAGTTACACCACGTCGGACTATCGCCACAAGCCAGGGAAGATATGAAGATGCATACAGACCCAGGTTATTACGCCAAGGCTCATAATGGGTGAGTGACATTTTTGGCGAATTTGCCCTTGTATTTGATGAACGCTTAACATTACTGTTGCTGCTGTAATTGTCAACGTTTAGCAGAACCAGAACCTATTCTCAGCCTGTGTAGTAGCCTACGTGAAACATTCATTAACAAAGGCAAATTCGGCCCCAGACGGCGTGTGGCTGGCAACCGTGGGGGCGGGGCAGACATCCCTGGGTTGTGGCTAGATGGGGTCCAGCCACGGATAGAGTGATGCAATTGTTATTCCATTTAATTTGTGTTACTTCTTGTATAGTGTCATGACGAAAGCAAAGATACAACAGGGTGGGATGAAGCCAAGGATACATCGTGTGTGTGTGTGTGTGTGTGTGTGTGTGTGTGAGAGAGATAAGGGGAATGTTTTGTCCAGCAGCCTCTGTGCTTACGTGTTACGTTGACTCACGTGTTACATGGCTGCTATCTATAGCCCAGACACATAATTGTCTCCCTGATTCTGTGTTGTTTCATTTGTACCTCTGTGACACACTCTCCCACCGGGGGGAAGAAAGACCCAAAAATATACAAATAAACTTAAATCAAGATATATTCAATATATTTTTTCAAAACAAAGTTGGATGCCATTTCATTTCATTTAGCCAGGTCCTCTCTCACCTCTCAGTATGCTAATACACTGAGCTATTCTGTTAGCCTGGTCCTCTCTCACCTCTCAGTATGTTAAATTAACATACTGAGAGGTGAGAGAGGACCAGGCTAACAGAATAGCTCAGTGTATTAACATTGTTAATACACTGAGCTATTCTGTTAGCCAGGTCCTCTCTCACCTCTCAGTATGTTAATACACTGAGCTATTCTGTTAGCCTGGTCCTCTCTCACCTCTCAGTATGTTAATACACTGAGCTATTCTGTTAGCCAGGTCCTCTCTCACCTCTCAGTATGTTAACTCATTCACCGCCAGTTTAGGACTGCCAATATTTAGCACAGGCCAAAGATTTTCATAATTGTTGGTCATCTTTCAAGACCCACAGTAAATTATCTATTAGCACCAGAGTGATTTGCAATACCTCAAAATGAAGATGTACGTCTCTGGGTTCACCAGGGAAAAAAAAGTGAGCTTTTAGCATGTTCTGTACTCTACTTATAGCCATTTATATACACCCTGTTTTCCCCCAAAATGTCTCTCTGAGAAAAGAAATTGCAGAAAATGGCATTTATGTATTTATGCACACAATCTCATGCAGAACTCGCTCTCAATTCTTTTATTTTGAACTGTATTGACATCAGACATGTAAATATTATTCGTTAGGACACAAATGACAAAAAAAAAATATATATATATATATATATACACACATGAAGTGCTTTTTTTTTTACATTCAACAATACAGTTTACTCGGTGTGAGTGAGTGTGCAGACAGACAGACAGACAGACAGACAGACACACCGACAGACAGACACAGACAGACAGACAGACAGACAGACAGACAGACACACACATACACACACACACACACGATCCCCCTTTTAGATTTCTAACCCCACATATGATAAGCAATAACCACGCCCTGTGGCGCTGGGATTGGCCAGGAGCAACACTGGAGGGCACGCAGCCCAGCGATTACATGAACCAACTGAATAGCTCTTGAGAAAGGACAGCGGGCTGCTCTGACTCCCGCTTCTGCCTTGTGCCTTGCTGTTGTGTGTTTATTTTGCACCCTTCCTCGTCCATGTCTCCCTGTCATATCCCCTGCTATCTGATCGTTCCCGTTTTCCCCTCGGCTATTCAACACGTCCTCACCGCCCTCGCAAACTGATCGATCATTTCCTCATTCCTCCGATGATCAAACACATCTCTTGATTACTTTCTCCCGGCTGGCACAGAGGAAGGCGACTCCAGCTCGTGCAGCGCGCCGAGGCGCGTTTCAATGGCGTTTCTCCTGTCTGCACAAGGAAGCGTTACCAGTTTTCTGCTTTTCCTCCTGCTCAATTTCAAAACAACAGCTGCGGTATGTGTTTGTTCACGTGTTGTCTTAGATGATAGGGACCTGATACCATGTGACAGGCTGGGGAAGTGTTTAAACTACGCCCTGCAGTAATAAAAACAAAAACACGTCAAACACGTCATTGGCGGGGAGGGCTATTTCTGATAACACGTCAAAGACGTCATTGGCGGTGAATGAGTTAATACACTGAGCTATTCTGTTAGCCAGGTCCTCTCTCACCTCTCAGTATGTTAATACACTGAGCTATTCTGTTAGCCAGGTCCTCTCCCACCTCTCAGTATGTTAATACACTGAGCTATTCTGTTAGCTGAGCTATTCTGTTAGCCAGATCCTCTCCCACCTCTCAGTATGCCAATACACTGAGCTATTCTGTTAGCCAGGTCCTCTCCCACCTCTCAGTATGTTAATACACTGAGCTATTCTGTTAGCCAGGTCCTCTCTCACCTCTCAGTATGTTAATACACTGAGCTATTCTGTTAGCCAGGTCCTCTCTCACCTCTCAGTATGCTAATACACTGAGCTATTCTGTTAGCCAGGTCCTCTCTCACCTCTCAGTATGTTAATACACTGAGCTATTCTGTTAGCCAGGTCCTCTCCCACCTCTCAGTATGTTAATACACTGAGCTATTCTGTTAGCCAGGTCCTCTCTCACCTCTCAGTATGTTAATACACTGAGCTATTCTGTTAGCCAGGTCCTCTCCCACCTCTCAGTATGCTAATACACTGAGCTATTCTGTTAGCCAGGTCCTCTCTCACCTCTCAGTATGTTAATACACTGAGCTATTCTGTTAGCCTGGTCCTCTCTCACCTCTCAGTATGTTAATACACTGAGCTATTCTGTTAGCCAGGTCCTCTCTCACCTCTCAGTATGTTAATACACTGAGCTATTCTGTTAGCCGGGTCCTCTCTCACCTCTCAGTATGTTAATACACTGAGCTATTCTGTTAGCCAGGTCCTCTCTCACCTCTCAGTATGCTAATACACTGAGCTATTCTGTTAGCCTGGTCCTCTCTCACCTCTCAGTATGTTAATACACTGAGCTATTCTGTTAGCCGGGTCCTCTCTCACCTCTCAGTATGTTAATACACTGAGCTATTCTGTTAGCCGGGTCCTCTCTCACCTCTCAGTATGTTAATACACTGAGCTATTCTGTTAGCCGGGTCCTCTCTCACCTCTCAGTATGTTAATACACTGAGCTATTCTGTTAGCCAGGTCCTCTCTCACCTCTCAGTATGTTAATACACTGAGCTATTCTGTTAGCCAGGTCCTCTCTCACCTCTCAGTATGTTAATACACTGAGCTATTCTGTTAGCCAGGTCCTCTCTCACCTCTCAGTATGCTAATACATTGAGCTACTCTGTTAGCCTGGTCCTCTCTCACCTCTCAGTATGCTAATACACTGAGCTATTCTGTTAGCCAGGTCCTCTCTCACCTCTCAGTATGTTAATACACTGAGCTATTCTGTTAGCCGGGTCCTATCTCACCTCTCAGTATGCTAATACACAGCTATTCTGTTAGCCTGGTCCTCTCTCACCTCTCAGTATGTTAATACACTGAGCTATTCTGTTAGCCAGGTCCTCTCTCACCTCTCAGTATGTTAATACACTGAGCTATTCTGTTAGCCAGGTCCTCTCTCACCTCTCAGTATGTTAATACACTGAGCTATTCTGTTAGCCAGGTCCTCTCTCACCTCTCAGTATGTTAATACACTGAGCTATTCTGTTAGCCAGGTCCTCTCTCACCTCTCAGTATGTTAATACACTGAGCTATTCTGTTAGCCAGGTCCTCTCTCACCTCTCAGTATGTTAATACACTGAGCTATTCTGTTAGCCAGGTCCTCTCCCACCTCTCAGTATGTTAATACACTGAGCTATTCTGTTAGCCAGGTCCTCTCCCACCTCTCAGTATGCTAATACAGGTGGGTGGTGACACGTTGGCTGATCTCAATGCAGTGTTTAAAGGTGTAAACACGTGGGCGGTGACATGTTGGCTGATCTCAGTGCAGTGTTTAAAGCTGTAAACAGGTGGGCGGTGACACGTTGGCTGATCTCAGTGCAGTGTTTAAAGCTGTAAACAGGTGGGCAGTGACATGTTGGCTGATCTCAGTGCAGTGTTTAAAGCTGTAAACAGGTGGGCGGTGACATGTTGGCTGATCTCAGTGCAGTGTTTAAAGCTGTAAACATGTGGGCGGTGACATGTTGGCTGATCTCAGTGCAGTGTTTAAAGCTGTAAACATGTGGGCGGTGACATGTTGGCTGATCTCAGTGCAGTGTTTAAAGCTGTAAACATGTGGGCAGTGACCTCTAGCTGACTTCACTACATCAGCCCTGCCAGAGAAGAAAGTGTGTGCTACCAGGCGGGCATTTCTTTTGTTGATCTGTCGCCCTCCTCAACCTTTTTATCCTGCTCCTTTTTACACCTAGCTTGTTCTCTCTCTCTCTCTCCCTCTCTCTCTCTCCATCCTCTGTCTCTCTCGCTCTCCCTCTCTCTCTCCCTCTCTCGCTATGTCTCTCTTCTCTCTCCATCCTCTGTCTCTCTCTCTCTCCATCCTCTGTCTCTCTCCCTCTCCCTCTCTCTCTCTCTCCCTCACTCGCTATGTCTCTCTTCTCTCTCCATCCTCTGTGTCTCTCCCTCTCTCGCTATGTCACTCTCTCCATCCTCTGTCTCTCTCTCTCTCTCTCTTCCTCTCTGTCTCTCTCTCTCTCCATCCTCTGTGTGTCTCTCTCTCTCTCTCTCGCTATGTCTCTCTCTCTCCATCCTCTGTCTCTCTCTCTCTCTCTCTCTCTCTCCCGCTATGTCTCTCTTCTCTCTCCATCCTCTGTGTCTCTCCCTCTCTCGCTATGTCACTCTCTCCATCCTCTGTCTCTCTCGCTCTCCCTCTCTCTCTCTCTCCCTCACTCGCTATGTCTCTCTTCTCTCTCCATCCTCTGTGTCTCTCCCTCTCTCGCTATGTCACTGTCTCCATCCTCTGTCTCTCTCTCTCTCTCTTCCTCTCTGTCTCTCTCTCTCTCCATCCTCTGTGTGTCTCTCTCTCTCTCTCGCTATGTCTCTCTCTCTCCATCCTCTGTCTCTCTCTCTCTCTCTCTCGCTATGTCTCTCTCTCTCCATCCTGTGTCTCTCTCTCTCTCTCTCTCTCTCTCTCTCTCTCTCTCGGGATTCAGTGACAGACAGAAAAAAATCCCCAATACAATAAGTCATATGCCGGTATGAGACTCTGATGGTATGATAACCGTAGGCAAAAATCAAACAGTTTCACTCTGTCGCGGTATTGTGCACCTCTAAGACATGTTTTTGTAAACTCTCTGGGCAAATAAATACATAATGTATTATGTAAAAAAAATGGCCATTGAACTAAGTGTATGTTTTAAAATAACATAGAACATTAGTAAACCACGTATGTTAAGTTAACAGTATGTTAGGGGTTTAGGACTCTCAAAGAATATTCTATATTCGAATACGAATATATCAATTAAATAATATTTGAATATGAAAAATTAACATTCTATTATTATTATTATTATTATTATTGATAATAATATCTTAATAATAATATCTTAATAATAATATCTTAAGATTTACATTACATTTAACCAGGTAAAAAACCTGGCCAAGTGTCCTGGTTGCTACACTAGCGCCTCCTCTGGTCGGTCATCCAACATGCCTCTAGCATATTGTCTTAGGGCCTTGAAGGGGTTTTCCTGGACACTGGACACAAAAATTGATTGGAGTTTTATTATTTATTGCCAGCAATAAGTAGGCCTAATACGTTGGCAAGTGTTTCCTTCAAGCAGTCACTGTGTCTGTGTCTGTGTGTGTGTGTGTGTGTGTGTGTGTGTGTGTGTGTGTGTGTGTGTGTGTGTGTGTGTGTGTCAGCGCCAGCAGAGGTTAATAACAGTCACAGGGTGCGTCATGTGTTTGACCCTGCCTCATCTCCATCCTCCTTTAGCTGCTTTCTCAGTGTGCCCTATGGAGCTCATCTGACTTTCCTACAGTATATATCATTTTACACATGTGGACACTGGCCACTGTAGCACTTGTAGGCCAAGGACCCTTAAGAGGCTCTAGGCCAGTGCTAACCAATTTGGGGCCCGCGCTCTGTTTGTTTTGGCCCGCCACGGATTTGGGAAAACAATTCCCCCCCCCCCTAAATATTTTTTTATCCCATTTTTATCCCCCTTAGTGCTAATTTGACTTTGATTTATCCTGGTTGCTACTCCACCCTCTGCCGATCTGGGGAGAGCCAAAACTGGCTCCATGCTTCCTCCGAGACATGGGCAGTCAATATCATTGCCTCTACCCGACATGCAACACTCCTGCTCAGAGTTGCTGTTGAGCTCCAAGATCTCTCAAATCTCAGCGGATTGCTGCTTCCAGTAGACTTTTTGCAGGTGGTTTTGAACAGAGAAGAGATGGAGCTGTTCAAAACACATCCAGTATGCAAATGAGAGTGAGACCATGAGTGATACACCACCTGTGATACAAGTGTAGGTGTGCCTGCCCCCTGTACAATAGCGTGCGTGCGCAAGTGTCAGGTGTCAGGTGTCAGTGTCAGTACCAGACGCAAGGCTGGTGTCAGGTGTCAGTACCAGACGCAAGGCTGGTGTCAGGTGTCAGTACAGGACACAAGGCTGGCCATAATTCCAATGAATCAGCACTTGATCTGGCGCTGTTGTGTGACGTTGCTCTGGCGCCGCCCTGTGGCATCGCAGGGTTTTACACCACTTCCTCAATTGTTACAGTCCTGTGAGTATTTCAGGTTTTGTTATTTGTGTCAGTGATGTTCCTACTGTACATGTCACAATGCTCAAATAAAGATTATAGTTTAGGCGGAAATGGTGGAAAAACGAATGTTGTTGACACTTTGAAGAGCCCATGTGACCTATGTTTATTAGACAAACTCACAACTGTGCTTAAATGAACCAATAGGCTCTTTCACACCGGCCATGAAAGCCGAAAAATGCACGGAAAATAGGATTAGCGCCTCCAATGTGAAAGTCGTGAATGCGCTTTGGTGGACAATTGATTTACGCCTTTTGTCCCGCGACGGGAGGTAGTAACAGCGCCGGGTTACCTGGCAACCCGCCTCCACTTGAAAGGTCGTCGCAGCGAGCCGGAAAAGGTGCGAATGGTCAGCTCATTCATAAAAAAATTACAGGGGAAATCACCTCATGTAGCACAAAAGTGCAGGAGTGAAAGTAAAAAAAGTAGCCTATACAATCATGACTGCAGGGACGCCAGGAGGAATGCTCCATGCGGTTAGGCTTTATGCTCAAACGATGTTGACATTAGTAGGTAGGCTACAATTAACGGATATAATAATAAGCTTCAGAGGGCTATAGCTGTCTGTGGCGAGTTGGTCTGACTCAGACCAGGTTATTCCCTCTCGAAATCAGCTCTGTGCATTCCCTTACAAAAACTACTAACGTTATTAGTCATGTGCATTTATAGCCCATACTATTCCCCCGACGAACGTTATGCAGACTGCAGCTGTTTGATATGCGGGCGGTCGTGTATCGTTTCAATTTTAGTAGGACACCATATCGATCTGCCCGCCCACCTTGCGAGTGCGGCGGCGGAGCCCGTTTTGGCGAGTCCGCCCACCATGCGAGTGCACCTATCCTCTCCCAGCTCAGCGGACTAGGAGAAGGAGGGAGGGAAGTATTGTTGTTGAATTAATTTGTTCATCATACAGTAGCCTAGGCTACACTAACCTATGAAAATATTCATTTGGGCTAGGAGGAGCTGGAAATCCCTCCGCTCGCCTTTCAATCCGGGAGCAGAGGATTTCACCTGAAAGTACACCACAGCACGGGAAAGTGGCCGTGCTGCTTGGCTCTGTGTGAAAGCAATTTCTGTGGCGAGGGTGCGAGCTTTGCGGGACTTCTAAACGGCAATTTTTGCGCGATCTGTGTGTGAAAGAGCCTTATGAGTCTACCCTTTAAAATTAGACCAAACATGCCTTCACAAAACATGAGTAAAGGTCCTGAAAATGAGCCTAAAGTAGGATATGCACCAGCGCCTAGATACCAATTTATTGTAGGGAGTGGTTAACTTAATGTGCTGATAACTGTGACAAAGCTACCACTTAGCAAAGGTTATCATACCAAAATATCATCTATGGACATGTACCTTTTCAAAAAATGTGACTAGATTTTGCCACCTTGAGTGATACCAATAAGTGAAATTTTGGGCTTTGGCATCATGAGTCAGTAGGGGTGTCACAATATATCGTCCCACGAAATTTCGCGATAGTAAAACGTCACGATATGTATCGTTGAGATGAAATCTCATATCGTGAAAAAAAAAAAAAAAAAAAAAGTTTTTTTTTTTTTTTTTTTTCTCAAAAATAGACAAAGAAACGTCTTTGTTTGTTGAAGTTCAATGTGTGGAAAGTAGTTCAGTTGAACAAGTCTCTGAAGAGACACATGAGAAGTTATACAGGAGAGAAACCATTCAATTGAGTTTCTGGCAAAACTGTTTACTTGACAGGAAAAACTGAAGATGCATAAAAAATAGACTAAGAAAAGTCTTGTTGTTTGAGTTTGAAGAAAAACTGAAGATGCATAATGAGAATTTATACTGCTGAGAAACCTTTTAGTTCAAAATAAATCTAAGTGACGGTGTAACTCATTCTATTTCAAGATAAGCCTTATCTCCAATCTCATGTTTTTTCTAGTTGTTATTGTAATAACAATTTCCCACAACAGCATGTTTTGTATTTGTGCATTTCAAATAAAATACTACTTTTCCAGTCATATATTGTCATTATTCAAGTTTAAAAAAATATTGTTAAAATCGTATCGTATCATATCGTTATCGTGAACCCAGTATCGTGATACGTATCGTATCGTGAACTGAGTGTATCGTGACACCCCTATGAGTCAGTCAAGTTCAGATGTCTGCTTGGAGGTAGGTGCTATCTCTGAAGCCAGATGTTTGGCTCTTAGGGGCCCTTTACACGAGGACAGTTTCTGAAAGAAACGACACAATAGCGTTTCCTTCACACCTTTTCCTTCACACCTTCTCCCTGTTTACATGAGCGCTGTTAAATTTTTAAAACGCCGTAATGTACATGCCAGGTCGCTAGGTGGCAGTGTGATCACCTTATTCTTTGCCCATACAAGGACGCTTACTGCATGACGTAATTTCACTTTAAACGTGGAAGTAGAGTACACTTTCCGCAGTCATTTAGACTTGCCAAAAAGCTTTTTTCAAGCTAAAAAACCCCCCAAACTGTTAAAGTTTTAATATTTGTCGGGTGAGAATGTAATATATACGTGACCAGTTTATCAGAATAACGCCTATTGGAAATCTTTAACGAGCAGCGAGGACCGGGAGGCTCCTCATTCAGCGCTGGCCAGCTGACTGTGATCTGTCACCCTACTGCTACTGGCAGTGAGAAAACACTGTCGACTGCTTTTGTAACTAACGTTAAATGCCGACCGGGTACAGCCATCGGCTCCTCGCAGCAGTAACGCTATGAACATGTAACTGAAGTTGGCCGCAGTGTAGCTTAATTCTGAGTGTTGCCAAACTTCATTCATACTGACGTATTTGGTTGCCAACTCGCGCACGGCATCGCGTGTGTCGCCTGTGCGGGCACGTCAGAGTTTCTGAAATGTGCCGTTCCAAAGTGATTACATGGAGCGCTCAGCGGGGAGCGTCACCAAGAATTTCACTCTGGAGGGTGGTTTTAAAATGTGTCGTTTCCTAAGCGCGAATTCGCCGTCGCCGTCTTAACGGGAGGCACTAACGATACAATAATTCCCCGTTTCCATAGGAAACCGTCCTCGTGTAAAGTGCCCCTTAATGCTCCTGTATCTCCTGCCTGATGGGAGGAGATTGAAGAGGCAGTGTGCCGGATGAGAGTTGTCTGCTGTGATTTTATTAGTCTTCCTGATTCTTCTTGTGGAATAAAGTGATGACAGTGAGGGGAGACTACAGCCGATGATTTGAGATGCTCTCTCCAGCCGGGTCTTCTTGTCCTCAGTGGTTGTGTGACCAAACCAGACAAGCATGGAGAAAGTGAGCACACTCTCAATAGCAGACCTGTAGAAGTGGCTCATGGCTGCTTGACTGACCCTGAAGACAGAAGAGAGGGAGGAGAAAAGGGGGCGGGGTTAAGGGTAGGGGAGGTTGTAAGCTTGGGAGAACTTGTAGCTTTTGAGTAAGGCCAGGTCTGAACAGCCTCAGAGGTGTGTGTGTGTGTGTGTGTGTGTGTGTGTGTATTTGAAAGACAATGGGGGACGTCCTGACACCTCTCCACAGCTGCCCCCCTCCCTTGACTAATAAAAAGAGATGGCAAATAGGAGAATTTTCCAGAATGTTGGCGTGTTGCTTTACATATCAAAGGGGAGTGCTGGATCATGGTCTGTTTTCCACTAAGCAATTTGAAATGAATGCATGTTTACATCCTCTAATTAAGCGTATAAGTTCTGCAAGACTATCATTTTGATCTTGCCTCGTTGATGAACTCGTGTAGGCTGTGGTGTAGGCTTGTATAGGCCTAAAGATGGGTGGGAAACAAAACACATTTTCTATCTTGTACGTCTAAAAGCTGGTGGTGTTTTTGCCCATGATGCCCTCTGCCTTTCATACAGGCATCGTTTGCCTCGGCCAGCTGCTCGCTCCGGCCAAGGAGGCTTTTCACCAGCTGTTCATGTGGAAGACTCTGTTCATGAACCTCCACTGTAACCAGCGGCTACAGGAGAAGCTGCTGGCTCCAGATCAAACCGTATGAACAGTTCATATCACCATTATAGTGATCAAAATGACTATTGTCACGGCATTGTTAAAATATGCTGGAAAAGTACTGATACACTCAACTGAAATAATTTCACCAAGGCCTGTGTCTGGGAGACTGTTGCTAACTTTGGTTATTCACTGTGTTTTTCAAAGTGCTGTAATCACGGTAACACTGTTTTAATTATGATTCAAATGTAAAGGGTCATACTAACTGTAAGGAGAATTGTATCAGGGTTTATCATTAAACCCAGAATCATTTCATCCCTACTGTTGCTCCAGGCTCCCTCTCCTCCTCAGCCCTACTGGAGCCAGTGGCTGGTCCTGGAGCAGTCTGTCCCCCTGCCTGCCTCTCCTCCTCAGCCCTACTGGAGCCAGTGGCTGGTCCTGGAGCAGTCTGTCCCCCTGCCTGCCGTCAAGCTGCCCGCCACACACAGCCACACACTCTGGGGTCTGGAGATGAAGCTACTGCAGGCCAAAGCTCAAGGTATGGTCTGACCCATCTCTTAGAGCAGAGGGGTGCACGCACTATGGTCTGACCCATGGCTTAGAGCAGAGGGGTGCACGCACTATGGTCTGATCCATGGCTTAGAGCAGAGGGGTGCACGCACTATGGTCTGACCCATGGCTTAGAGCAGAGGGGTGCACGCACTATGGTCTGACCCATAGCTTAGAGCAGAAGGGTGCACGCACTATGGTCTGACCCATGGCTTAGAGCAGAAGGGTGCACGCACTATGGTCTGACCCATAGCTTAGAGCAGAGGGGTGCACGCACTATGGTCTGACCCATGGCTTAGAGCAGAGGGGTGCCCCAGGTGCGCTGGATTTGCGTTGATCACTGACTGAGCCGCCGTCTCCGTGTGACTGCATGTGTTTGCTCGCTGCGTGCAAGCGGCGCACCATGATAGTGAGATCAAACACACCCTGCTGTAAATTCAGCACAGGCTGTGGAAAGACGGCTTTTAAATGGTTGTTTCACGCAGCACTATCATTTTAACGGCACCGGCTAAATGACTGGCTTCCGTAGGAGGACTATCATATCTTCAGATCTGCAATCGGACGTGGGAGACGGGTCGGAGAGCGTTTTGAACAGCCGTTCCCCCCTATTGCCTATGGGAACGCTATGTGACCCTAATACTGCACGAGTGTATGAATGTCACCATTAACAGCAGTTAAAGGAGAACATTTGTGGAAATATCTTTTAAAGTGTTTTAAAGTGCCACGTGCTAGGACTGAGGCTGGTGGAAGAAGTTTGTTCTATTTTGGCCCCTGGTCGTGGAACGACCTTCAGGTCCGTCTTAAATTGGCCTATCTCATCTCTTTATCGAGTTTTAAACAAAAAAAATCTGAAATACTCACCACTAGCTGCTCTTGCCATGACGCATAGTTTGTTACTTTCAGTTGTCTTTTAGTACTTTCCGCACTGATGTTTTGGCACTTTTTAGATTTTAATTTGTTTTTATTGTTCTCCTGTTTGAGTAGATAAAGAAAAAACATTGCATGGATGCATAACTGGGACGTATCCTCAGTGATGTACCCTGGGGTCATAGGATGTTTCGGGTCTCGCAACATCATACACCCTCGCCCAGGTGACCCAGCCGGGGCTGGCCAAGCCCCAACTTACGTCCCAGTAGCTACCCACGGTCAGCCCTCTAGGAAGGGTCGAAGGTGGTCACGCGGTCAGGGCCACTCAATCCGCTGCTCCGGAACTACTCTGCCGGGACCGGGGGAGGGAGAGGGCTCTGGTACGTAGAGGGACCAGGCTCTGTGGGTTGCCACCCGGCCGGGCTCCTCCCTCGTCTCACCAGGTCTAGGACCTGTGCGCTGCACCAGACTCCCCCGCTCCAAACATCTCATTCTGAGGTGATGGTATCTTAGTGGACACCATGCAGTACCAGTACTTGGTGGCACTGCAGTCTCCACTTCGGCTTGAATGGCCCTCCTAAAAGGCCTCTTGTGGGTTGTTGGGCTTCTTCCTCACGGAAGACGCAGGCTGGGGAGCTAACCCATACTGCTCCCGGGTGCCGTCCCTGTTCCGGCTGTCAACTGTCTCTCCAGTAGTCACTAGTCTTTCCTGGTTGTCACGTAGTCTATTCCTATGAGTCACTGGCTAAGCCAGGCTAACAAGTTGAGAGGCAGGTCATAGTATCATGTCGATGATTTTATTTGACAATTCTGGGGACTGGATTGGGCTTTGGCCAATCCTGGCGTGTTCCGCCTCCAAATCGAGTGGGATTCAGTGTGTTGTGGCGCTCCCCTCAGGAAGAGCCTGCTGACTGACGCGAGGTTAGTGGCTGAGTGGAGCTCAGCGACCCGCAGGCAGCCAGCTGCCTTCGTGTTGCCGAGCGGAGAGTGCAGCACGTCGGCCTGGAATCTCCGAGGGGCTCTCTGGCTCTCTGTGAGGCGGCGAGGCGCCATTGCATCGCCATTGCATTTAATAATATTCCTGGAATGCGACTTTTAATGAGCCAGTTACATTTCTTTGCATTCTTAGACATTACCGTTTGATTTAGTTTGCATAATTGCTCAAATTAATAGTTAGTTTATGGGCTAGAAATTCTGCCAGATGACAGGCACTAGGCGCCATTTTCCCCTTCAATTGGAAGAGAAAATTATCCTGAAATGAAGATTTGATTGACAGCTGCCATGTCATGATATGATTGGTTGAAATGGGGTAGAAATTTGATAGTACTGGGTGACGTCCGCAAACTGTAAATTACTGTTATCAATGAAATCTTGAAAAATGAACTTTTGATGTGAAAAAGTTTGAAAAACTAAAGAAATTAGATTTTTGTGATTATTTTTGCCATACATACATTATTAAGGTACACTGCATACCCAGGTATTTGAACTAAAAGAAAAAAGTCATTTTTGGGTTCAGCTCAACTTTAAAGTTTAAATGACAATGAAATAAGTGCTAATTAGCATTAGCTTAGCATTTTTGTAGACTAGTTTTAATGTAATTGTTGTAATCAAATTTCCATTGGACTATAACTTTCTTTGTTTTAATGTGAAACACTTTGTAAGCTCTGATTTCAGATAAGGCTTCTATAATTAATGATTTATGTAGGACTTGTCTCAAACAGATTATTATTAACATTAATGATTAATTCTACTCTGCATTATCTTATTGAAACATCTCTGGGTGCCTGTTGGACCCATCGACCTATATATGCCTACCACAATGAAGACCTGGGTTCGATTCCCGGCAGCGGTGCTTCCGGCTTGGTCAGACGCTCCTACAGACACAATTGGCTGTGTCTGTGGGGGGGATGCGGGTGGGGTATGAGTCCTGGCCACTGGCCGCTGCACTAGCGCCTCCTCTGGTCAGTCGGGGTGCCTGTCTGAGGGGAGGGGGGGGGGGGGGTAGCGTGATCCTCCCACGCGCTACCCCCTGCTGGTGAAACCCCTCGCTGTCAGGTGACAAGAAGCGGCTGGTGACTGCACATGTATCGGAGGAAGCATGTGCTAGTCTACAACTCTCTCCAGATCAGCAGAGGGGGTGGAGCAACGCCCGGGACAGCAGGGGGAATTGGCCGAGTACAATTAGGGAGACAAAGGGTGAAAAATCGGCAAAAAAATACTTGATCAAAAAAGTAAATTACAACACTTCATCCTAAAATAAATGGGGGAATGTATTGAACACACTAAATTGTAGGAATGTATTGAACACACTAAATTGTAATGATATCTGAATGTATTGAACACACTAAATTGTAATGATATAGTAGTAGTAGTAGTAGTAGTAGTAGTAGTAGTAGTAGTAGTAGTAGTAGTAGTAGTTGATATCTGACAGTTTCAAATGGTTTTCTGTAACGATCATTACATTATTTCACAGGCCTCATAGGACAGACAGTTAGACAAACTCCAGTAGTGCTGCAACACTAATCCCATCCAGACAGGTTTTCATTTGGATTGAGTTCTGCTTGAAAGTCTTTTGGAAATGAACTCCTATGTTCTTTTTTTATGACACAATGCTGGACAAATGTATTTGTTTAGCAAATGACAAACAAAGAAATCACCTTCGTATCACAAATTCACACAGTTATATCTGTGAATTTGACTGCAGGTTCCTACAGCATTTCACAGAGGACATGAAGTTCAGCGTTGAGTTCACGGTCAACCGTTTGACCATGCGTATCCAGCACAGAGCAGCAGAGCTGGAAGAGGTGCTGTTCCCTGCTGGAGCCACTCCCTCCAGCCACCAACCACTCAGGTCAGACTCTAGGGCAAGAATCTAGCAGAGCTTCTTCTCCTGTGGAACAATACAAATGTATTGAACATGTGATTAGAGACAGCCATACTACAGTCGGTCCCTCTAGGATTTTGTGAAACTGTTGCGATCAAAGTGCTTGATTTTGCAGCGGTATTTCTCAAAAATTGCAATGCAATTTGCAAAGTTGTATTTGATTATTTTGTTGTAAAATTGTGGAAAATGGCAACAAAGAGATCGTGATCCCCCCCCCCCCCCCCCCCATAGTACCTAATGGCAGCTTTTCTCTGCAGTTTTTGTGGAGAAATTGCAGGAATATTGAGAAATTGCAGGCCCCGCCTACATTGCAGTGATTGGTTGAATTTGGATTCATTATTGCAATCGCAAAATGGTGGAGCGACCCGACACCGTAGCTTTCATCCTAACCCTCAAACTGAATCCCTGAAATATTTGTGTGTACAGTAGTTTGATTAACAGTCAACTGGAGAACAACCCAGAGCAGCGTAAAGGCTTTTGCACACCAAGTCCGTATAGTCAGGGAGCCATGGGGTTGAACCTCGCTTCGTCGGATAAAGTTTTTTTCTCTGCTGATTCTTGTAGTTTGGGGGTATCTATTCAAAATACAGGAGGGTGCCCGCCGGTGAGTACCCTTGAGCATTTTCAGATATTAACCCCTTAATTGCCAAAATTCCAGAAAAATAGGGATTTATGGGATTTCATGCAAAATATTCAAATCAAATGCATCCAATTTGTTTTCTCCAATGTCTATTCATAAAGGAGGTCATGTACAATGTATTTCATTCCACATTACATAATATTAACCCTTTTAGGCCGTGCCAGCAAAACAAATGTTTTATGACAATAGGGGTTGTGCTGGATGAGAACATCCATTGAGCCTTGGCAGGTGGCAGGTGCAGTGCACAATTGCTCCACTTTGCATCACTGATGACAGCCTACAGTTCGTAGCAAAAGTTAATTGAATTGTGTGTGTGTGTGTGTGTGTGTGTTGCGTCCATGCGAGCGCGGGATGTGTGTTTCTCACAAAATGTTATTGCACTTCAGTTTACATCAGTGCCTATGACTTCATCAGTCATGTCATACGATGATATGCTCTTATGACATCACTGATGACATCGTCAGTCTTATAACATCACTGATGACATCATCAGTGGTCTTATGACATCACTATGACATCATAAGTTGGACAAAAATGTAAACAGAGAACAGAGCAACATGCTCCCTTTTATATGGATTTTATAGGAATAGCCAAGCGAATGTGATTGGATCAACAACGTTTGACGCTAGGCCAATCAGATGCGGAGAAGGGCGGGTCATGCCTTTGCCATCCTGGGAAAAAATAAATAAAGACGATTACTTAACTTCCGGTTGAAAGGTCAGCATGTGTAAACTGTCCGGACATTTTATTTATTGCCCAATTGTTATTTATTGTTAAAAGTTCTTCTTGAAGGGTGCTGGGCATCATGCCTTCACTGTAAAAAAAAAAAAAAAAAAAAAAGGAGGAGAAAAAAATGGCACTTTGGGCATCAGGGGAAAACGGGCAGGTGCTCGGGCACCCCTAGCACCCACCTCTGCACGTGCCTGATTAAGAGAGTGTGGACATTGCATTTGATGTAAACCAGAGCAATTTAGAGAGAGACTGGCGTCAGCGGAGGACCAAAATGTGTGACTCATTAGCTAATGAACAGCCAGGAAGGGTCTCGCGCTACTTTTGAATGCTAAAATAAAGCTGATAATGTACAATTTAATTAAAAAAACAAAAACAAAAAAAACGTTCAGAGTACAACACAAACTGTCCATTTTACTGCAACTCGATAGTGTTGCTTAATCCAGGACCTTACTTCCTGGAACTCTTGAGAGTAAAAAACTGGTCCATTGGAGTGAATGGAGATGTCGTGACTCTTCTATATACACGGCTCTGATGTAAACTCATGACTTTGTCCTTGTCTCATACTAGGTAGCAGGGCTGGACTGCAATGTATTCTTACCGGTGCGATGGCCGCTGGGTAAGTGGGCCGGTCAGGTTGGTGAAAAAGTATGTATTATGTATTTGATTGGGCCGGTAGCGGCCCATTCAGGCGTCAATAATGAATGATTCTGGTCTCTGGAGTGGCCCTCTAACCAATGCTAATGTATAGCTTTGTAATTTAGGATGTTACCTGAAGGCAACACAGGTGGTGACAGCCAATGACATGCACGGAAAACGTATGTATGTCTGTGTGTGTCTCTGACCACAGAGAGGGAAAGAGAAACTGTTCCTCGTGTTATATTTATTTCCTCCGTCTTGCTGCTGCTCTGGGAGTGCACGCGAGAACTGCTGCATTAACCCACTCTGCTAACAGACGTGTTGTTCAAAGATGTTGTTGGTGCTCCCTCTAACTCCACAATGTGCAAGATAGTAATAGGCTATGTGTCTCTGTATAGGCGGGTGCACAACGCACACACCCTGCTGAGAGCAGCGCACACACATGCTGACATGCTGCGCTGCTGAGACGCACAGTGTGCGACTGAAATGTCTGCACTTTAAAAAAATCAGTGTTATGTTTAGTACTTGTTCAAAAGGCCGTCTATCAGCGCCGTTTGCTGAGGATGCAGATCAGGTACGCGCTGGGGATTGGAACGGACTCGTGCTGTAGCGGGCACGCGCTGTAGTGTAGCGGGCACGCGCTGGAGAGGTGAAGTGCGAGCGGACAGAGAGAAGAAAGCGAGTGAGGAGCATGGTTCATGTCCGCGGTTCAGAGACTGATCTCAGTTAGTACTGTGTGCGTGCGTCCCTGAGACCTGTAAGTCATGTCACTGTTTAAGTTATCAGTTAATTGCAGTTAATGTAAAGCATAAGTTTATATTCATGTTGGAGATTTGGTTACCCTAGAAGGATGCGTGATGGATTCCGCTCCTAGTACATGTGGCTGTTAATTGAATAATTGATGGAATGCCATACTCCGTGCCTGTCGGGTGCATTGTGGAGACTATGCTATGACTAAGATTATATTAGAAATAGATGTTTGCCCTGCATTAGTATTGTATAATTCATAGTGGTTTGTGGTTTGGTGCACATTTAAATAGTTTTATTGTATCAAGCTTAGGCAAGTAATAGTAATTATTAGTGATTGTTATTTCCACGATATATGTACATGTATGTTGATATGGAGGCTGATATGCTGGCTATGTATGTAGTGAACATACAATAGTTTATGTCAGTATATAGTGTATATACTGTGTGTATGTATGCATAGATGGATATAACTGATGCTATAGGCTTTGTGGTGGACTAGTTTATTACTGTAATTATAATAATGTATATATATATTTTATTTCTTTACAGAACCACATACACATGTAAACCACGCCCATGTCTGACCATTGCTCAGTCAAGTAAAAGTCTTGAAAGAAGATAAGTTGTCTGCTTCCGTGTTTTAACAGACACACCTGGAGCGAAGTTTAAATCCAATCAGAACCAGCAAGTTATAGTATCATATAGTCCTTTATTATAGCCTCAACAACAGTACTGTACTTATGTCTATTTAATAAGTAAACGTTGAGTTCTCACTGGGCACGTTTATTCAATGCTGCAACATCATTACACCTAAAACCCCTAGACCGGGTCATAACATGTGGCTTTATAAGTAAATCCCCAACCCATGCGAGCGCGAGCTCGAAAAATTGGGCCGATTCGAAATTGTGGGCCTGTCTGACACATGGCAGGTAGCTTTTTTGATCCCAGTCCAGCCCTGCTAGGTAGGTAGGTGCTTCATACTAATGATGTGATTCATGACCAGAGACTTTGACAATCCATCAGTTCCTACATGGTCACTGAAATACCAATACCCTTCAAGGTGGCAAGTGGGCGGGGCACATGAGGTTTATCGCTCTATAAACTAGCAAAGAAACACACAAACACACATGCGTGCGCACACTCACACACCCGCACACCCACAGCACAGAATACTACAACAGTTACAAAGAAGTGTAATTAGTGAGTTAGAGGCCGAGGCCCAAATCCACTCAAGATTGTTGCTAGCGTAAATCCGAAATCAGTCAACCATTGTTTTCATTTCCACCCATATTATTTGCAGAAACTGTCCAATTTCATTTTCATGATGGTGTTTTGGCGGGGCTCCAGACTGCAAAACCATTTCATCACATTTTTTGCAATCATTTTTCTTGGCAGTGCTACCCAAAACTATAACTGGTCACACCAGTCAGTGCAAGTGGTATAATGTGTCAGATAATAGGAATCGTTGTAAACTTCCCTTTAGGAGAATCCAAATTCATTTTCATTTGTGAGCATTTGCATACGGTTTGCCAAACACAACAGTCAATGAATGATCAGTGTCAGGCACTTGTGTGCCTTGAGGCAAGTCCAGGTGTGCTTTGGGATGTTGTGACAACCATACATTATTATTGCAAATAGTCTACATGTACAAAAAGTCACGAGTTAATTTTGAATTGGACTATATCAGTTATTTGTATGCACTCATAGGCAGATTCTATAGCCTAAAGAAATGATTTCAAGGATAACAGAGAAATAATGATGGGGAAACACACATAGAGGCTATTTTGCACAGGTATTAGGTGTGCCTTGAGCTTTTGTCTTGCCCTTTGGTGTGCCTCAGACACACACAAGTTTGAACACCACTGGTCAAGGTAGTTCAGATGTCACCTGCACATACTGTCTGTACACACACTCTTCCCCCATAAGCGACCCAGACATGTTCAGGCCAAAGTGACAAGTTATTAAGACACAAGTTGACCCTGGTGCCTCTCTATCTCAGATCTTCTACATTCGATCGTCAAATAGGTCTAATTATTTATTTTTTATAAATACTTGATTGTAATCGGTCCCATTTCCAATTGATTGTAAATATGTAAAGATCAAAAAGTCTTTGATCAACAAAAACAAACATCTAAAGCCTTTAGAAAAGAAAGAAACAAACACTGATTCAACTTGTTTAATCAAGTAAAAAATTACAGGCTCTGAAATTTAATCTCATGGCTGTTCCTGTGCAATGCTAACTGAACCTCACGTCATATTAAGATAAACAGAATTTCTGGCGTGAGGACTCTGGAGACGATGAACCAAGCACACACGGATACACTCCAATTATCGCTCTCCAATGATAGAAGTAGAATTGGCTACAGCCCAGGTGGTGTATGATGGTATATAATCTCTGGTCCTGGATTTGTTTGAAACACAGTCACTGAAGAACTAAATGTAGGAAATGAAATAAATTAACTGACAGTCCTTAAGTCAGTTTTGGTGGAGCACAAAGTCCTTCATCGCTTGTGGTAGTGGTAGGGAGTGGACTTGGTTCAGCCGATGTGTGCCCAGCACTGACCAGACTGTGAGGACATCTCTTGGCCTCCAGAAAGACCCTGAGAGCCTCAGTTTCTTCCCCCAGGCTGTCCGCATGATAAATGCAAGACAGTAGTAACTGTAGGACGTTGCCATGTTTTTTATTATTTTTTCTAACAATTATTTATGGTTCGATTATGGTATTTTATGCAGGCCGTGTTAGGCTACTGCTTTTTAAATTATTTGGTCTTTTTACTTAGGATACTGTACAGCACTAAATGGTTAGCACTTTATGATCAGCACTTTATGACTCTTATGTCCTGTGTCTTTTATTAGTGGCCGGGCCAGCGAAGCGCCAGGCCACTTCTTGTATTTGCCTGTATTCTTCATCCTCCCGGGAAGTTCGACTTCCCATGGATGAAAACTAACCAAACTTTGCACAAAGGTCCAGTCCCATGCCAAACGTCTTTGACACAAATTTGGGGCCAATAGTCCTAACGGTGGCACTACAGCGACCGTCTAAAGTTTAAAACTTAAAAAATTCATAAAAAATCAGGCGTACGTGCTACGGCTTTGCAACTTTCACCGAAATGTGCGCCTAAATGAGGGGAAGCTTTTGTACAATGCAACCTATGGCCAATTATGAAGTCTAAAGACCGCAAAACTGCAAAAACTGCAAAAACCATTAAACCCTACTCCTCCCACATTTTTTCTTCAAACGACACCAAACTTCAGTATCTGCATCGTTAGACTGTTCTACACAAAAGTATCAAACCAGATTTTCGATCGGTCAAAAATTGAGCCCACAGTGCATCAAAACGTTGAATTCTGGCCCCGTGTATAGCCTAATTACCTTAATTACCTTTGGCAATTAGGTTGTATTTGTGATGTCATCAGTCAGTCAAGCAATTGTGATGCCATCACTAATGTCACTCGAGCAATTGTGATGTCATAATATTTTTTTCCCCCATTGACTTGCATGGGGTTTCGAAAAATCTTGTTACATTTGGCAATTAGGTTGTATTTGTGATGTCATCAGTCAGTCAAGCAATTGTGATGCCATCACTAATGTCACTCGAGCAATTGTGATGTCATAATATTTTTTTTCCCCATTGACTTGCATGGGGTTTCGAAAAATCTTGTTACATTTGGCAATTAGGTTGTATTTGTGATGTCATCAGTCAGTCAAGGAATTGTGATGCCATCACTGATGTCACTCGAGCAATTGTGATGTCATAATATTTTTTTTCCCCATTGACTTGCATGGGGTTTCGAAAAATTTTGCAGTAAATTAGCTGTAATTCAGAAACCATAACAGCTACAGCTACGAAACTTCGTAGGGAGGTGCACAGAGGGGCCTTATACTATACACGAAAGAAATACACAAATTGAGCAGATGGTGGCGTTATAATAGCCCTCTTTACAGCCTGCACTCGGCCCCTAAGGAGGATCTGCAGTCCTCTTCGGCCGAGCTCGTGTTGGGCCAGCCACTAAGAGTCCCTGGGGAGCAATTGTGATGTCATGTCATAAGTGACATCACATGTGGTGTGATGTCACTCCTTTGCATCGACTTCCACAGTACGGCAATTGGGTTGTATTTATGATGTCATCAGTCAGTCAAGCAATTGTGAAACCATCACTGATGTCACTCGAGCTATTGTGATGTCATGTCATAAGTGATGTCACAAATCCTTTCTGGTTGACGCTATATAAGTGGGAACAGTATATCTTTCCATGTAAGGTCCCAGTTGAGATGCCTCGCAACAAAAAACGCCATCAGATGATCAAGAAGCTCCATGCTGCAAGGAAATCAGAAAAAGCTGGTGCTAACACTGCAATTGCTGAACAAATCCATATCAACAATTCCCCAGATCGATCAAGACATAATGTTGGTGAAATCCCTGCAACATTATGTCCCATGGTCCATAACTTCTGAACCGTATGGTCTATCATCAAAGCCTTGAGACTTGCCCGGCCACGACCCATTGCTGCGCAGCAGCTATAATTGTTATTATTGTTGTTTTCTTTCTTCTTTGACACAGTGTAAAGGCAGAGACCTAATCCTATTTCATTTCACTGCATGTTTTACCTTGTATGACATTGTATGTGACAAATAAACTACCCTTGACCCTTGACCCTTGAGGATCCGCCCTCACATCCAGCTGTGCCTGCTCTGTTTGTCACCAGGGCCGGGTCAGCACCGTGGTCCAGCAGCAGCTGGACGAAGGCCGTGTTGCACCTGTTATTCAGCACCACCTCCAGCAGGAAAGAAGCCACATCACGGGTCAGAACGCCAGCGGCCTGGAGCAGCAGGCGGAAGCAGTCCAGGTGGTTGTGTACAGCACTGATGTAGAGAGGGGTCAGGGTGTCTGAGCCGTGTATGATTCTGTTCGGGTCGGCCCCGGCTTCCAGGAGGATCCGGACACAGTCCAGGTGACCAAAGCTCACGGCCAAGTAGAGAGGCGTCCAGTAATACTCATCAGCTAGGTCTACCTGTGCTCCCTGTGTGATCAGGTAGTCCACACAGGCAGCATGACCCCACAAGGCTGTGTATGCCAGAGGGGTCCCACACCCATAAAAACACTTCTCATTGATCTGCCTTCTGAAGTGGTCTTCCTGCAGCAGGCTCCTCAGTGTGTCCAGGTCTCCTTCACAGACGGCATCATAGAGCTGCGTGTCATCATGCCCTGCTTGAACAGCCATTCCTTCAGATGTGTCACTGTACCACACTGACTTGTATGCTGTGTCTCAAACAGAAGGTATTATTTGGCCGCAGCTCGGCTGCTGTGTGGCCAATGAGACCAGCATCACTGATGATATCAGATTTATGACATCACTGATGATGTCACAGTGGGATTTATGACATCGCCAATGATGTCACAGTGAGATTCATGACATCACTGGGATTTATGACATCACTGGGATTTATGACATCACTGATTAGGTCACAGTGGGATTTATGACATCACGGATGATGTCACAGTGGGATTTATGACATCCCAGTGGGAAAATCACGGTGCAGAGAAACATTACATTACATTACATTACATTACGTCATTTGGCAGACGCTTTTATCCAAAGCGACTTACAATAACACATTTTTTGTCAGCAATAGAACAATCAACTATGGAGCACAGTCTGTGACAACTACAACTTCTGAAGGAACAGTGGTACAAGTTTAGGTTAGTGGTACAAGGTTGGTTAGGTTTTTTTTTTTTTTTTTTTATATAAGGAAAGAGAGAGACGAAGTTAGATCAAGGAGGGCCCAGAAACAGACATCTTACAGACATACTTCCCATCTCTGATTCATTTAAACTTTTTACAACACCAGCAACAGAATTAACTAATGTGAGCCCAGCCTAAAACCCATTAGCCATGATTATGGCGCTACAATCCACAACATTTTGATAGTATTAGTCTCATTATTAATGTTGAATATATTATTGCATATTATTTTAGTAAGCTATCAATTAATAATTATCCAGTCACTGTAATAGCTACTACTGAGACTACTGAATGTGCCACATGATTCAGAGGATGAGGAGCGCAATCTAAGAAAAATCGCAAAAACGTAAACTTTAAAGTTTGATTTATTCAAATGACTCAAATGTACAAAAAGTGTCAAACTCATCAACACCAGACACTTGCTATTATGCGTTGATTGTGCACACTATATAAAAAACTAGGGAAAACCATCTCTGATGGTAGAAACTATGTGACTGCCAAAAAGTGGCACAAGGCGATTTAACCCTTGAAAAGCTGGTCTGAAAAACGCCATAGGTTGAGGCCACGTCTCATCATAGACAGGCCGCATGTCTGGGAACGCCCACAAAATGTTAAACGGCTGGCGCGCGAGTGGGGTAAAACCGCCGATATATCTCATGGGCTGACTCACCAAAAGACGTGCTGCGGCTCTAAACTACAGGTTCGGGGGTTCTAGAGCAGAACACAAGACGTCTGCTCAGATGTGCGTTTACTGCGGTGGTTAAATCCCCGATCGTGTCTGCCTGGGCTGGGCTATCAGCTAAATTCTAACTTTGCTGAATGGATAGAACAGGGGAATTTACCCCACCCTGACCCTGCCCCCAGGCTAACCCAGCGTCTATTGTGGGCGTTCCTAGAGCCTGTATGGGCGTTCCCAGACATGCAGACTGTCTCTATAGAGCCATTTTGGGGATACTGTAGGTTGTGAATTTGAAGTAACTGGTTTTTAACCCTTGAAAAGCTGGTCTGAAAAAGGCCATATAGAGCCATTTTTTTGTATATATGGGTAGGTGGACAGTATTTGTGAACATTGATATTTGATACCTTTTTCCTCCCCAAAGTGAAGTACAGTAGCTGGTTTTTCATGCATTTCACAGGTCTATTAGACCATGAGAACCAGTTTTGGCCAGACTGTACTCCACATATTCAGACAGTCTATTATGCCCCTGTTAGTAGCATTAATTGATAACTTCAACATCCTGCATGCTCACCTTTTGATATTTAATTATTAAAATGATGGGTGCTTCTTCCGCTTCCGGTGTAATAGACTGTTTTAACTTGACAAAAAGAACGTCTATGAGGATTTTACAGCAGAGCCATTCTGCTCTCCAGCCGTGTCGTTCGGGTGCTGGGATAACGTAATGCATTGTGGGTAGTCGGCTACTGTGGCTAATGCTAGCGGCTAGCGTAATAGTTACTTTACATGGCAGTAAAACGCCACTAAATGACCAAATTGATTCAACTTTTAACCATTTCGAGTAACACTGTTTCCATACGGACCCCCAGCGTTGGTTAGTTGTTTATAACGTGACTAAGGAAATGGCAAGCTGCAACAATAAGTCATGTTAAACCGGACCTTGTACCCACAATTATTTTTTTACAGTGGGGCATTCAACAATAAGGTGGATAGGCTAGTGATCATCTCTGACAATCTCAATGAGACTCATGATGGCTGGGCATATTGTAGCAGCAAAGCCACATCAAACCAAGCATCGCAGAGAAAGCTATCCGGCACCGCCGAGGGAAACAAACCGCTATAGCGCTTTGAGGGATTCATCATTAAAAGCTTCCTTTGCAATGCTGACGTTAAAGTTGAAATGATCTTACAAAGTCATTATTTCGTTTGTGATTCAACTCCGAAATTGTTTTAGTGCTTCAGTACAGAGATTTGACTAATCTTGTCAAGGTATTGAGGGAGTCCATATAGCTCTCTTGTTTTGATGAAAGAGTTTTAGCTGATTCCTATCAAGGCGAGAAAAAGATTTCTGTGTTTTTGTGTGTGTGTGTGTGTGTGCGTGTGTGCGTGCGTGTGTGTGTGTGTGTGTGTGTGTGCGTGCGTGTGTGTGTGCGTGTGCATGTGCAGGCTGCTATGTGTTCCCGCTGTGGGTGTATGACTGGAATGAATGTGATGAAAGGGTGTTGCGAGTTATCTCTAGACCTGTTACACTCTCTGGCACACTTTGTAGAGGAGAGAGCCTCTGCAGCCTGGTCACATGACGCTGGTCACATGACGCTCATACTGGGGCCTTAGAGGAGGGGATGGATGGTGGACATTGCCGCTGTAGGATTGGCCCGCGTCAGAAGCAGACATTGATTTGTCAGGAGGGGGAGGGGCATAGAAGAAGAACAACTTAAACTTTTTTCTTCTTTTTGTCTGTCGACTGTTGCGACAATAAATGAGGTTTTTTATCAGAACTAGGCATCTCGCGCGCTCGATTCGCCCTGCAACCGCCCTGCAACTTGCATACGTAGCTCAGCCGCAGCGCGGCCTCGCCCACGGCTCGGCTGCTGCATGGCCTCGCCTGCCCTATTGGCAGGTAGGGATGCAACGGTGTGAGTTTTTGACGGTATGATAACCTTGGACAAAAATAGACGAAATATTCCCATACAGCCGACGTCGTCTTTTTAGATGGGGGAAAGTTCAGGGGGGTCCTTGCGGCTCCTCTCTACTGTGATCTAGTCTAGGTAGGCATGCAGCCAGGGGGAGAGGCCACGTAAGCTGCACTCTGCAAGCGACCTGGGCACTTTGTTTTGGGGAAACAGCTGATACCGTGGGGAAGGTATGACGGCAAATCTTAGTGGTTTTGATACCGTGACGTTTTCAAACCGCGGTATACCTTCAAACGGTATACCGCTGCATCCCTAATTGGCATGTAGAGATTCAGAGTAGATGATACACACTGGGAGGTGTGAAGGGCAGATTTGGCTGCTGATGGTCTGATGGTGTAGTTAAGCCTATTTGGGTATTGTGCATCCTACCCTGAAACATGCACAGAACATTGTGCATGGCAAACCAGGCACTTCACAGTTGCACTTATTTTTTTTTGTTATCAATTTTTTTATTCATGATTTTGTTACATAAAACAGTACAATGTCAAGTACATTTTGAGATGTCCCCGGAGGGATCAGGGAGAATAGGAATAAAGACAAAAATACAAAAACAACCCCCCCCCCTCCCTTTCCCACCCCTGTGGCGATCTGGACCCACCCCACCCACCCCACGTTGGTTTTAGAAGAAACAGAGAACACTGTTAACATTCAACAAAGAAAGTAAAGAAAATGAGTATTTAAACAAAAATGATCAGGTCAACAGCTGTTTGACTTTAGTTGCTGTAGAGGTCCATGTTAATAAAGTTTTTTCACAAGCTCCGTGCATTCGAGCTATTGATAGTTCCATATGCACAATGTTCAGGAAGGACATAATCCATGATTTATGGTTGAGAATGTGTGGAGGACTCCATCTTAGAGCGAGCATTTTCTTGGCAGCTGTTAGACCTGTAAATAATACCTGAGATTTATAAAACGGTAAAGCAAAAGGTGATGTGTCATTCAAAATGAATAGTTTAGGACAGCAGGGGACAGGCACGTCCAACAGATCTGATAATGTGGAGGAAATCTTTTGCCAGAATATTACAACTCCAGGACACTCCCAGAACATGTGGATGAATGATCCAACAAGGTTGAGATTACACATTTGGCAGACAGGGGTGGAGATGATTTTCATGAGGTTGAGTTTTCTTGGTGTGAGATAAAGTCTATGTATGAAATTAAAGTGAATTAGTTTATGGTTTGGATTTTTGGACGTGCTGTCTATATTGTCCCATACGGTGGACCAGTTCACCTCTCCTTCATTGAGATCCAGGTCTCTCTCCCACACTTTTTGGACAGCAAGATGACCAGAGGAGGAAGTCAGTAACAAGTTATACAGTCTGGATACCAAACCAGTAGTGTGTACACCTATATTAAATATAGTATGAAGATTATGTGATCGTAAGGGACTGGTCCACGGGACGCCATATGCACGCATGGAAGATCTGAGTTGCAGATATAAAAAGAAAGAAAAGCCGGGTAAATCATAAGTTACTCGAAGATCGTTAAATGATCTGAGACCCTCATCACTACAGACATCAGCCAATACATGGATACCCCTACTACTCCACTGAGGAAAAGTAAACGAGACACCTCCAGAAAGTAAAGCAGAGTTATGAAAAATAGGACTATTTTCATGCCATTTTATATGAGAATGGGTGGCTTTCTCTACCTTATGCCAAGTGGATAAAAGAAAAGACATTATGGGGCCCATTGATTTGTAGCGTTTAAGAGGTAAATTAGAGTAGATTAGGTCTTGTAAACGGTGTGGAGAAGCTATTTCTTCCTCTATTGTTCGCCATGAGATTGAAATGTTGGGGTCTAACCAGACTGATAATGGGCGTAATACATATGACCAAAAATACATCTTTAGGTTGGGCACGGCGAGTCCTCCATCCTGTCTGTCACGTTGTAAAGTAGTCAATTTAATTTGTGGGCGCTTCCCTCGCCAGATACATTTTGTAATGAGAGCGTGAATCTTATCCCAGTAGTTTTTAGGAGGTGAGAGGGGTATCATATTGGAGAAGAAATTAATTCTAGGTAAAATGTCCATTTAATAACTGAAATGCGGGCTTGCGGAGAAAGTGGGAGAAGAGTTCGTTTTTATAAGTCGGCTTCCACTCTATTTAAAATACCTTGGTAATTTTTAGTTGTGGTTATGTAGAGAGAGGGGAAAATTTCTATCCCAAGGTATTTAAAGGATTTTACTACTGGGATGTGAGGAGGTAAAGTGGAAGGGCAAAGAGATGAGTTAAGTGGGAGTAGGGAGGACATAGACCAGTTAATTTCAAAACCTGAGAGGGCACTAAATTCTTTGAAGATATTTAGAACATATGGTATGGAGGTAGTGGCATGGTCTATGTATAATAAAATATCATCAGCAAATAAAGAAATGTGATGTGTAGTGTTACAGAATGTGATGGGTGAGATCATAGGGTGTTGTTTTATTGCTAGAGCTAAAGGTTCGAGTGAAAGCGCAAATAATGATGAGGAAAGTACGCAGCCTTGACGGGACCCTTTGAAGATAGAGAAAGGAGAAGAGAAAATATTGCCTGTGATAATCATGGCTGAAGGATTAGCATAGAGAACTTTAATCATGCTAATGAAGTTAGTGCCCAAGCCAAATTTATCTAGAGTCATCCATAAGTACTCCCATTCTAAAAGATCAAATGCCTGCTTGGCGTCCAGTGAGAGGACTGCACAAGGGGAAGGAGTGTCTTGTGTGAAATGTATCACATGTAAAAGTCTACGTATATTATCTGCAGCTTGTCTAGTTTTAATGAAGCCGGTTTGATCGTGACGTATAAGTTTGGTCATATGTTTTTCAAGTCTCATGGCTAACACCTTGGCATATATCTTGATTACGTATATCTTGATTTCTGCATTCAAGATTGAAAGAGGTCTGTAGCTGCTGCAAAGGGAGGGGTCTTTCTTAGGTTTTAAATGCACAGTCAAAATGGCGGAGTTGGCATCCCTATTAAAAGAGCCCTGTTCTATAGAAGTGGTGATCATCTGTAACATAAGGTGACCCAGGCAATCCCAAAAGGCAAGATAGAATTCTGGAGGAATGCCATCCCAGCCAGGTGATTTGCCCTTTTTCATGGCCTGCATAGCTAACTTAAGTTCCTCAAGAGAAATAGGAACTTGTAGCTGTTCAGATGTCTCCTGAGTAAGGGATGGTAAGTTCACATTATTGAGAAAGGTTTCACATTTATCGTGATCTAGAGTCACTTCTGAAGAATACAGACTAGAGTAAAAAATACGAAATTCATTATTTATATCTATAGGATTGGTGATAGGGTTATTTGAATGGCTAGAGACAATAGTAGAAATAATAGTGTGTCTGTTGTCATGTCTCAGTCTCTGAGCAAGGAGATGACTCGGCCTGGGCCCATTAACTCATTGAGTGCCAGCCACTTTTGGAGAACGGACGCTCCCAGTGCCAGAGTTTCAGAGCGTTTTCAGTGATTTCTCGAGGCCCACAGAATATTGTGTGATATTACTATGTAAACACCGAACACGCACAAAGAACGATGAGACTCTATTGTATCAGCAGCAAAAAAAAGTTTATTGATATCATTTTCCATTCTTTACTTATCAGCCGGAGAAGATAGGTCAAAAACAGAAAAAATTGGCGTTTCCATCTAGA
Source organism: Poromitra crassiceps (assembly GCF_964638095.1). Taxonomy (NCBI): domain Eukaryota; kingdom Metazoa; phylum Chordata; class Actinopteri; order Beryciformes; family Melamphaidae; genus Poromitra; species Poromitra crassiceps. The sequence goes on from NC_139647.1 coordinate 24,379,792, forward strand.
AGCTGAGATATTGAGCCTTTTGTGAAATATAGCATTTCAAGCAAATCACTGACTCTGAAACTAATATTTTCTGACCTGAAACATCTGAACAGTAATTTCCTTCAATATAACAGCACCCCCAGCCCCCCTCTACTGCAAACTCCTCCTCCATGGGTGTGTCATGATGTTGCTGCTCGCTCTGAGTGCTGCTTGTGTCAGGCGAGTCTGCTGCCTGGATGGCGGCCGCTCGTCGGGGCAGTCTGGATCGGGCTCGCTCGTTTCTGGGGTTTCGCTTGTGAGCTGTGAAGCTGCGTCCGATTCTGGGCTTTCTGGGCTTTCTGCTGCCCTGCGTGCCCCACCCCCCTCCTCCTCCTCCTTGGGAGTGTCTCTGGGCTGCTGCGTTTGCTCTCGCTCTGCTTTTGCTCTGACTCTGCACTGAAAAGTGCGCTGCATCCCCCTGCTTTTTCACATCGTGTCGCCGGCTCCCAGCTGAGAATAATGTAACTTTTCAGAAAGACGCTGGTGTCGCCAACTAAATCATATGGAGGGGCTATTGCAGCGGAGACGGAGGGGCTGTGGCAGCAGATTGACTGCTGTTCACAGGCACAGCTAACGTTATGCTTCATGCATATCGATCGATGCGATTTCCGTTTCCTCATGACTTCTTCTCTCTTTTCTCCTGGCCTTTCTCTAATCTGGAGAGCACTGTCGCCACCTAATGGGTCCCTAAAATAGCTTTTACACATTCAACATGCCCCAAAATTTTACAGGAGATGGATCTGGCTTTGATCCACGTCCCACCGTCAAAAAACGCAATTGACGACTTTAGTCGTCTTTGGCACTCAACGTTACTAAAGCAATTGACGACTAAAGTCGTCATTGGCACTCAATGAGTTAAAGTAATAATTTCTTCTAGTTTTGTGAATAAGAAATTCAGCTCTCCTTCTGAGGAGGGAGTCGAGTTCTATACGTGTTACTTGAATATTTAGATTTCTGGTTTCACAAAATGATATTTGCTGCTGCCGCTCCTGCTCGACTAATGTTGATTCCAATTCTTGAATTTTATTAAGTTTAATCCTGCTGAGATGAGAGGCAAAAGATATTGTGGTGTTTCTAATACATCCCTTCAAAGCATACCAGAGGATGCGCGGGTCGTCTACAGAACCGACATTTTCTGATAGGAATTTATCTATTTCAAGTCTGGCAAATTTACAGTAGTCTGCATTCTTCAAAAGTTCGGTGTTCAACCGCCAACGTGTTGCCTTAGGAGGTGTATTTAATAAGGTAAGTTTGACCAATATGACAGAATGGTCAGAGAGTGGGCATGGAAATATTGTCACGTTATGTATTTCTGAAATGGCAGGTGAAATTAAAACGTAGTCTATCCGTGAGTATGTTCTATGTCTATGGGAGAAGAAACTGTATTGTCTAGCTGAAGGATTAAGGACTCTAAACGTGTCTAATAGATTGAAGTCTGAAATAATTTTAGATAAAGAAGCTGTTGCTGATGTTTGGGAGTGAGACCTTTGTTCGTGTGTATTTGAACAATCAAGTTTAGGATTTAAGACTGTATTCATGTCACCATGATCTCCCATGATCAGAGCATAATCGTGAATATCAGTTGCACTTATTGGAGTTAAAAGGGTTTTGCAGCCACACCTGATCATCTCCAAAATGTAGTCTGGGACAAGTTTGCAATCTTCCGGTAGAGTGGTTGGGCTCAGTGACCTGTTGCATGTGTCTTTTTTTCCATCAAAATTCCTCAGTGTTCAATGCTAGTGGCAGATTTACATTGATATTTCAATATATTGCTTGAAAGTGGGCCCTCTTAAAGGAGCACTCCGCCCATTTTCAACCAGCTTTGTATCATTAGAACATCAGTAGTATATCAGAAAACTGTAAACTGTTTTGAAGTCTGTCATTTAATTTGACAGTTATTGAGTGTTAAAGTGTGGACCAGTGACATCACTGGTCCACACTAACTCAAATTAATAACTCATTAACTCAACTCAACTCTCAATAACTGTCAAACTATTCATCATTCATCTAGTTTGACAGTTATTGCACAGTTGCAGTTATTGTTTCGCCGGTGGGCTTGACCTGAGCGCTGCCAACCGAGGCCAGGTCATGGCCATGGACCCAGGTGCGCTGGGCCCCCTGTCAGGCTCCTTGCGCTTGCAGGGGGCGCCCCAACAAAGCGAATGGGGCCCAAGGAGAGCTCCCAACCAAACCCGGGCCCTGGGCACCAAGGGCGGTGGGCTTGTCCTTAGAGCTACAAGCCAAAGGCTGGCACTGAGCCCAGACCTTGGCGAGCTGAAACCCCTGCTGGACGCGTAGCGCCAGCAAGGGGCGGTAGGCCATTGTAGACCAAGGAGCCATGTTAGCGCCATGCGACACGGCGGGCGAGATGCCTGCCACGCCCGAAGAGCACCCCTGTAGCACTGAAGCAGGGGCTGGGGTGGCTCAGCCCAGGAATGCCCACCTTAGCTGCGGCCCTGGGCATCACCCCACGAAACTGCTCCCTTGAAGGGCTCGTTTTTCCAAGCGAGCCTCCGCCTCCGCAGTGACGGTGCTAGCACCGTCCCAAGCCTCCTGCCTATCGGGAACCTCCTCCTGGGCGGTCTCGACTAGGGGGTCGTACCCGGGGAATTTGCCCCGCTGTAACTCCAGACTGCTCGTCTAATTCGGACTGGGGCCCTTGGCCCTGTTCGCCCTGAGTAGCAGGGGCTTCACCCACGACAGGCCGGAGAGATTCAACGGACACGTTTCTCTCGCGAGGTGTACCGCTGGGAGGAATGTCCTCCTCAGGAAGAGCGAAGCTCTATGACGCAGCACGGCCATCTTGAAGATAGCACAGCAGCTGCAAGACCGAGGGTTCAAAGCGCCTGTGCAGCGTGCTCATGCCCAAGGCAGAACACGCACCTATCGTGCTGATTCATACTCGGCCAATGTAGCCTTACACAAGGCCCATCCCCTCGCTGACTTTCCCTGCTCAGTAGCACAAGAGAAAGCCGGAAGCTAATCACTAAAATATAGGGGTGTCACAATATATCGTCCCACGAAATTTCGCGATAGTAAAACGTCACGATATGTATCGTTGAGATGAAATCTCATATCGTGAAAAAAAAAAAAAAAAAATTTTTTTTTTTTTTTTTTTTTTTTTTTTTTCCCCAAAAGTAGACAAAGAAACGTCTTTGTTTGTTGAAGTTCAATGTGTGGAAAGTAGTTCAGTTGAACAAGTCTCTGAAGAGACACATGAGAAGTTATACAGGAGAGAAACCATTCAATTGAGTTTCTGGCAAAACTGTTTACTTGACAGGAAAAACTGAAGATGCATAAAAAAATAGACTAAGAAAAGTCTTGTTGTTTGAGTTTGAAGAAAAACTGAAGATGCATAATGAGAATTTATACTGCTGAGAAACCTTTTAGTTCAAAGTAAATCTAAGTGACGGTGTAACTCATTCTATTTCAAGATAAGCCTTATCTCCAATCTCATGTTTTTTCTAGTTGTTATTGTTATAACAATTTCCCACAACAGCATGTTTTGTATTTGTGCATTTCAAATCAAATACTACTTTTCCAGTCATATATTGTCATTATTCAAGTTTAAAAAAATATTGTTAAAATCGTATCGTATCGTATCGTTATCGTGAACCCAGTATCGTGATACGTATCGTATCGTGAACTGAGTGTATCGTGACACCCCTACTAAAATAGCAAGCTCCTGCAGGCCGCACCCTGTTAGCGGGAGTACCTTTTAAGCAAGCTAGCAAACTAGCGTGAAGCACAGGCTAGACAGTAAGCATCCCGGAGGCTAGCAAACGTGCGTGTGCAATGGTAACGTAAGCGGCAATAGCCCAGCCCGAAGGGAAGGCAACAACACCCACAACCTGTTAACCCAAGAGAACAAGCGTGAACAAGCCACTAGCTAAGCTAGCGTAAGCACTGAGAGACAAGCGTGCGCTAACACAAGCCTGCGCACAAACCGGTGCAGCGAGCCTCTATCCTGAGTAACACGGGGAAGCGAGCATGACCGCAAGCTGAAAGCCAGCGGCTCGCAAAGCTAATCAATCTCAGAAGAAACTCCTCAGAGGAAGTTACAATCTAGTAGATGCTATTTGCACGGCGGCAAGCAACACTTAGCAGACAAGCCAAGCTGGCTAAGATAGCGTAAGTACTGAGAGAAGCGGCTAACACACTCGTGTGAAGCGAGCTTACCTAGCTAGCGTATTCGCTCAGCTAAATATCTCAGAGCGCCCCCCCAGTCTGGGGACGACGCCAGTAATAGCTACACGGTGGTAGCCTACAAGCAGTATGTAGGTTTCAGCAGCGCCTGTGCAGCGTGCTCGTGCCCTAGGCAGAACACACCGCTATCGTGCCGATCGTAATTGGCCAGCGTAGCCCTGCACACCTCGCACCCCCTGGCTGTCCCTCCCTTCTCCATGGCAGCCGCCTGGCTCATTGCACGAGTTCAGAAGCTAACTCGTAGCAAGCACTCGCAGGCTGTCCCCGGTTTAGCGGAGGTTTTACCATATGAAAGCTATGCAGTAAGCCGCCCTGAGGCTAGCGAACCTGCACGTGCAACGGTAAGTGGGTGGTACCAGAAGCTAACGCACAATATGGCCAGATGCTAGCCACACTGATGCGAGCCAGCTATCTAGCTAATAACTGAGAGCACAGCTCTTGAGTTACTACTCTCTTTAACGTTACTCCAGCCGGAGTGAACGTAAGTGCACTACACGACGGTAGCGCCTAATATGCTAGCACACAAGGGAGATGCTATTCGCATGGATGCAAGCTAGCTATCTATTCACAGCTGAGAGCGGCAACCCTCTGGTTACACTCTCAGACGAACGTCACCCCAGCCGGGGAAGGACGCAGCCAGCTACACGGAGGTAGCCTAAATGTAATGTGCTAACACACAAAATAAAATGCTATCCGCACGGATGCAAGCTAGCTATCTATTCAATAACTGAGAGCGGGAACCACTCAAGTTAGCTCTCAATTGCCCTTTTCTCTATCGTCACCCCAGCCCGGGTGGACGGAGCTTAACAGGTGTTAACCACACAATAAAGCAAGATGCTCTTAGCTTAAGATGAGCTTGTCCGCCGCCGCTGGTGAAGAGATGCAGGATCGGGTCCCCGAAGCCTGAAGAATCTCGTCCACACAAACCTTCTTAAGGTGGGCAATAAGACGGAATTAGCCTAGCTTAAGAGCTCAAACTATGAGTTAACACGGAGCAGCGAGCGGGAAAACGAAGGAGTGGCTTCCCCTGGTCTGGGCGGGCGTGACATAGTCACGCGGGTGGCCGCCTCAGCCCCAGGGGGTACCACACCACCTGTTGGTGGGTGGTTGGTTTTATATAAAGATCATTTTTTGAGCAAAAATAACATTCTTCCAGTAGCTGCGTGGCGCAGCGGAGATGGCACTAGAGTGAGAGCTGGAGTTCGAAACGAAGTAAAACTGACGTGGCAGATTATTTATTTTTTTACTGAGAAGCAGTTTAGCAATAAATAAGCGTTTATAAAGTTATTTGACTTTTGTTTGATTACATTTATTTCACTGAATATCAATGATTAGAACACAAATGAAATTCGTCATACTTTTTGAACGGGTTAGATACTGTAAATTGGCCAATAATATCACCACTATTAGACAGGTATTAATACCATGTCTTATTTCTTTATAAAGAAAGGTAAGACTGCAGTATTTGGGCGTGGGGAAAAAAAGTGACTTGACTTGGGACTTGACTTGCCTTAACTAAGGACTCGACTCGACTTGACTTGACAAAACCTGTGACTTGACTTGACTTGACTTGCCCAAAACAAAATGACTTGGGACTTGCTTGAGACTTGGACCAAATTACTCCCATGTCTGCCTTCCCATTCTACAACTCTTACTATTTCACTTTGAAATGACTATTCTTCCCTTTTCTCAAACTCCCAATTTTGTTTCCCCTTCACTCTCTCTCAAGGTCCCATCCTTGCGCGCACACACACACACACACACACACACACACACACGCATACCTCAAACGTAGAGAGGAGGGGTCAATAACCCTCTCCTTCTCTCTCTACCCCAATTGTCCGTTGTGTTCCCCTCTCTCAGGGCTTCCCCCTGATCTTCCATGGAGTCGTGGGTAATTGTGACCGTGAAGCTGACAGTCCCTCCTGCTTCAACACAGAAGAGGTGGAGGTGTTGTTGGACTACCTCAAAAAAATCATTGACCTGCAGGGTGTGACCAACATTGAAGCAAAACACATCAGCATCATTACCCCATACAGGAAACAAGTGGGTACTAACGTTGATATTACAGACACACCCATAGATCATTGCTTAAGTGATGCTGTTACATATTGACTTTGTTTTTATTGTATTCCAAGCTCTGTAATACCCAACACAATGATTAACAAACACTTTTAAGGTTATGGTTATCCTGTTCACATTGTCCATACTTCTGTGTGCCCCACAGGAGGAGAAAATCCGCACGGCCCTTAAAGGAACACTCTGCCCATTTTCAACCAGCTTTGTATCATTAGAACATCAGTAGTATATCAGAAAACTGTAAACTGTTTTGAAGTCTGTCATTTAATTTGACAGTTATTGAGTGTTAAAGTGTGGACTAGTGACATCACTGGTCCACACTAACTCAAATTAATAACTCATTAACTCAAATCAACACTCAATAACTGTCAAATTAAATGACAGACTTCAAAACCGTTTACAGTTTTCTGATATACTACTGGTGTTCTAATGATACAAAGCTGGTTGAAAATGGGCGGAGTGTTCCTTTAAGCTCGACAAAGACCTCAGGAAGGAGAACCTGGAAAACTTAACGGTATGGAGATGTACAGTGACTACTTAGCCCTTGTTCACACGGACGCCTAACCGTTCACACAAGAAGCCTTCTCTTTTCCTCTCAGCGCCTACTCGGCACGCCTTGAACCCGCCCACAACTCCCATTGACCCTCCCATTCATGCCTGGCTTGACGCGTCACGCTTGGAAAATAGGCGTGAATCCTGAGCGAGGCGTGAGCGTGGCTTCAGCGTGACATGCGCGCGGGTGGTGTGAACGGCCTCGCCTGTTAACAAGGACGCCTAAATGAAACTTGTTCATTTAGGCGTCAGCGTAGGTAGAGCTTAGGTTGAGCGTTGCTTCGGCGTGCTGTGTGAACGGGGGCTTATGTTTGCTGGAAAAACATGTTTGAGTTTTTGAGACAGTCACACAGCAATTTAATCATTATATATATATAACCCACCCACGCATTTCTTTTTCTTTTTAAACTTTATTTATACAGGGGGAGTCTCACTGAGAGCAATGCTCTCTTTTTCAGGAGTGCCCTGTTCATATTCACACACACATTCACACCTGGAAGCTGCCCAGTACAACCACAGTCTGATCTGCTGGCCACTGATCAGCTCCACTGGAGCAGTTGGGGTTAAGGCAAGCCCCCAGGAATAGCGCTGGGCTGTGAAGCCATTTGAACATGGTGGCGAAGCTCTGTATTGCAAGTCACGTGACGCCATGCAGCCCAGAAAGGAAAATTCCCATCCACTTGCATGGGGACCCCGGCAGCTGTTAAACCCAGGGGAATTTTTTCCGGGTGTCACTCAAAGTATAAAACGACTCTTTTAATTATCAACTAATTTTTTATGGGGCATTTTCTCTTCAGAAGCCACTAAGAGCCGTATACGGATGTATTTTCTTCTTGTAATACAATCCATGGGTGGGAGGGGTGGGAGACGTCATGGAACACGTCATGGCACACATGCGCACTTCACCTTGGGCCGCATGGCCAGGAAGTAAAACCAGGAAGAAAAAGCCCCCATGATGGCTTCATGCGCCAATGAGCAACCTCCATCCGAATGCATGGGTGGGCGTGGCACGTCCCCTATCCAGTTCTTTTAATACATCCATGGGTTAAGGGTCTTGCTCAAGGGCACCTCGGTGGTGGTAATGAGGGTGGGGCAGGCGCTGCCTTTTCGCTTTCCCCAGCCAGATTTATCCTGCCGGTCCCGGGGATTGAACCAGAAGAAGCAGGACTGTTAGCATCGATGATTTCCGGACTCGTTCCTGCGGCTCTCTATTCTTTCACCTGCCAGGTGCCTGGTGTATCTGAGAACCGTCCATCCGTGCTACGAGGGGATAGGCTGCTGGTGAGAAAAAGGGGTGAAGGACTGTGGCTATGTCCATACTGTTTAGCTGGACGAGGTCAAACTGGGCTTCAGCACAGAGTAAGCTCAAGCCCATATACTACACTAATGCGTAATAATAATAATAATAATAATAATAATAATAATAATCTATACTATAATTCCGGGATCGAGAACCGTTGGTCGGATCGACTTGAAACTCGGGGGGTGCGCTGATGGCGACCCGACGGAGGGCGGTGCCCTGTTTTCGTGCGATTCGGACGCGAAACACGTTCGATATTTGAATATTTGTCTTCAGTTCTGCGCTCCCTTTAAGCTCCAACTGATCTGGCCATAGGGTCGTTAAGGAGAACAGTCAACACAGAGTCGTTAATTAAGTCATTGGGGGGGGGGGGTAAGTCAACATGAGAGAGAATGGTAGGAGAACATGTATTTGTAAGCTGAATAAGCAGCATTAATATTCAAGTCTTCTAGGCTATAATGAGTCACACATTCAGAAATAATATCCTCTAGGGCAAAACCACTTCCAGGAACCCCCATCCTGTGTAAGTAGGGTTCCCAGAGTAAAACCTGGCCATTTCCACCACTGCTTATGGATGAGCATCATCTGCTGCATGCCATCGAGAACCATTGGTCGGATCGACTTCAAACTTTGGAAGTGTGCCCAATTGTGCAGTGCGGTGCCCTGTTTCCGTGCAATTCGGCATAGCGCCACCTACTGGCAACATAAAAAATGCTGTTTGCTGCGGAATGAACAATGTTTTTTTGACCGTCAGGTGGGCGTTCCCGGCAGCACGTAACGCCCCTTGAAAGCTATGAATAGCAACAACAGGTGGATCTACTACTGTAGGGAGGCCCCTTTCCCATGGGTTGTACTCTGGACTGTGTGGACTATTTCTTTCACAGCAGCGATCCCTGTAGAGTTCTTCTCTCTACGGATGAAGTCATATAACGTCATTATAAGATGATAAAGGAGCTGCACGCCCTCTAGTTAAAGTTGGCACATGATTGCATATCGCTGTTTACCTGTAGTGGACAGTTAAAACAAAATAGAAATATGGAAAAGTGTTAGCCACCAGCTACCCTCTTTGACTGAGCAGTAGGTTATTTATAATACATGGGGAAAAGAGAGAAAGAAATGATGACCCCAGTAGTAATAACAAGATTTCTCGCGACCTTGTTTTGTTTATTGACATCAAAGTGTAACCCTAATGCTGTGTGAGTGCATGAGTAAGCCAGGTATCTTACAGTAACTGTATATCAATGTGTGTGAGTGCATGAGTAAGCCAGGTATCTGTATCTTACAGTAACTGTATATCAATGTGTGTGAGTGCATGAGTAAGCCAGGTATCTGTATCTTACAGTAACTGCATATCAATGTGTGTGAGTGCATGAGTAAGCCAGGTATCTTACAGTAACTGTATATCAATGTGTGTGAGTGCATGAGTAAGCCAGGTATCTGTATCTTACAGTAACTGTATATCAATGTGTGTGAGTGCATGAGTAAGCCAGGTATCTGTATCTTACAGTAACTGCATATCAATGTGTGTGAGTGCATGAGTAAGCCAGGTATCTGTATCTTACAGTAACTGTATATCAATGTGTGTGAGTGCATGAGTAAGCCAGGTATCTGTATCTTACAGTAACTGCATATCAATGTGTGTGAGTGCATGAGTAAGCCAGGTATCTGTATCTTACAGTAACTGTATATCAATGTGTGTGAGTGCATGAGTAAGCCAGGTATCTGTATCTTACAGTAACTGCATATCAATGTGTGTGAGTGCATGAGTAAGCCAGGTATCTGTATCTTACAGTAACTGTATATCAATGTGTGTGAGTGCATGAGTAAGCCAGGTATCTGTATCTTACAGTAACTGCATATCAATGTGTGTGAGTGCATGAGTAAGCCAGGTATCTGTATCTTACAGTAACTGCATATCAATGTGTGTGAGTGCATGAGTAAGCCAGGTATCTGTATCTTACAGTAACTGTATATCAATGTGTGTGAGTGCATGAGTAAGCCAGGTATCTGTATCTTACAGTAACTGTATATCAATGTGTGTGAGTGCATGAGTAAGCCAGGTATCTGTATCTTACAGTAACTGCATATCAATGTGTGTGAGTGCATGAGTAAGCCAGGTATCTGTATCTTACAGTAACTGTATATCAATGTGTGTGAGTGCATGAGTAAGCCAGGTATCTGTATCTTACAGTAACTGTATATCAATGTGTGTGAGTGCATGAGTAAGCCAGGTATCTGTATCTTACAGTAACTGCATATCAATGTGTGTGAGTGCATGAGTAAGCCAGGTATCTGTATCTTACAGTAACTGCATATCAATGTGTGTGAGTGCATGAGTAAGCCAGGTATCTGTATCTTACAGTAACTGCATATCAATGTGTGTGAGTGCATGAGTAAGCCAGGTATCTGTATCTTACAGTAACTGTATATCAATGTGTGTGAGTGCATGAGTAAGCCAGGTATCTTACAGTAACTGTATATCAATGTGTATATAAGTTTTTGAATGACTAAGATAGTTCTCTCACATCAAAAGTTACGAGTACTTTAATCTGTTATGTGTCATTCCACCAAAACCATAAAAATAAATGCTTTGCCTTTTGTTTTGTGAAACACACACACACACACACACACATGCACGCGCGCACACACGCACACACACACACACACACACACACACACACACACACTGTTCCTTCTGCACATCTCCGTTGCAGTTCAGATACACTAACATAATTATGCAATCATTATTATTTTTTTATTACATACAGTTATTTGTTTTAGTTAACACACATGAATTAATCATAACTTAAAATATATATAATATAGTCCTACTACTTGTGTTGAACCAGGATCTGGTCAAACAGTTGCATACTGGTGATCTTAAAAGGCTTTGTTGTCTGCAGGTGTGTCCCTGTTGCAGCGTCTGATGGAGGATTTCACTCTGTACCTGAAGGATGAGGGGACGTTCAACAACCGCTTTGTTACCAAACTGCTGCGTAACTACAGGTGTGTCGTACTTACGGCTACGGTTTATTATTGTCACTCAATGTCACAGAAATGGACTCATCGTCTAAACTAAATGTGCTTTTCATTTTCCCCCTTGTCCTCTCAGGTCTCATCCTGCCATTCTAAAGATTCCAAACGAGCTCTTCTACGACGGAGAGCTCCAGTGCTGCGCTGACGAAATTATCCACAACTCCTACTGCAGATGGGAGCACCTGCCCAAGAGGGTAACAAGCTCCACTAGGGGTGCACCGATCACCGATTGCCGATCACCTATGAGAAATATCTGCCCAACCGATCATCGACCAATCACCGATTACTGATTACCGATCACCGATATATATATATATATATATATATATATATATATATATTTATTTATTTTGTAAGCAGCTATAGCAGTCTATTATAGAACAGTTTCCATTTTACATATAGGCCTACATTTCATGCATCAAATTGAAAGTGCAGCACATTTTCTTTTTTTTCTACATCAATATTTTATACTGTGTAGGCTAAAGGAAACCGCCAACATGATTGTTTGTGTGTGAGATAATTGGAGCACAAGACTGTGTTGAACTAAATGGCTAGTAGTTCAGTCCAGTTCCCTCAGTTCAGTTTATAAAAGAACAAAAATCGTTCCGCTTCGGGATTTCCATGTTACCAGTTCAATGCAGTTCAGTTCACTCAACAAAAATACTCAATTTTCCGGGATTTCCCTGTTACACAAGAAAAATAACTTCGACCCAAGGAAACTATTTTATCGATTAAGCTAAAACGGCTAAAGCTAACCGGAGCTATTAACGTTAGGAGGATACACGCAACTATGGATCAAACACGGACTTAACAGCATGCAAATGCCTCGGTAGGCGGGAGGACTGGAGGTAACTTCTCTCTGCTGAGTCTGCTCTAATCACCAGCTGATGTGTGCGATTCAAAGACGCAAGGGGTGTGTTGACAGTCTGGTGTGGTGTGTGGAGGTGAGTACACTGACGAAAGCAAAGCGTGTGCTTTGCAACACAATGATATAAACGTTAGAGCACAATATGAAAGTTAAACGATAGACATTGAAGACATGAAAATGGGTTGCCTCATGTTTCTCACGTGCAGCATGATCGGCTATGCAATCGGCGACAATAAAGTAATATCTGCAGCAGCAGATCACATATTTGAGGTCAAAATCGGCCGATACAGATTGCGTGCCGATCGATCGGTGCACCCCTAAGCTCCACCCAACACACACAAACAGTCTAACATCAAAGCATCTTAAAATACACCTGCACTAGAAATTGCATAAATTGTCTTATGTTTTAGTCTACAGCAGTGATACTCAACTTGCAGCCCGCGGGCCACATGCAGCCCATGATGGAATTGCACAATTAATTTATTTTTATTATTATTTATTTTTGCTTTTCTTTTTTTTACAGTGCACCTGAACGCAACAGGCAAGATACCCGCTGAATAAGTGTCCAAATGTCTGTCATTCTGGCCAATACTCCACTTCTGTTATAGCATTTCAGTCTGGAATATGGAATATCTTTCAATAATCTATGATTTAGCTGCTAAAATTTGTCAAATACCGCCGTCTGCTTGCTACCCAGGCACTGACTTAACCTAACTAACTATCCGGTGTGCACAACATTGTCAGACTAAACTCCGGCTGACACCCCAAAAACCTACAATCCGCTACAGAAAAATGTCTATTGTTTGTTTATTAACTGGCCCCTGGCCTTCTATCATTTCACGAAAGTGGCCCCCGGGCAAAGCAAGTTGAGTATCCCTGGTCTAAAGTCTACTACTCTGTGTTGTCAAAATGCTTTTGCTATGACAGGACTGCCATCTAGTGGCGCTTTTTTACTCATCAGGTTGACAGGATTCGGGCGTTCTGATATTTTCTCATGTGTTGGATGGAGAAGCTTATATTTTATTATGTTCATGCTTGATTCAAACATGTAATTGAAGCAGGAACCAAAAAGCAGTACAGGTCCACACACTGAAGCTCCCATTTACCTTTTATTAAGCCATCCAACAGATGTCATTGTGACATTGTGGACAAACATGTCTGAGGAGGACATCATGTCTGAGGAAGAGCAGTCGCTCGAAACGTCACATTTACACTGTACACAATCTTTTTATTTAAATTTTTTGTTTATTTTTTGTTTTTGCTTTTCTTGTCATGTGTTTTTTAATTTCTAATTTTTTTCTATTTTTAGTACCGTAAATTCCGGACTATAAGACGCACCGGTGTATAAGCCGCGGGACCAAAATTGACTATTTTTTTCTTCTATAAGCCGCACCGGTCTATAAGCCGCGGGTGTTTTGATGTTTAATTACCATATGAAAGGGTTCGTGCACAGAGAGGAATGTCGGGAAAGCGATGGCTGTTTGGGGAAGCTCCCATTTATTAACATTTCAACAAAACAAAACAAAAGTCAGGTCACTAATCCCCAGACAAAATCACACAACAATAGGCTATATGTGCAGCAAACCTGTAACCAGAGAAGTCAAGTCACTAATGCTCGTCTTCCTCTTCTTCCTGCGTACTGAAACCACCAAAGTCCTCATCTTCAGTGTCGGAAACGAACAGGTTCAGGGTGGCTTCGTCAACCACTCTCCTCTCTCCTTCATTGTCACTCAAAACCAACGAACTCCTCTTCATCTATAGCTGTGTTTCCATTACAGTTTTTCGCAAAAGAATTGCGATATTTCTACAACTTCGACAATGTACAATTGCGACTTGTAGGCGTTTCCATTGAAGTTGCGTTTGAGTGATTCCCCGTTGCAGCAGCTGCCACAGTGATTACGCACGGGGATCTGCCCCATATCCCGTCCCCTGCATGCTCAAATCCAACCAATGGTCAATGGAAATCCCAACATGAAGTTACAATGCATATAAACGAGCCTGATTATCAATTCAAAAGAAAATGAGTCGCAAAATGTTGCTGGCTGCGTGAATGCAGTCAGCGCGACAGGCAGAGGAAAAAAGGTAGCCTAATAGCCTACAACTGGTCCGATTTAGAGATGGAGGGGGGAAAAGGCTGATTTGGTTCTATAATTGCACCTGAAACGTGTGCAATGTATTAGCCTACTCACAGTCACTGTATTCACTTCAGACAGCACCACCGCACCAGTGTGTGCTTTTCATCCTCTCATCTCGCCGCTGTGCCAAATGCGCGCACACAGGCAGCCTGCTGTCACCATGGACCGATTTCTGCCATTAAACATTATCTAATTTGCCCGGCTACGCTTTTGCACAACACTCGTCTTTCTGCTAGGTAGCGTTGCTTCAAAGTTTTCCACTTGCTGCGGAGGTTTTGACACGGCTATCGAACCTTACTTACCAAACTTATTTTCCGCTCCTTTTCCAAGGGATAATATGGGTCACATGACGTGCAAATGCGAAAAATGTGTTTCCATTACACTTTTGCGATAAACTGCTATATCGACACGTCTGAAAAACCACCTCATGATCATCTACTGCTCGTTCTCATGCTGTCGAGAACGAGCAAAGCTTTTTTTTGGTGAAAGAATCCTCCAGGGCGCTTCTTGTTAACAGTCCGAGTGAGTGGCAGGTCGAACGTCAAAGGCACTTCATCCATATTTATGATCTGCTCCGGTTCGATGGAATATTCCTTGATCTTCCTTTGTGTGAATTCGCCGAAGTTTGTGATTTTCTCCTGGTAGTCGGGGGAGGGAGTTGATGGGCTTGTGGCCGTTTGCTTACCGTAATTACCATATGTAAGTGGTCACGCACAGAGGGGATTGTCGGGAAAGAGATGGCTGTTTGAGGAAGCTCCCATTTACCGTATTACCGTAACATTTCAACAAAACAACATAACACAACACCACCGTTGTTTATTTTTACAGTGCACACAGTGTCCGCGGTGTGGTGAAAAGAGGGCAAGAGAGGAAATTAAAACAGAAGTGGATTTATAGTTAGAAAGAGTGCTAAAAAAGAGAGATTTTTTTTTTTTTTTTTTTTTTTTTTCTGAAAAAATCCATAGATAAGACGCACCGTTATATAAGCCGCAGGGGCCAAAAAACGGGAAAAAAGCCGCGGCTTATAGTCCGGAATTTACGGTACTGTGCATCAGTAAATGCTTGTTTTACTTTATGTATTGTCTTTGTAATGTCTGTGATGTTATGTTATTGAATTATACGGGGGGAAAAAATTGTCATAAAAAAACCAACCGACCAAGCTGAGGTAACACGGGGCTGCGTACCTGCGACCCTCGTGTTGGTAGGCAGGGAATCTACCGCTACACTACCCGGACGCCACAGGCTTGACGGTTAGATATGACCAACCAGTATCGTGTGTGTGTGTGCTCTTGTAGGAGATCCTGGAGCTCCGGAGCCGTCACGACAGCCGTCTCGTGGAGGTGGACTTGGGAAGACGACGAGAGTTTGAGAGCAAACTGTCTGAGGCAATGCAACAACTCCACCAGGAGCACGAGAGACAGATCCTACAGTACAAAGACGAGCTAGAGAGGACCTACACTGTCAAGGTACACGCCCAATAGGGCTGTGAATCTTCACTGGCCTCACGATTCGATTTGATTACAATTCAGAGGGCTACGATTCGATTTGATTATCGATGCATCTTGATGCATCTTAAATCGATGCATCACTTTAGTTCCCCAATACATGATTTTTTCTCACTTTCTTTTTTGTGGCTACTTTTAAAATAAAAGTGCATTTGGAATTGCATTGTATTATGATCCATAATTAAAATAAACAACTGCATGTACTTCCATTATATTTTATTTGATTATTAAAATAAATAAATAATAATAATAATAATTAAATCGATTTTTGACATTTGTGAATCGATGCAGAATCATCCACGTCCGCATCGCGATGCATCTTATAATCGATTATGTTTGACACCCCTAACCCCCAATCAATGTTTGTCCGGAAATAGCAGACTAGAATGCTTTTAAATGTTCTAAAGGTGTGTGTTTGCATTGCATGCTCTCCGTACTCCAGCTCGAGAATGCCCAGCAGGCTGCGTTGGACAAGAGTGACGCTGCATCGGCCACCAGAGACAAACTGTGAAGCACTAAGCTCCAGACGGAGCTTAGTGCTTCAGCCTCAGCTCCCAGCTCCAGCAGTACCAGAGAGGGGGAGGCAGACTGAAGGGGAAGGGGAAGGGGGTGCTAGAGTCTCAATCAGTCCATCAAACAACCCCTGAAACATAATTTGCATATGAAGAGTTCTTTTAACAAAGCGAGATCAATAAAAAATGGCCTCTAGGCAACTTTGCACTTTGGCTGCCCCAAATGGCAGTGAGAGAAAACTTTGAGTTGTTGCAGCAAACAGTGACAGAGCAGTGTAAAATGCAATTAAAATACCAACCCACCGCCGCCATATTGTTGACATTCCGCAGCGCGCTGTTTAAGAGTGACTGACAGCTGTCATAGCTTAGGGCGCTAGCCAACGTTACTTACTAGCCTATTTAATGCAGATTTGAGATGCACTGTGTTTGCCCAAGTGTGTTTCTCCCCCCCCATCCCCCCCCCCCCCCGATTTTTTTATCCCATTTTTATCCCCCATTAGTGCTCATTTAATTTATTTATCCTGGTTGCTGCTCCACCCTCTGCCGATCTGGGGAGAGCCGAAACTGGCTCCATGCTTCCTCCGAGACATGGGCAGTTAGCCAGCCGCTTCTTTTCATCTGACAGGGGAAGCTTCACCGGTAGGACATAGCACGTGGGAGGATCACGCTATTCCAACGAGTTCCCCTCCCTCTGAACAGGCGCCCTTAACGACCAGAGGAGGCACCACATCAGCAACCAGGATATTGCATGTTTTGGTGAAGGGAGTTCCTATATGAAGGAAACTCCCGGGAGGCACGGGGAGAACATGCAAACTCCACACAGAAAGGCCCTTTTGACGACCCCACCCGGGCGGTGGGCACTCGAGGACATGCGGACGGGCACGCATTCCTTCAGCGTTCACAGCGTCCCAGGTGGGAATCGAACCCAGGACCTTCGAGCTGTGAGGCGACAGCGCTTACCACTGCTCCACCGTACCCCCTCCCAAGTGTGTTTCTGACCACGTCCGGCCCGGAGGTGCTTTGGGTGGATCTTCTTCTTCTTCTTTGTCTGTTTGGATGCAGGTTTATGCAAGCTGAAAGCAGGTCAGTGTGGCAGACAGTCCGGGCCTATAAGTGCTTGTAATAATCCATCTCTGCTCGTGTTGTTTTCCAGATTGCACCTGTGGCCCAGCCCCTCTCAGCTCGCCTGCCTGCAAGATGTCCTCACACTCAACAGAGCACGATGCTGTGAGCGTGGCCGAGGTCCACCTGGATGGGAACTACATCATGCTGAAGAACAACTCTGAGGCTGTAAGATGCTGAGTTAGCGGTTTGTCATTTGGGTGTGTGTTTTCACCCTGCACTACTATGCAATTGAAAATGGTTTCACATCTCTAAATCATTACAATAAATAGTAGTTTATTTTAAGTCACAATTTCACTTCAGTTAGTTATGTACCATATACAGAGGGGGGAGGGGGCAGTTAATTCAGTGGCATACAGTATTTTAAACCTTAGCATTTCTGTAGACTAGTTTTAATGTAATTGTTGTAATCAAATTTCCATTGGACTATAACTTTCTTTGTTTTAATGTGAAACACTTTGTAAGCTCTGATTTCAGATAAGGCTTCTATAATTAATGATTTATGTAGGACTTGTCTCAAACAGATTATTATTAACATTAATGATTAATTCTACTCTGCATTATCTTATTGAAACATCTCTGGATGCCTGTTTGACCCCACCCCCTTCACCTGTGTTCTCATACCTGCATTCTCAGGAACAGCCACTAGGTGGCTGGTCAGTTCGGAGGACTTACCCAGATGCAGGTGACATCTCCTTGCACATTCCCCCTAACTATATACTGGCTGTGGGGCAGACACTCACTGTGAGTAGTTTGTTACATAACGATTAAAAAAAGGTAGTGTTATCGTTGTTATATGTTTTCAGTATACTATATTGTTATGGTTAAAACACTTAAATCACCACCAACCAAAGCAACCTAACTTAGAGTGTGTGTGTGTGTGTGTGTGTGTGTGTGTGTGTCAGATCTGGGCGGCGGGGGCAGAGGTGGAGCCCCACTCTGATGACTTGGTCCTCCAGGGCCACAGGAGCTGGGACCCTCTCACTGATGTGAGGGTGATCCTCCTCAGCCCCGACCATGAGGTAACTACTAACTACAACTGCATCTCACTACCTGGCTAGGTACATCAGACGGCAGCACCAAGTCAGTCCTGTTTTGGCCACACATATTATTATATCAACACGTGGAACGTGTTTGTTAGTATAATATTAGTCACTTACAGGGATCCAAAGTAGTAACCCACAGCATCCCAGGCGGGAATCGAACCCAGGACCTTCTAGCTGTGAGGCAACAGCACTACCACTGCGCCACCGTGCCCCCATTTACTGTACTTTACTGTTTTTCAGCCTTTAAAACCAGGAAAAGACAACACGTGTGCCATGTTATGATATCCAAAATCTAAGATGATATCTAGTCTCATATCACGATATTGATATATTGCCCAGTCCTACTCAGATCTTATCTAGCTAAGATGTGGGATGAAATGAACCAACAGATTGATCCTAACACCATTTAGGAGATGGCGGCCTGCAGGGTGGTGGGCATGCAGGGATGCGCCCCCCCTGTTTTGCCACTGCGCCCCACAGGGGGGGCCCGCCCCACACTTTGAGAAACACTGCTCTAAAAAGCAATGTCCCTCATGCTGTCACTAAGTTCAGTTCTTTGGTATGGCCGCCGGCTGGGAGCAGCAAGTAAAGTTGGCTGCCACTGTCAATCACTGAGGATCAAGCCAGTGTGTGGCTGTCATTGCAATTTACTATATCAAGCACCTAGTCAACTTTTTGATGTGCATAAACTACTTTGCATGTTAACACATTGAGTGCCAGCCATGTTTTCATTCCTGTAGGTAAGTTGTGCCAGGGGTGTTTTTGACGATTCTGGCTCATTTTAGAACAGCCGAGGATTCTTTTCTGTTAAGAATTCATGAACACCAATCATCTAAAAATAACTAATAGAATGTGTGCTTTCTCTGTCTAAAAGAGTTAGTTTGCAGAGTTAGTAGTTATGTAGATATTAGCCGTTGAGTACAGCATGGTTTCAGCGTCTGGAAATTTATTCAGAGATAAATGGCTTTTTGTGAAACAGTCACTTTAACCATTCATTTTTGGCATTAGTAAGACCGTCAGACATTCTAAACAATAGTTTTGAACAGTAATTTCCTCCATAACAACAGGAAACACCCCTCTCATTCAAACTCCTCCCTCCGTGTGTCTTCTCCTCCTTCCTCCTGGCTCTAACAGCGGGCGTGTCAGAAGCGCGTTGCTGCTGCCTGCCTGCCTGTCTGCCTGTCGGGCAAGACGAGTCTGAAATGGATTACTGTAAAATCGCGTCGCCATTTCCTTGAATGGCTTGCTCCCGCGGTGTGTGTGTGTGTGTGTGTGTGTGTGTGTGTGTGTGTGTGTGTGTGTGTGTGTGTGTGTGTGTGTGTGTGTGTGTGTGTGTGTGTGTGTGTGTGTGTTCGCGCGTTGCTCCGCGGCTCTGGGGGGAAGGGATCTCTGTCCGTTCTGTGTGTGTGTGTCCGGGCTTCTGACTGTAAAATCGCCAAGCCATTTCCGCGGGAGGCGGCTGCTTTTGGTCCCGTGGCTTTTGGGTCCCGTGGCTGTGGCTTCTCTCGGTCTCTGTCGCCACTTAGTGGTCGGTAAAATAGATTACACACATGCTCTTGCTCCAAATAGTTATCTCGAAGATGTAAAAGGGGTTGATTGATGTCCCACCGTCAAAAAAAAAAAATGTTTATGTAAGACGAGTTAGCTCGTCCTTGGCACTTAAGCGCTGGATTATGTAAGACGAGTTAGGTCGTCTATGGCACTTAATGAGTTAACAACAGTAATTAATTGTTCGTATAAAAAATACTAAGTATGTTTTGTTTGTCATACCTGACACGTTTCAAACTGCTGACTTCCTGCAGTCAAACACATCACGTGATGCTACTGTGACGTGTTCTATGGCTGGTTTATGTAGGTTTGGTGCATAGACTGTACATATAAATATTGGTGGTTTGGTGGGATGACCATGCCCCCTGTTGGCCGGTAGTTTATGGAGGAGTGCATCCCAGGTATGAGACAACATGTAGGCCCCCTCATAGCAACCCACTCTGATAAAATTGCTTATTTGGCATGCTTTCCCTCGGCTGCATGGCTAACGACCACTTACGTAAGAACTACTTTGTTCCTGATAGGACAGCATGCGTCCCACGATGGCAGTTTGTTTCATGTGTTTACTTGGCACGTTGTGTTTTCCTCAGGATCTGTCCAAGGAGGCCAGCTGTGCGGTGATGTAACATCTCCCACCTCCACCTCCACCTGGGAAACCTGGGTCTCTGGCCTGGAAACTGGTCTCCTGTCGCTATCCGGATCCAACTCTCTGCTTGGAGTAGTTGAACGTTTACTGCAATATTTTACTGTAAATTCTCACTGAAGGTGAATAACTTTGTTTAATTTAATTTAAATGGGTATGGGTGAATGTAGAGGTGTATTTGCAGTGCCTCATCTACACAGGTGACCTTCTCACAGGTGGGGTTGGTGACCAACTCGTTGACCAACTTGCAGATCTCCTGCTCCGGCCTTTTGTTGCCCTTGCCGGTATACAGGTCTCATTATAGATCTGATTATGAATGAGATCTCCACAAAGCTTGCTGTGAAGGTGAACTGTACGCCTGCACATACCTCCTCTGCAAACTGTACCTGTGTGCCATGCTGCCTGAATGCATAGAGGCAGGGTGCCAAATACAAATACTATCTCTTTAACAAAATCCACACACATTTAGGCTCTTCTATGTGATCTCCTTTTGATAACTATAATAACTAATGTAATGTTTTGTTCATGTTATTCTATCATGTAATTTGAACCTGTGGTAGGGAATATGACTGTTCATCTTCTTCTTTTTTTACCTGCAGTTGTAACCCTCCTCCATGGGCTAATCCATGTATGTATATAAACAGACTAAACTAAACCAAACTACTTCAACAATGTGCCTATATCCTAAAAGAAGGGGGGGGGGGGACCAGCCAAGGTGAGACAGGAGAGAAAACGGGTAAAAGTCTGATGCCATAACAGACCAACAGTCACCGCTGTCACAGTGAAACTGGTTGTGTTACCTACCATAAGTGTCACATTTCACAATGTATGGAGACTGAAAAAAATGATTGTAAAGATTGTCCCTTCTAGGGGGAGGTTAAGCTACAGCGAAAGTCAAAATACAGAAAACAATTAATCTTTTAAACATTTGAGTTTTGTTTGTAGAAAACATTCACTTTCCTCCCCAAACAAGCAGAAATGAAAGCAGATCATCGCTAACAATCCATTCTTCTGTTATTCAGGGAATCAGGGAGATACAGATACATTGTTTATTAGTATTTGTTGATTTTATTTTGATTTTTGCAATAGATGAAATTAAACATATTATACACACAGACACACACATACATAACATAACATACATATATACTGTGTAGGGTTCCCACTGTTTCTACACATCAAAATAAAAGAATCAGGGACATTCTAGGTCTAAGTGCACTGGTTGGTTCTCTGGAAGGTAGGAGGGCGGGACACAGCCATGCTAGAGCTACTATGGGGGCTGGGGGAGGCCCACCGGGCGCATCACCATGTAGCCGTCAGAGTCCATGGAGGACGGGGGCTGGAGCTGGGGGTGACTGTGCGGGGCTGACCAAGCTGAAGCCAGGCTGTGAAACTGGGGGGAGTTTGAGACGTGGTGGGAATGGGGGGAGGAGCTAGCTTGCATAGGCACGCCACACATCATGGGCATGTAGCCGCTGTCTTCTATGGCAGAGGCAGTGTTGGGATGAAGCAGGCTTCCAGTGGCGGAGCGGAACAGCCAGGTCATCGTCCCCTCGGCCTCGCTGGACGTTGGGAAGCGATCGCCGCCAGCGCCGGAGCTCTTACTCGACGACGTGCCGACAACAACAGACTCCGTCCTCGAGCGCCGCTGTAGCCCCGTCTGGCTCGGCGGCAGGTTGCCTAGGAGACGCCACGCCCTGATGACCGGCATGGGGCTGGAGCTGTTGCTCCTGGGCCGAAACTCCCCCTGGGCCTTCATGGTCTCCAGGATGCTCTTGTGCATGTTTTGGGCCACGACAGAATCGTCCACCTGCATCCATAACTGCCCCGGGCCGATGAAGGAGAGAGCCCCGGTTTCAATGAAAAAGAAGCGCCCTGAATGTCCGCAAGACCTGATGTTCATCAGGTGGAGGTTCACGCGGGGGGTTTCAGAGTTCAACTTAAGGAGGTGGATGGTTTTACTAGAGAGGCACAGCTGGTAAACACCTGTGAGCTTTTTAGTGTGACCCAGTCCCTTCCGTTTCACATTCACCTGCCACACCTCCTTAATCACAGTACGGGGGGTGAGCGTACGTGTACCATAGCCATCATCTAAATCATCAGAATCCAGGTGGCCTTTTTTCCCCTCACATATCAACTGACCGACAGCTACGTACCAGTCCTCTTGCTCCTGCTGGTTTTCAGCCCCAATAGCAAAGGATTGGTCCTTAGTAAAGAGGGCAATGAGGTGTTTGTTTTTACAATCCTCCCTTTTGTTGACCATGAAGCACTGGTGGAGGTACATGACCCTTTTCCGGGGAGGCGGGGCAGCAGAGCTCCTGAACTTCTTCTCGCTGTCGTAGTACTCCAGACGGCTCGGGCCGAGGTGGCTGGCCGCGCGCAGCACGAAGAACCTCTTGTGTTTCTGCTTTCTCAGGTAGCCACATTTGCGAATATCGTCCACGACGTCTGAGGTGCTGTTGACAGAGGCGTATACATGGCTGCTGTTGGCGGCGGGGGAAGCGTCAGGGTCCTCCTCGGCATGCGTTACCTATAAGATATAAATATAGCACATGAGATTATCAATGACCCCAGACATGTCCTTTGTGACTGCTTTAACCTAATGCCATCAGGAATGTGTTTTTAAACTGCCTGCATGTCAAACAAACCGAAGCAACTTTGCTTTGATTCCAGGAAACATTAGACTTGTGAACAGCCACAGTACAAGAGGAAATGTTCACTTTGTGTTCAGTGTGTGAACAACACATCAATTCATGCAGTTGCACTTTGACTCTTGTGCCTTTGAGCTGTTGGATATTGTTGGCCAACTATAGACGGCCCGGTGCCATTAATCCTTGTTATGATATTACCATATTTAAATGTGTTATAAATGTGTATGAATGAACTGTCACAGGCTTGAGCGGTATCTATTTTTTCATACCTTCCTGACATTAGACTTTGAAAACTGAGATGTGCTACCCTTTCATCTTGTTTGCAGTATATATACATGGCTGTTCTATGTATGTGTGTATGACATGTACTGTATGTGAACTTTGGTCTATGAAATTAATGCTATTTTCATGTTAGAGACTCAGCTTACCTGATTGGATCGTAGCCCAATTTTGACAGAGGTGCCACCCATGTTGAGGATGGACCGGGCAGCAGTACTCTGGGTGCTTCAGACCTGATCCTCTTCCCACAGAACTCTGGCTTAATGACCTTAGGGAGAAACAACACAGCACTTTTAGTAAATAGATAGTGCGCCGAAAGCGGGAAACACACAGTGTTCAGCGAAACCTGGGGAACACACTGAGCAGTGGCGTAGGTTTAGACATATGGATTCGCAATCTATAACAAAATTCAACATAAAAATCAACATTAAACATGTCAGTGGTCATTTCAGAACCACAGTGAAATATACAGCTCCTCTGCTCTCAGGTGCTGCTTCAATACTTTGACTGTGACTGTTACCAGGAGTCAGAGCGCTGTCCATGGTTCTGATACTGTAGCTTTTTCTTACAGGGGGAGACTCGCAGAGCAATGCTCAGAACTCTTTTCGGGAGTGCCCAGTTCACATTCACACACACATTCATACCTGGAAGCTGACCAGTACAACCAGTCTGATCTGCTGGCCACTGATCAGCTCCACTGGAGCAGTTTGCAGCTTGCTCTATGACCTTTCTATTTCCCCCCCATACAACAGCCTAAGTAGCTCATTCACCTGTCAAATCCAACACATTGTTGCATAATTTATATATAGCCTAGTATGACGTGTGTGTGTGTGTGTGTGTGTGTGTGTGTGTGAGAGAGAGAGAGTGTGTGTGAGATTGTCGCAAAATTCAGCATCATGTTATGGTCATTGACTTGTAATTTTTCTCAGATCATGATCACCATTTAAAAAATGTAATTACATTGATCATAGTAATGTTGAATCGCTGCATGAGTGACACTGCAGCCCCCAATATACTACAATACTACTAGAGATGATTACTTTTAAAAATGAAGACAAACCAATGTTAATATCTGTGTTAATACTTAAATAATGTCATAGTATGCATAATAAAGTGATTATATACCCCTATAATGTCTCATATTATGCTTAAACACACACACAGACAGGGACACACGGTGTGGACGTTTCATAGACCCT
Source organism: Poromitra crassiceps (assembly GCF_964638095.1). NCBI lineage: Eukaryota > Metazoa > Chordata > Actinopteri > Beryciformes > Melamphaidae > Poromitra > Poromitra crassiceps. The sequence goes on from NC_139647.1 coordinate 24,404,491, forward strand.
TCTCACGGGGGCCATTTTGTGTCGAAAAGGCAGAATAAACAGGTGCGAGCAAAACGCTAATGAGGGTTTCCACATTCCAATCATGGACGTTTGAAACCATCATTAGTGTTTTGCTCGCACCTGTGTTTATTCTGCCTTTTCGACACAAATGACCCCGTTAAAAGGGTTTATTGATGGGGCTCCGGCAAAACCATGCCCTGTGCCAAGCAAGATTAACATTGTGTGTCCAAAGCATAGGTCTAAAGTCTGCATTGATTTAGCTAAATGACAGTTCCAAACGGGGCTAGATGTAACATTAATGTTAAAATCTGAGTCTCAGACCTGAAACAAATCCTAAATTCATGTTGCATCATATGATTTAACTTTTAGCTCGAATTAATTACGGTTCAGCTAACGTTAGTTTAGCTAAGGGTCGTTTTTTTTTTTTTTTTTTTTTTTTTTTTTTTTAGTTATCATAATTCATAACGTTAGCTTAACGGTAGCTAGCTTACTAAGCTAACGTTTTAAGCTAAGCTAACGTTAGCTAAGAACACAAACAAAACAAAAAAGTTAATGTAGCTAATTCAAGTTTTAACGTACCTTCTTTAATGTAAGAGAGGGTGTTGCTTGGAATTTGTCGTCTTGTCGATTGCTTGACGTCTGTTCAAATTCGGCGGCCTGCATTCGAGACTTCCGGGAGAGACTTTAGACGCCCAGGAACACAGCGCCCCCGGGCGGTGAAGTAAAATTGTGGCCAAGCTCGGTATTGCAAGTCACTTGACGTGAAGTCACGGCTACTACTGCATGCTGTATGCATTTGAATGAAAGCTGCATCTGTATTTGTTTTTATTTAGCCGGAGCTGGGCACAGACCATCAGTGTGCAGTGCACTGTGCAAGAACATGACCATCACAAAGCCCAAACAGACGGGGTTGACTCCGGTGAGAAACAGCTTTCTGTGTTGACACTACTAGCTACTGTAACTTCACTTGGTTTGTCGTATTCAGTGTTTTCAGGATATTTGATATTGTTCGTAAACTAGTCTGAGGCTAACGTTAGCTATTGGGCTAGCTAATGGGGCAACGGCGTCAGTCTCCATTCATAGCTCAATCTGAACACTTAATGCGGCTTGTAAAACGTGATTTTGTGCTTTTCTGAAGTAACGTTATAGCCTATCTAACTGATCTGAAACAGCTGTGATGTGTGATGCACTGTCTGTAGCTCTCCTAGCTCAAACAAACAGGAATGACAGCTATCCTTTTCCTGGTGCAATCATACCAGCGTGCTATGCTCTGCTTGGGCCCAGACTTTGATGGAGATATGCCTCCACCAGATCAGATGAAAATACACATTTCAGACTGAAATAGGCTACTGACAGATTTTCCCTAATGTGTGCATGTGTTTATTTGCTGTTATAGTGCTGCACAATAATACATCGTATTTTAATCATCATTGTGACCATGTGCAATGAACAGAACACATCGCAAAGACAGCCTGAAATGAATGAATAACCAAAACCATTTTATTTACATGTGCTATGCCTTCACACTCATTCACACACCTTTCCCTTGCAGCGGTGCACTGACTCCGCCAAAGCCCAAACACACTGTGCATAGTTTAATCTAAGAGTCGCTACCAGAGAGTCATGCTTGTGCATAGGCTATTCAATGTTTGGGGTCTATGTTAGCAGTATTAAAGCAGAAAGACATAGGAACTGTATAGCTAATATGCATACTTTAATATTTGTTTATTGCAGGCCTATAACCTGATGCTGCCAGATGGGGGCAGTCTTACCCAGCAGCCAATTTGGCAGCTACCCATGAGCCATTATGGAAGACATGCTCAGATGTGGTCAGCTTCTCTCTCCCACTGTGTCCAGCTGTTCCTTCTTGGCTCTCATCCCTGATAATGTCTGTGTTCCCCACAGTCCATTCCCTTTGCTGGGACCACCCTGGGCGCTCAGCAGCCGGGGGAGATGGTTCTGATCCAGGGCTCCGTCCTGAGTGACGCTGACAGGTACAGGGTCTGAGCGGACAGGACAGGCCAAGGGGGCTTATAACACTAAACTTGTGAGTTACAGTCTGCTTTATATATACAGTATATATATATATATATATATATATATATATATATATATATATATGCTTTAAGGCTATAATATTGATTTCTTGATGTGTGTTTTTTGTGGGGCTCCTTTCCAAATGTACCTGTTACAGGCATTGAGGGATTTGTAGGTGAGGAGCAGGATTTTGTACATGTAGGTGATGCAGGACTTGACCGGGAGCCAGTGGAGATGGATGAGGGTGGGGGTGATGTGCTGCCAGGGCTTAGTGGCAGGATCTTGTTACCCTGTAGTTACAGGCTAAATTCACTTCTTGTACCCTGTAATTACCCTGTAAGTACAGGTGTGGTACCCCGTAATTACCCTGTAAGTACAGGTGGGGTACCCCGTAATTACCCTGTAAGTACACATCTTGTTACCCTGGAGTTACAGGGTTAACGGAAGCGAGTCCTGCAACGGACAATATTTTTACAAAACTCCTGTTAAAATTGTGCTTCAAACACTGCTACAATGATCATGTCATGTTTCCGTGTAGTTTAACGGCGAAAACGTTAAGTCGAACTTCTTTCTAGCAACATACCGTTGAAATAATTTATTTTAGTTGTGTCTTTGATTTACCAGAGTCGGGGAACGGACGCTACCGCTGGCGTCTTAACTGAAAGCTGCTCTTGTCCTGTTACGGACAGCTCACTCTGCGGCTCTGCTGGTTAGCAAGCCAGTAATAGTCAACAAAGCGAGTGGCTTGTAGTGGTCGCTGAGTCCCATTTTGCTGCATTATTGCCACCTAGCTGGCCTTGTTGTGTTTTAGACAAAGCTAGCGTTAGCTAGCTAGCAAGCTAGCAACTTTAAAGATCAGTAACTCTCGTCGCCCAAGCACGTCTTATGGCTTTCTGTCATCAAAGTCACTTTCCTAAAGTAATTTGACATGTTACCATGCACATATTCATATGAAATTCCACATATTGACACATATAGATGTATAAATTAGTTCCACTTTCACAAAGCGGCGATCCAGCATCTGAAATGCCTGCTAAAGTACCGGAAACCACGTCGAGAGACCTCTGACCCGGACGTGACGAAACAGGCGTCCAGGTGTCCGTTGCAGGACACAGTTACGCTATTTGCAGGCTGTATTCTAAAGCGTTACCGAGGAGGTAAAAGTAATCAATCCGGGATCAGAATCAGAATCACTTTTATTGCCACAGTATGCAAGTTACATAAGAGGAATTTGTCTTAGTGTCTGTATGCAGCGTAGTGGTCACATCAATATACAGAGATAAGAAGTAGGAAGATAACTAAAGACAATCACAAAGTTGCAAGTGCAATCAAATCGAATCAAATCGAGTAAATATATACAATATGTACATGAGTGGTGATGTGTTCTCTGGATCATAAATATGAATTTATGTTGAATTTACATGAGATTTACAGAATGAGTTAAATAGATGTTAAATAGGCACTGGATTTACATGAATTTACAGTCGGAGTTAAATAGAGTTTACATTGAATGTACATGAAATTTACAGGCTACGTTAAATAGGCATTAAATGTGCAGGGAATTTACATGAATTTACAGTCCCAGTTAAACAGGCATTCAATTAGATATGAGTTACAGTTTTATGGGGGGGGGGGGGGGTTCAGTTGAGTTTTGGAGGAGGTAGTGAGTTTGTGATGTAGGCGTGGATGAGGACTTCAGTGCTGTGTTGGGACGGGTGGGATGGGCGGAGTCTGGAGATGTTGCGGATGTGGAAGAAAGCAGACCGGGTGATGTTTTTTTATGTGGGGTTCAAAGGAAAGGGTGCTGTCCAGAATGACACAGAGGCTCTTGCTTGGGTGGAGATGGGAACAGGGAAGCCGTCGTCGATGATGATGTTTGGGGCAGTGATGTTTTGTGCTTTGGAGAGGCTGTTTTTGGAGCTGATGAGCTGGTCTTACTGCCATTTAATTTCATTACCAGGACCTGCCTTAATGCAAGTGAAAAGCAGGAGGCCATGGTGTTTATAACTAGCCAGCACATGTGTGCACCTGATCAACAACATGTGACTCCCCATCACAAGCTACTGTGAGTTTCCTGCAACATTGTTCACTAGATTATGTAGATGCATGTAGCTGGACAGCATTTGTGGGCTGCAGGACCTACACTCTGTTTTCTTTTGGGCATGCAGGCTTAATGTCTGCTTCCACCAAATCACCATTAACTTAAAGGCACCCTGTTATGAAATCTGGACTTTTAAATCTGACGAGAAATATTGCATGGTCTGGTCTAGCTTGCGTGCCTTGCGTGCGCTAAGCGTAACCCCTTATTATGAGATAAGAGATGAACCCAGCTTCATCAACAAACTAGGTTCTAGCTAGATTTAATATGTTTACTAGCTCACTAGTAGTACTAACTAGCTACTAGCTCTCCATAACCACGTTTTTACCCTGTAGTAGAATTGTGTCCTGTTACACGTCTGTATTGTGATGTAGTGTGGTGTGTTGCTGAGTTAGCTTCTTACCTTGTTTTTGGGAGGTTGAATACCCAGCAAAATACACAGTTGGCATCAGTGAAGGGGTTGAACTTTGGACTGAGGTATTTAGTACATGAACAAAAAACTTATATTTTTATAATGGCAGCACTAATTTGCATAGTAGCATGCCACAGATACATGTGGCCACTTCAGGAATAGTTTTATTATGATCCTTGACCCTCAAAACATGCGTCTAGACACTAATTTGCATAAAAATGATCAGTTCAGTTCACTTTATTTATACAGGAAGGGATAAAAATTACATTTCACAACTGGCCTGACTCAGTTACAAACTGGTTTTCAGCAGGTTCCTGTTCTGCAGTACATTAAACAAAAAATAATTAATATACAAGAACATGTTCAATTTCACTACATACAATTTTACAGACCTAACAAAAACAATTACATTTACAAACATTCATTCATTCATCAATGCAAAACAGCAACAGCAAGAAATTAAAACCTAGGGGTGAGTCGGATCAGTGATTACAGGTGTTTTCTAGCATCAGATGTTGTTTGTAGGCTTGTTTGAAATGTGAGATGGAGGTTATTTCTCTGGTGTGGAGTGGGATCTCGTTCCAAATTTTGGTGTATGTGTGTGATAGAGAAAATTCTCTAATTTTTCTGATAGAGAAAATTTACATCACATTAGCCTTTATTTGGACAATCACTAGTTATTAATATATTCATATACATTTCCATTTTAGTTACATATAGTTATGACACAGACATACTTCATATTTAGATGACCTGTGTACATACACAGATAGACATCATATTTGGATAACCTGTGTACATACACAGACAGACGTATTTAGATAACCTGTACCTTACATTTGCAGCTCCTCTCTATCGCACACTGTGCCCTGTCACCATGCCACGGTGCCCTCTACAGGGCCAGAATAACAGATAGGTTGAGTCTACAGAGTGGCCTTCAAGTGTGCGTCAAGACATGTCATCTGTTGTGTGTCCTATAAGTATCTTTGACTTTCTGTTCAATGTATGTAAGCCTGTGTATCCATTCGTGAATATGCAAGAGTGCATCTCTTGGCCAAGAGTGCATCTCTTGCTCTTGGCCAAGATCTATGTCAAATACATCATATCAGACGACTTCTTCTGACTCCTGGCTCCATCATTTCATTTCAACTGGTTTCCTTCAAGTGGTTCACTGTTTACCTTTTGGCTGTGGAATTTCATTCTCTATCAGTGTGGAAGAATGATCTTAGTCCATAATTATTTTTGTATGCCGGTACTGGTATGAGTGCATGTGAGATTGATTGTTTTTGTTTCTTTGTAATTGCTAAGTGTTGCTAATGTATGCTTTGGCAATGTAAGATGCAACTTATCATGCCAATAAAGCCCTTTTTGAGAGAGAGAGAGAGAGAGAGATCAAATTTACGTGAGATTTGTGCTTGCATGGTTTACCAGGGCATGCCTTAATACAGTGGTTCTCAAATGGGGGTCCGGGGCCCCCAGGGGTCCGTGGCACTTTGCCAGGGGGTCAGCGGAATTTTCGTTAGGATAGTTTTATAGTAACGAAAATATTTTATGCTTTAAATCTAAAATGGTTCATGGATTACATTCGAATCTAACAAACCTATGAATTTAAAAGTCAAGCACGTTACCGTGGAAACAGTTACAGTAGCCTAAGCTTAGCCCAAAATCACAAATCAGAATGAGGGGGTCCCCGGTATATTTTCTATCTTGTAAGGGGTCCTTGGCTGAAAAACATTTGAGAACCTCTGCCTTAATGCATGTAAAAAGCAGTAGGCCATGGTGTTAACTAGCCAGCACACGCGCCTGATCAACATGTGACTCCAGATCACAAGCTACTGTGGGTTATGTTCCAGCAACATTGTTTACTTGATGTTACTGCATTTCTTAGCAAGACTTCATTGACAAACTGATATATCAATTCAAGAGAGAAAAATCATCACCGTTCATCATTCAATATCTCTAAAATTGAGGATCCAAAAATGTTCTCATTTTGTCAGGCAGGGACTTAAGTTACTTACACTGCTACCACTATGCTTTAAAAATAACCATAATTTCATTTTTTGCTATCAACAATGTCTCAAATAATGTTGTTAGAATAGATGTCACATATTTCAAATGGAAATATCTTGTTTTGAAATAGTTCAGTTGCAGGGTGAGGATAGTGACACACTGGGAAACTGTTGAAACAATGTACAGAGTAGATGAGCACTGAAACACACAGGCAACATCTATTCAAATGATCTCTCTGCAACAAGCTGTTTGCATGTGATTAACCACCACAGTCAACCAGACAGGCACAAGACTACTTTCAACCTAGCCTACACAAGAACCTCTTATCATAGAGGCATGTTGAATTTTGGATTTCTTACAAGGACAATTTTAAGGCTACAAGTAGCCTATGTATTAATAACCTACAAGTATAAGCCAAGTTAGGGTTTCATGTCTCTACATCCACATTGTTTCGTTGTTTCCGTTTCTGTTTTTAAAAATGCAAAAAAAAGAAGAAAAAGAATGACGTCATAGGCTGTGTATCTGATCACGTCTTGCAGCAGGATGACTCACAAGAAATACGTAGACTGACTTTTGAAATGCTTTTGAAATAGGATGTTGCTTTAGACATGAGTCAGTGCATCACTGGTGTTTTGTTCACACTCAATCTTATTTAAACAGTCTATTTGGCTTTGGAAGAATGATCTATTAACAGGCTAAACTGGTTGACATTCATTATAATTAAAACTGCTGTATTAAGCAATATTTGATGTTAAAATAAGTAGCCTATATTCTGAGTGATGAGCATGGGCACGGGCACCCCTCAGCAAAAAGATGTTCCTGTGTGACTGACTAAATTCTACCCACTGGTCTCTCATGATTGGTCTCGACCTAGTTTCAAGATGAAGAAGAGAGAGGTCAGTGAAGAGACAGGGCCAGAGAGTGTTCCTGGGGAAGAGAGGTATAGAGTGTGAAGAGATTCAGAGGTGGGGAGGGGGCAGAGGGAGAGAGAGAGAGAGAGAGAGAGAGAGAGGGGGGGTGTTTGTTTTTTAACAGGAGCAGCAGGATGCCAACAGAGCTGTGATGAAACAACTGCCCAACCCCCCCCACACACACACACACATGTGCGACGCCCCCATTCACAGCGGAGGAACTGAGCCTGAGGAACTCGCTATAAGAGTTGGAATTTGTTGAGAGATGACATGATGAGTGTGCTATCGGATCTGACAACATACAGGAGAATGTTATATTTATTAATACACATGTATTTCTTATTGTCATGCCTCGTCAATTTGTCAGGGGCGAACTCGCATTTACCAAGGATGACATTTACAGACAGAGGTTATAAGATACCCGCCTCCCTATCTCTCTCCCCCTCTCTCTCTCTCTCTCTCTCTCTCTCGTCTCAGACAAATAAATTGAAACATTAAATAGCCTACAATTAACATGTCATGTAGCCTAGAGAAGCGATAATTTTTAAATGTTTTCTGATGTTTGAGGAAAGTTCAGCGTTTTGATAAACAAACCGCGTTTATGGAGCTAGTTAACTGCCTGCTTTTGCGGTGTCCAACCGACATCACTGATAAAAAAAAATAGAAAGAAATTGGCTCGAGCCAGAGAAACTCTGGCATAACAGTTAATTTATTATATTGAAGTCTGATTCTGCCATATCAGAATCAGAAAAAACGTTATTGATCCCTGAGGGGAAATTGGGACATGCTACAGTTGCTCGTAGGCCTACTCATGCAGGCATGGAAAAATATCAACATAAGCATCAAACATAAGAGACATAGGACTGTTCCATAACAATAAAATGGAATAAAATAGAATAGCCTACAATAGAAGTTACGTAGCCTATGTACAGTAAAGTGTCACAAAAATGTGCCTTCTCCATCAGTCATTAGGCACATTTTTACTAAATGGTAGCCTACTATAGTAGGCTACCATTTAGTAAAGTGAAATATCGAGGTAGGCTACCTACTATTTCCTTATACATATCGCAGAGGGGTATAGTAATAATAATAATAACAATAATACAACAGTGATAATATAATAATAATAAACTAAAATAACGATAATAACGAGGAAGGTGCATCCAGTCAGTAAAGTGAACAGTATCAGTGTGGCTTTTTGATTATTGCACAAATTGTTGTAATTTGCAGTAATTGCACATGAGTGTTATTGCACATCAGGTATAGCCTACATTATCCAAGGAGGTTTGAGTTGTGGACGGGTGGAGTGAGTCTGACTCAGAGTGACTGGTGCTCTGAGGGAGGAGTTAAAGAGTTTGATGGCCACAGCGCACTGATGAACATGAACGTGCTCCTGTGTTCGACCAGCACGTCATGGAGTGGGTGGGAGACGTTGACCATGATGGAACTATAACTTGGATAGAGAGCCTGGCCTTGCGGATCAGTTTGTTGAGTCTGTTGGCGTGATTCACTGTATCAATTAATTAGCCTATTCACCTTATTTGCTCTCTTAAAACAGACTGTCTCATCTACATCCGGCGAATGCAGCTATACACAATGTATGGCGGAAGCATTTGAAAATTGCGGAAGCCAACTCGTCTAGTGGTTCTTAAGAGACTACCTATTCCTGGAACTACGTTTCCCATGATTCTCAGCCGTTGCCGGTTGTCGACTTCCTGTTTACATTTTTTGCACTAGCAAGGACGTGCACTAGTGGAGCGGATAATATCACTATTTGAGGGGAATTGTGCAAATTTTGATACAAGCATGAAATTTGGCTCGGATGTTCTCCAGAGGTTTCTGATCAAATCTGCCCGATGGGCCATCTGAAAATCTGCTCGTTTTTCAAGATGGCCGCCATAATCGCCAAAATCTTCATGGAAATGTGTGTATTGGCCGATTTGAATGATCTTTGTGTCTATCCCTATGTTTTCAAGCCTTCTGGAGTCGATTTTTCTCATTTTATAGCCCTTTGGTTTTGTCATTTTTCAATATGGCCGCAAAATCGGCCTCCCAAAGTTGATTTCTTTCGAAGAAATGTGTGTAGTTGGCCGATTTGAATGTTCTTGTTTTCAATTTGTATGTCTTAGAACATGCTACCATTTTCTTACTAGTTTAGCACTGGTCTAATGATTTTAGTTATGAATTATTACATTAGTAATGAAACAATAACGAAATATAATGCCAATACAACTTTCTTGGAAAAGTAACAAAAAAGAACACCAATACAATTGATCTCGTTGTCCTTTCTTCAATTGTAACTCCACACAAAAACAACTGTCTGTCGGTTTAAACTGCTGAAGGGATTGGGCGATCTGAAAATCCATTCATTTTTCAAGATGGCCACCAAGTTGCCCTCCCAAGTTGTTTTTCATATAAATGTGTATAGTTGGCCGGTTTGAATGATCTTTGTTTTCATGCCTACTCTAGTTGATTTTTCAGATTGTATAGCCCTTTGACTTCTACATTTTCTCATTTAGAGGGTAGTAAAATGATGAACTCTCAACCCTGAATGCAGATATGAGCAGTATTTCAATCAAATTTGTTCACCTCCGAGACATGATGTCCCTTGAGCAACGGCATCCAGAAGTGGCCAGGGAGTTTCACAAGGGCTTTGTTGTTCACAAGTCTCAGAGAATTCTCTGGCCTGGCGATTGACCAAGCCCATGAGCAAAATAATGCAGTCATCCCCCTTCCCCAAGCCCCGCACCCCTAGAGGATCACAATGGAAATAAGCCTTTGGCTTTATTGTGTACTTAATCCTCGGCATGTGTTAATGTATGTAAACTGTCTTCATTTGAAGCTTTTTTATGTGGATTTTACATTGTGTTAAATAAACTACTACTACTACTACTACTACAGAGGAGCCATTGGATTGACAGAAGACCCGGTAGCACTTCGTAGGTGGATGGTAGCTGGACCAGAAGTGACTCATCTAGTAGCTGGATATGAAGCTGTGTCAGGTGTGAAAGATTCAACCAAAGGCAGCAGACATCATGAGCAGACACTGAGTGCCCAGAAATCATTCTTTGAGAAGGTCAAAGGACTTTCTGAAGTGCTGCGGGAGATGAGCAACCCATTCCAAGAAGAATCAGGTGACCTACTGGCGCTAGACACGAAGAACATTGCAGACCCAGCTCTGGCGACAATGGTTACACATCACCAGCGAGGCAAAGAGCAGTTCTAGTCATTCATGAAGGGGCTAAAGAATGAAGATGAATGTTCATTCCATCATCCAATCAAGAAGAACACATGCAGTTTGTTTCTTTAAACAAGTCTTAGAGCAAGCTGGGGGCAGCTCTAAGGAGAAGTTGCTGAAAGATGACTGCCAGCTGTTCTCACGACTTTTCATCTCATGCCAGAACAGGCAGTGTGACTTGAAATAATTCTTCAATTATTTATATAGATCAGTCGTCACCTGCATCTCTCAGTGACAGTGGCAAGCTTCATACATGTCAGAAGTCACAGCTGGCTGAAATCGGGGTACGGTGGCGCAGTCGGTAGCGCTGTCGCCTCACAGCTAGAAGGTCCTGAGTTCGATTCTCGCCTGGGACGCTGTGGGCGCTGGAGTTGTGACCCCTCCATATCTTCAGTGCCCACTGCCCAGGTGGGCTATCTCGTCGAAAGGGCCTTTCTGTGTGGAGTTTGCATGTTCTCCCCGTACCCCCCAGGGGGTTCCTCCGTACATAACCCCCCACTAAAAACATGCAGAAGATTGTCATCCGACCAGTGACGACAACATCTGAAGTTGGTCCCCGGGCGCTGGAAAGAAAAAGCGACCACTGCTCCTGGCCTGCCCCCTGGAGGAAAGGACAAGCCTGGATGGGTCAAATGCAGAGGACATATTTCACTGGCCACCGTCAGCATGAGTGTGTGTTGTGGCCGCATGCATGTGTTGTAGTGTTCGTGTGACAATAAAGACGGGCTTCCGTCTGAAATCGTGTTAAATCGTGTCGTGAAATCCTTCAAGCACAAGTGAACATCCCAAACAGAGAACCAAGGGGAGATGCAGTCATCATAGATGATGCACCTCAAAGACATTTGATGACTATGCTAGAGACATCACTCAGAAGGTGGAATCCTACAGTGCCAAGTACAAAAGGGTGGATATAGAATTTGATGTGTACAAGAAGTCAAGTCTGAAATCTGAAGCCAGGTTGAAAAGGGGGCAAGGAATGAGGAGAAGAAGGAGAAGGAAGAAGGAGAAGAAGCTTTCTTGAGATGACAGCAACAAAACTGAGCTGTTTCACTTCCTTGCAGAGAAGATGTGTGAGGCAGAGACGACAGGCACACTCATTGTCACAAAAGGAGAAGATGCTATTAGCAACACAAGGATATCCCTGCATGCTGTGTCTCCATGCTCTCATGAAGAAGCAGACACTCGAATATTTGTACATGCCAGGGATGCAACAATGGATGGAAGCAAGTCCCTCATCATCAAGGCTAATGACACTGACATCCTTGTCATAGCCACATCTGTACTGCCATCCTTGCAGGAAGAATACTGCATGGCAGACTTGGAACATCTGTGATGAGGTTGGTGAAAACTTCACCAATCTCAGCCAGCATCCAACATCAGTGAACTGAGCTTGATCTACAACAGCTAGAGAGATTTGTTGTCCTAATGTATGACAGATCAAGTGCAGCCGCTGGCGTGGATGAAGCAAGACTCAATCTCTTTGCCCGCAAGCAGAGGCCATACAACTCAATTCCACCAACACAGGCAGCCCTCAGAGAACAAGCCAAGCATGCTGCTTCTCAGGCTGAGATCATCTGGGGCCAGGCTAACATCTCCAGGCCAGACACCAGCAGTCCTGCTGACTGGGGGTGGACACAGAAGGGAGCAACATGGCAGATATGTTGGTCAGCATTACCTGCAATTGCTGCCAGCTGTCAGGAACTGACCAAGTGTTCCTGTAAGAAAGGTTGCAAACGGAGATGCAAGTGCTTTAACTCTGGGCTCCCCTGCACAGCACACTGCATATGTGAGCAGTAGCTCATAGAGGACCATTCACATAACATCCACACAGTTGTTTTTGTGTGGGGTTACAACTGAAGAAAGAACAATGAGATCAACTGTATTGGTGTTCTTTTTTGTTACTTTTCCAAGAAAGTTGTATTGGCATTATATTTCGTTATTGTTTCATTACTAATGTAATAATTCATAACTAAAATCATTAGACCAGTGCTAAACTAGTAAGAAAATGGTAGCATGTTCTAAGACATACAAATTGACAACAAGAACATTCAAATCGGCCAACTACACACATTTCTTCTGAATAAATCAACTTTGGGAGGCCGATTCTGCGGCCATATTGAAAAATTACAAAATCAAAGGGCTATAAAATGAGATAAATCGACTCCAGAAGGCTTGAAAACATAGGGATAGACACAAAGATCATTCAAATCGGCCAACTACACACATTTCCATGAAAATCTGGTCGATTTTGGCGGCCATCTTGAAAAACGAGCAGATTTTCAGATGGCCCATCGGGCAGATTTGATCAGAAACCTCTGGAGAACAACCGAGCCAAATTTCATGCTTGTATCAAAATTTGCACGATTTTTTCTGTTATCCGCTCCACTACACGCCGCTGTCAGAGTGGGAACGTTTGGCTTATTTATCCGAAATGGCTAAAAATAGTAACGTTGTGTGGTTGCATAGCGGCGATATTTTACAAAAACGAGGTGAATGTCAATTCACTCGTACTTCACGGGCTTATTTTAGCCGAAATTGCTAAACATAGTATGTGGTTGCATAGCGTCCGCTTTTGTTTTAAAGGGTAAACGTCCAAACCGGAACTCTTATTATTTGGTCATTGAAGGTAGCTTTAGCGGACTCTCTCTTTCAAGATTCAAGATATATATTGTCACTCCGTTGTACAATTATGCGTGTGAAATTATTATGCAGGGGGGCTCCATTACAAGACATAGGTAGGTACAAAGTCACAACAATTATTATGATTGTTTTCAGTCTCTTTCGCTATGAACGGTGCTGGGCGGAAACAGGCAACAGCAGCTGGAAACAGGGAGGGAGGCTGTCATGGAAGCACCCACGGTCTCATCAGGAAACTCGTGAATACATTGTTGAGATCACTAAACTAACTATAGAGCGCCACAGACACATTCAAGATCCCTAAAGTCTAGGAATCAATGTGTTTTCTTGTTATGGAGGGGTCAGAGCAGAAGCAGACCTGGGGTCAGCTGTAAGATCTCCCTTATAATCAGTAAAAATCATTTAGTTATAGCTTTCACTATTCACGTCTCAGTATTTGTATCACCTGCTTGTTTTACTTAAACATACCCCCTTAAGGTTCAGGATATAGTGCAGATCTCAAGGTTGAACTTGCCATCCCTTGAAATAAAATTGGTCAAAAACCATCGCCTTTGTTTTGTAGTGTCCCACCAACAGTTTTGTATTTGTGTCTTGCACAGGCAAAATGTATCATTCACATGTCTTTCTATTTCAGATAAAGTGTTCAAAAGGTTAGCTTTACCAGGAGATGGAACACCCATGCAGATTCTCCAAGACGCACACCCGGACACTGTCATAGCTGCAGCACAAAGAAACCTGCACTCAGTCAACTTTCAAAAGCACAAGGTATGTTCATACTGTATGTACTCAGGGATGTTGTGTTATTGAATGCTGAAGCTAAGTACATTTTGTAGATTGCACTGTATGTGAGGTGTTCTGTGTACTATGTACTACTGTGTAACTTGCAATATGTGTCTGCACACATTCCTGTTGTACTCTGAGAAAAAAGTGTTTGCTATTCTGATCCATATGCCGGATATGGAAGTTCCAATTTGCTGAACAATAATTCTAACAGTTTTTGGAAATCATTAGGAGTTGATTAGTTCATTGCTGGGAGGCAAACGTGTTTTCAATCAAACTACACATTGTTAATCCATAATTAAATGGAGAAAAGTGACAGACTTTAATTTTTTTGTTTACAGCCTATTGAGGAAATGTTTATGCTGTGGAAGGAATGCACCAGTGACCAAGTGAGTATCTCACAAGGTGATGTAATAGAGACGAGCATAGCACAGTAGGATCTGTCTGTGAGTGATGGTTATTCTCCTGTTCCACTCACTGTGACGTGGAACCCTGTGAGTGATGGTTATTCTCCTGTTCCACTCACTGTGACGTGGAACCCTGTGAGTGATGGTTATTCTCCTGTTCCACTCACTGTGACGTGGAACCCTGGATCTGTTCCACTCACTGTGACGTGGAACCCTGAATCTGAGCTTCAGCTGAATACATAACATCATGTCACCTCAATATTTGCTTCTGCTCGTGTCCGTCAGGCTAGTTGCCATGACAACATCACTGTGCTTCACAAGAGGAGCGAGACCAACCAGCTGTTCCTGTGTGCAACTGATGGCAAGGGAACCATCTGCTGTGATATGGTGAGAGACAGCAGAACCCCAACTATTTCTGTTTTGATTAGAAATAATGGATCTCATTGTACTCTGCTCTAGAATTACATCTAGCAACAGCAGTGAATAAAAATTGTAATCACCTGTCAATCCAACAGTGTGTCCAGTAGCTATGAGTGTGTCCAGTACATGGACTTTCTATTGATGTAGTTTGTTCTAAATGTTGTATAGGGCAGGCTAAATAATAATTAGAGGACTTGTGTGCTCTGTCAATACAATGTTGGCTGTTGCTGGTTATTTGTATTAACAGACTTATTCCCTTGCAGAATATAACAGAGCTGTCATCTCCTGAGCAGCCATCTTGCACTCCACACATGAGAAAAATAATGACAAGGGTGAAGGAAGGTGAACCATCTGTCCTTAGTGGTGAGTGCCTCTACATATATATACATACAGTATATATACATATATATATATATATATATATATATATATATATATATATATATATATATATATATATATATATATATATATATATATATATACTGTATGTTTCTTTCCTGTTTCACCAGAGTACTGCCATCCTGTCTAGAAGGCAGCTTATATCTGCATTTAAAGGGATAGTTGTGGTTTTTTCATGTGGGGTTGTAGGAGGTCCTTGCCGACACGACAGTCAGTGCTATGACACGGTCTCAGTTTGGAGAAATGGAGAGCGGCCGCGTCACGCACGTAGAGCTCTCTGCCAGTGGCGTGGAGGACAGACATTTTGGAGGGCAGGTGCTCAAGTGGAAAAAAGGGCACCCCTCTCATAATACAGATGGATTAATACAGAGTGTGGTGCCTCTGGGTGACCACACTTAAAGTGCCCACCTCCTTCCAATTTACATGTCAACAAAAAACAAAAAAAACTATGGCACTTAAAGACCACAGGTTTGCATGAACTTATTGAGTCAGTCACATCATCAAACCCACTAACGGGTGCTCCTTCAGAGAAAATGTGACATGTCTCTGACTGAACACTCTGAACCACAGTTTGTTGACTGAACGGCTCTTGTCTGCAAACAAAAGCAAACGATCACAGCTAATTGTTAGTCTTGTCTTTCCAGAGAGCGCAGGACGTGCAGACCTCTACATCACTCACTCGAGTCCCTCTACAGACTTGGTTGGCATCTACAAGTTTGGAGAGAAAGGAGTCGGACCAGCGAACCACGGAAAGGGTACTCATACTGTCATACATATATGTTCTCTGTAAAAGCTGCTAGGGGTTACTTGGAATTACAATTAGCCCGTCACATGGTGGGTTAGCCCACATTTACCTGAAGGTATTCCCCGGCTTGTATTTGCAAGTGGTGCATAATCATCCTGAAGTTTCATTGCTCCCAAAAATGTCTTAAAATATTTACTCTCAAAGGCCTCACAAAGTATGACAGTACACGGTCTTCAACACAGTTATTGTCATTTTCTTCGCACTGCTGTGACAGGTTTCTTTACACTGTTCCATTGATACATAACAGGGTTAGAGTGTGCATACTGCAGTTTTCCATCATACATGTATCTGCTTCATGTCAACAATTAATACCCTGGCCTGTTCTTTCTTATACAGTGGAATGCGCTTAGTAATCATAGTTATAGTGATCAACCGCTTATAGTGATCATGGTTATAGTGATCAACCACTTATAGTGATCAAAAAGCTTGGTCCTGAATCATTCCTATACACAAGCTGTTTAAATAATCTGCTTATAGTGATCAATACTCCGCGTACAGTGATCATTTTGGGCCTTGACCCACCTGAGAACAATGGAAAAATGTTTAAAACTGCAGTAATTTTATAATTTTTTTACTTAAAAACTGCCAAGATTGAGCAAACGAGATACAGCAGTGATACTCAGTGCAGGTCTGTCTATATTCTGTATATGGAGAGATCGCGGCATCTCTGTCTGTGGAGATATGATCGCATGTCTGTCTACGCGAGACCGCTGTGTTTGAAACAGCTGGAAGCCTAACTTACTGTATGGATTTTTAAAGTCAACTTTACTTTATATTTGCTGTATTCATGTAATACATATACGGTACAAATGTCAATTAGATGGTAATCTGCATGAGAAATAAAGAAAAAGAAAATAAATTGTTATAATGATAATCCGCTTATAGTGACTCGTCCAAATGTGATCACTAAAAGAGGAGTGCACTGTACTGCCTATTTATACAGTAGTTTCTATAGTTCTATTAGTTGTGTTCAATCAGAAATAGACCAACTTTGCTTCTTTATTTTGGTTTTTATGGTCTTTAAATTAAATTCCAGGCAGCGTTAAAAAGCTCTTCAAAGTCTTACGTTTTTTTTAATTAAACCTACAGATACCCTGCCTCATAAGACAGATTTATTGTTGCCACAACCTTGCCAGTGTTATGTCACCAGATTATTATTATTTTTACCTTTATTTATACAGGGGGAGTCTAGATCTCACTGAGAGCAATGCTCTCTTTTTCAGGAGCGCCCTGTTCACATTCACACACACATTCACACCTGGAAGCTGACCAGTACAACCACAGTCTGATCTGTTGGCCACTGATCAGCTCCACTGGAGCGGTTAGGGGGTTAAGGGCCTTGCTCAAGGGCACCTCAGTGGTGGTAATGAGGGAGGGGCAGGCGCTGCCTTTTCACTTTCCTCACCCAGATTTATCCTGCCGGTCCCGGGGATTGAACCGACAACCTTCCGGTCACATGCTCGCTTCTCTAACCTTTAGGCCAGTGATCCTCATTATTTCCTCGATGAGGGCAGCACTGGCAGGACAAAGTCAATAGGAGAGCCACTTTTACCGCAAAACACCAAAAGCCACCCCAACCAAGCACATCTGCCTACCATTTTTTTGTGTTTTATTGTTTTCCACACACACACACACACACACACACACATATGTACCAGTTTCCCCTAGAAAATCTTTCAGGCCTGGAGGGATTTCGAAACGTACCCCGACCGCAACGGCGGGGGCCGTCGCTGGCGACGCTAAAGTTTTAGCTAACCTGTTCGCATCTATGTTCGCAATGGCATCCCAAGTATCATCATACTATTATGGGATGCGATGCGAACAGTTGTATTATGGGATGTGTGTTTCCCAGGCAACGACACACGTTGACACGTTTTGGAACAGCGCTGCACGCTGGCACAATACTCCTAAAAGCAAAATGCTTATTGTTTTGAATGATTTGGCACCTTCTATTACTGTCAACACCAGTATTGTATTGTAATAATATGCCATAAAGGTTTATTGAAATTTTGGGGAGAGCAGGGGAGGGGGATTTGTTTTTGCAATTTCTTAGAGCTGCCAACTAAAGCTTCGAGAGCCGCCAGCGTCTCTCGAGCCGCGCAATGAGGAACTAGGCTTTAGGCCACCACTGCCCAATGCCCATGCTTGATTAATGACAATAACCATCAAAGAGTTGGCTCTGTTTTGCAGTTGTGTTGAATGTGTCTACCTCCTCAGGCTATAGAAACAAATAGTCCCTGTGTTGTGCCTGTGTGTATCTACCTCCTCAGGCTATAGAAACAAATAGTCCCTGTGTTGTGCCTGTGTGTGTCTACCTCCTCAGGCTATAGAAACAAATAGTCCCTGTGTTGTCCCTGTGTGTATCTACCTCCTCAGGCTATAGAAACAAATAGTCCCTGTGTTGTCCCTGTGTGTGTCTACCTCCTCAGGCTATAGAAACAAATAGTCCCTGTGTTGTCCCTGTGTGTATCTACCTCCTCAGGCTATAGAAACAAATAGTCCCTGTGTTGTCCCTGTGTGTATCTACCTCCTCAGGCTATAGAAACAAATAGTCCCTGTGTTGTCCCTGTGTGTATCTACCTCCTCAGGCTATAGAAACAAATAGTCCCTGTGTTGTCCCTGTGTGTATCTACCTCCTCAGGCTATAGAAACAAATAGTCCCTGTGTTGTGCCTGTGTGTATCTACCTCCTCAGGCTATAGAAACAAATAGTCCCTGTGTTGTGCCTGTGTGTATCTACCTCCTCAGGCTATAGAAACAAATAGTCCCTGTGTTGTCCCTGTGTGTATCTACCTCCTCAGGCTATAGAAACAAATAGTCCCTGTGTTGTGCCTGTGTGTATCTACCTCCTCAGGCTATAGAAACAAATAGTCCTGTGTTGTCCCTGTGTGTATCTACCTCCTCAGGCTATAGAAACAAATAGTCCTGTGTTGTGCCTGTGTGTATCTACCTCCTCAGGCTATAGAAACAAATAGTCCCTGTGTTGTGCCTGTGTGTATCTACCTCCTCAGGCTATAGAAACAAATAGTCCCTGTGTTGTCCCTGTGTGTATCTACCTCCTCAGGCTATAGAAACAAATAGTCCCTGTGTTGTCCCTGTGTGTGTCTACCTCCTCAGGCTATAGAAACAAATAGTCCCTGTGTTGTCCCTGTGTGTATCTACCTCCTCAGGCTATAGAAACAAATAGTCCCTGTGTTGTGCCTGTGTGTGTCTACCTCCTCAGGCTATAGAAACAAATAGTCCCTGTGTTGTCCCTGTGTGTGTCTACCTCCTCAGGCTATAGAAACAAATAGTCCCTGTGTTGTCCCTGTGTGTATCTACCTCCTCAGGCTATAGAAACAAATAGTCCCTGTGTTGTGCCTGTGTGTATCTACCTCCTCAGGCTATAGAAACAAATAGTCCCTGTGTTGTGCCTGTGTGCATCTACCTCCTCAGGCTATAGAAACAAATAGTCCCTGTGTTGTGCCTGTGTGCAGAGCAGCAGTATGTGGGTCTGGTGGTCAGCAGCAGAGAGGATACACTGCAGGACAAAGTGTTTGCCTTCTATAAGGAGAAAAACACTGATTCAGCGAGGGACAGTACTAGGTGGCTGCCTTTTGTTGCCCAGGTTTGCATGGTAAGTGCCATACAAACAATCACTGATTATTCCACTGTATATTTCTACCCTTTAGCCGCGACGCACAACTATAACGGACGTTTATGTCCTTTATATAAAGGGGAAACAATCTGTAACTGCCGTAACCGGTTTATTCTCGCCTATCAGCCCATCTGATTTAACATCACGTCTGAGTTTTGAGCAAAGATAAGTTGACATTTTACTGATCTCTGTGGGGGAATTGAGTTGTTGCATCAGCAAAAAAATAAGAAAGAAAAAAAGGAAATGGACCCTAAAACCCTAAAAAACCTAGAAACAAGAATATAGCAATGTGGATTATTCAAATATGCACCAACAATTGCCACATGAGACCATATTAGAATGTATCAATGATAATCCAAAGACTCTTGCAGACCTGAGAAGTCTTGTGGAAGGTGCGTAGGTGGAGTAGATGCACTTAGAAGAGGAAGGGACACCCGCACACTGTCTTCACTTGCTCAAACAGGAATTTATTATACGTTTCGGTACAAGGCCTTTTTCAAGTATATGCTGACAGGAGGAATAGTAAACTATATAAAGGCTGGGTTCACAGTGACCAATCATTACAGACAAAAAGTATGAGTGTATGAATGAAAAGTGATGGATAGTGTACGCAGTATAACAGCTGTAGACAGAATGAAGCCAACTCTAACCTGCCGATGTTCCTCGGCTTCCAGGCAGATCATGGTGGGCCTAAGAACTACCTGCAGGACGTGTGGACGTCCCGGCTGAACGCCAGGCTCTTCTGTGGAGACCATGACAGCAGACAGCACTACTCTGAGCTGGTGGATGTGGCTGCCGTACACGCACACCACTGGCAGGACACCAGGGTCTACGCACTCTTCAGAAATGAATGGTAGGATTCCATTATCAATGTCTTATGTTTTACTCAGGTACAAAGCGTTTTTTGGAAGTTCTTTGAAATGATTTGATGAGCAGAATTATCAGCCAAAGGTTTTGGGATGCTCCCTTTTGACCAGGTGAGTCAGACTAGTTTGAGCAGGTAGAACAGCCTGTGTTTTTAACAGGAAGTCGAGACACAGTGCGTCAAGTGGGCGGGGCTACATCAGGTGAGTGGGCATGTGGTACGGAGGTAGGAGGTGGGGGTGTGTTAAGGTGCGTTCACACCGACCTATTAAAGTTTTTCGCTGGCGTCGAGTTGACATACAAAGTCAATGCAAACGAGCGATTGAGCGTATATTCGCCTGGGAGAAAAATCGCTGGGCGTCCGAGCGACAGAGACAGAGCGATAGGGAGAAAATACGCTCGTCGCTCGAGATGAAATATCCCAAGTCGAGCGAAATTACGCTGGCATCAGTCGCTCGCCGCTCAACGCTGATTGGCTGCCGTGTGAGAGCGAGTCAAGGATCACACTGGCTTGGAACAAACCGCTGGTTTATTGTGTGGCAACAAACCACATTGACAGCTGACATGAAGTGAAGTCTGTCCTACCGGTATGGAGCTCGCATTAGGAGCACGCTGATAGGCTTTAGCTTGTAAACAATGAAGGTGGCTCGTAGTGGACAAATATCATGACATTGCGTAACGTTATATCCCCCACATGTCCGTCATTTCGTGTGCCTGTTGATGAGCGATTTAAACAGAGCATCCAGACTTGACACTGACGAAGGCCCGAATTGGGCCGAAACTGTTTGTCTTAATAAATGTCCGCCACGGGAGCTATCTAAAACTTGTGTTGCGAGCCCCTTTTTTCGTTCGATTTAAACAGAGCGACAGAGCGATTCCAAAGGGTTGACTTGAGCGACAGAGCGAAAAATAAATATCTCGGTGTGAACGCACCTTTAAGAAGGTGGGGGGGTGGTAGGGAGGAGGGGTGTGCTAGGGTGGTGTTAGCCTAGGTAAACCCAGCCCCCACGTGACCTGCTCTCTCAGTTCCCAGTCACCTTGTGACTGTAAGCAGGGTGAGCCTGAGAGCAGGTCACTGGGGGCTGGGTTTACCCAGGCTAGGGAGGTGTGGGTGTGGTATAGCTAATTAGCTAATTACACGAAAAGCACAAAATCAAGCAGGTTATCCAAAAGGGTGAACAAAAACTGTGGTAGGCAAAAGGCAAAAACAGAACAGAACGGCAGTTTAAACTAAAAGCAAAAACAAACAAACAGGCTTGTAAATAAATACAAAACAGGACCAAACCAAACCTGCGGACAAAATCTCAACGTCTCATTTTTAATAGTAGATTAGCAGGAAAAGTACAAACTCAGTCATTGTTGATGATTGATTGTATTTTGGACATTTCCTTTCACTTCAGCTCTTTAGGGTGTCTTGTTTGAACAGATGAGTGTTTTGAGGCTGTAGAGTCGGCTGCTTCTGCTTCCTCTTTCGTCAACCTCAAGCCCTTTTCCCACATGCGCTTTGTACCGCAAAATGACCGGTACGTGGTCTAATGCCTGCATGTGAGAAAGGCGCCGTGCCGGTATAAGCGCGACCCCGTCGTCCCCGACATTTCACCAGTTTCCAGCCAGTCAGAAGAGCGGTATGCCGCGACAGACAGACAGGTGAGAAAGGGGTCCAGTCATTTTCCGCTATCAGTGCACACAGTAGACAGTCCAACACCAAATACACAGCTGATTGTTCGATATTCCCCTGGTGTTGCGTACCACCAAAGGACTATTGCCAGTCGCAAACGCGCTTCCAGTGGTTTTTGCCACCGGGTGATCTTGCGTGCGGGTCGGACCAGACTCAGCACGTAATACCGGGACATGCGAAAATGACGCTTCCATTCCACGTCGTCAAAATTGTTCAGAGCATTTTCCCAAAATAAATTCCCTCCTGGTCTCTCTCGCTTCCAGACGGCTCTAGTCTCACGCAGCAGCGCAGAGGTACATAACACTGTCATGATCTGTCCCCGGTTTAGTCTATCTTCATATTCTGCGCGACACTCTCATGGGCGAGGTGTACACACGTTGCTTAATGTTCCAGTGGGCATAATCTAATCATTAGCGCACATTAAAGCAAACTGGCGAAATGATCTTGTGATAATAAGAGCAGTAGCCTATGTCAGCTTCATGTGTGTGTGTGCTGATTTTCCCCTCTCCTCTCTGCTCGCTCTCTGGCCACAGTCCGTCCTCCTCCTTCAGTCACAGCCCGACAGGGACTAAGCAACGTTGCCGACAGCCAAGGCAAGCCCGGACACATCAAATGAAGCCAGTCTGTAATAAATTGCTTCAACGCGACGCAGGTGAACGGATAAACAAGCAAACTTATTTCACCATTCGGAGTTTTGCCGACACGTCACTCCCCACCCGCTCTGCAGTGCCGCCCCCCCCCCCCCCCCCCCCCCCTGCAGACGGCTACAAGAAGTTGTGAAACAGCACTGTATATATATAGAGTAGCTGAGCCTAAGTGTCTCTACAGGGGGATGAGTGCTGTGTGCTTTGTGTCTCTCTACAGGGGGATGAGTGCTGTGTGTATACAGTATGAATGTAGCTGACTCTTTGTGTCTCTACAGGGGGATGAGTGCTGTGTGTATACAGTATGAATGTAGCTGACTCTTTGTGTCTCTACAGGGGGATGAGTGCTGTGTGTATACAGTATGAATGTAGCTGACTCTTTGTGTCTCTACAGGGGGATGAGTGCTGTGTGTATACAGTATGAATGTAGCTGACTCTTTGTGTCTCTACAGGGGGATGAGTGCTGTGTGTATACAGTATGAATGTAGCTGACTCTTTGTGTCTCTACAGGGGGATGAGTGCTGTGTGTATACAGTATGAATGTAGCTGACTCTTTGTGTCTCTACAGGGGGATGAGTGCTGTGTGTATACAGTATGAATGTAGCTGACTCTTTGTGTCTCTACAGGGGGATGAGTGCTGTGTGTATACAGTATGAATGTAGCTGACTCTTTGTGTCTCTACAGGGGGATGAGTGCTGTGTGTATACAGTATGAATGTAGCTGACTCTTTGTGTCCCTACAGGGGGATGAGTGCTGTGTGTATACAGTATGAATGTAGCTGACTCTTTGTGTCTCTACAGGGGGATGAGTGCTGTGTGTATACAGTATGAATGTAGCTGACTCTTTGTGTCTCTACAGGGGGATGAGTGCTGTGTGTATACAGTATGAATGTAGCTGACTCTTTGTGTCTCTACAGGGGGATGAGTGCTGTGTGCATACAGTATGAATGTAGCTGACTCTTTGTGTCTCTACAGGGGGATGAGTGCTGTGTGCATACAGTATGAATGTAGCTGACTCTTTGTGTCCCTACAGGGGGATGAGTGCTGTGTGTATACAGTATGAATGTAGCTGACTCTTTGTGTCTCTACAGGGGGATGAGTGCTGTGTGCATACAGTATGAATGTAGCTGACTCTTTGTGTCCCTACAGGGGGATGAGTGCTGTGTGTATACAGTATGAATGTAGCTGACTCTTTGTGTCTCTACAGGGGGATGAGTGCTGTGTGTATACAGTATGAATGTAGCTGACTCTTTGTGTCTCTACAGGGGGATGAGTGCTGTGTGTATACAGTATGAATGTAGCTGACTCTTTGTGTCTCTACAGGGGGATGAGTGCTGTGTGTATACAGTATGAATGTAGCTGACTCTTTGTGTCTCTACAGGGGGATGAGTGCTGTGTGTATACAGTATGAATGTAGCTGACTCTTTGTGTCTCTACAGGGGGATGAGTGCTGTGTGTATACAGTATGAATGTAGCTGACTCTTTGTGTCTCTACAGGGGGATGAGTGCTGTGTGTATACAGTATGAATGTAGCTGACTCTTTGTGTCTCTACAGGGGGATGAGTGCTGTGTGCATCTATACAATAAAGGATATTGACAACATCTTCACACAATCCATGTTCAAGGGGCTCAGCACGAGCATCCCAAATCACCCAAGGCCTGGGACGGTACGTGTCATAGTAATGAGTCCAAAATGATATATATATACAGTATATATATATATATATATATATATATATATATTTATAAAACGGCTCTCTCAAATCAAGCAATCTGATTGGTTCACAGCCATTGTATAAATACTGTAACCCTCTCTCATAACCCATGGCCATGGGTTATGAGACACAACTCTCTTACTAAAAGGCTTTGGTTACCTCAAATGACAATGTAGAAAAAACAAAATGGCGGAGACAGCTGTCAGATCCTTGTGAATCGATCTTCGCTTATAACTTTACTAATACTTTGCAGAAAATTATGTTTTGTACAAGAATAGACGCAGGCTAATGTCTTCTTTGCAAAAAAAAAAGGCTGTTAACCCCGCATTTCTAAATAAGACGTAACGTTAGTTGGTGTCGGGCTTTGCAGAAAGCTCTCAGCTTCTCAGCAAGCGCTGAGAATGCAGCGCTGCGCTCGAGCTGCGTGTCGGGCTTTGCAGAAAGCTCTCAGCTTCTCAGCAAGCGCCAGGATTGGCCAATGTCAACTTCAGTCTCCAGAACGATCCAATCAAATCACCCGCACGTCTATCTTCTTGCTAGAGGTCCCGCCTTACAGTAGTGTTTCAACTGACTCTATCAGAATGCCATGCCAGTCGGACTTATAGTATTATTATTATTATTATATTATCATACTTGGAAACCATTTTATAAAAGCAATATAGCACTCGAGCTGCGTGTGTTGTGGCATATATCCCGCTGCTCAGCAGTTATCCCACGAGGCCTCAGGCCTCGTGGGATAACAGCTGATCAGCGGGATATATTTGCCACAACACACTGGCTCTCATGCTATATTGCTTAAATATACAGTGAATATTACTGGGATTATTGTCTATCAAATCAACATTTTAGAGGAAGTAAGACTTAATACAGTTCTCAAATGACAGCATTTTCATGACCCTCAGCTGTTTTAAAGACATGGCTGCTGTCATGAAAACACCACATTACCACAATTGTGGACTTATTTGAATGGCAATGTCATGTGCTGATAGCCTGCTAAAACCATCCTGATCACATGACCTCACATTCTGTGTCATGTGCTGATAGCCTGCTAAAACCATCCTGATCACATGACCTTACATTCTGTGTCATGTGCTGATAGCCTGCTAAAACCATCCTGATCACATGACCTTACATTCTGTGTCATGTGCTGATAGCCTGCTAAAACCATCCTGATCACATGACCTTACATTCTGTGTCATGTGCTGATATAGCCTGCTAAAACCATCCTGATCACATGACCTTACATTCTGTGTCATGTGCTGATAGCCTGCTAAAACCATCCTGATCACATGACCTTACATTCTGTGTCATGTGCTGATAGCCTGCTAAAACCATCCTGATCACATGACCTTACATTCTGTGTCATGTGCTGATAGCCTGCTAAAACCATCCTGATCACATGACCTCACATTCTGTTTGGCTCCATGGAGCAGTCTGGACTTCCACTCTATCCCAGCCATTTACACAAGTTACGGCAAAATTGCCGCCAATCAGGGCCCTGCCCAGAGTTGAGGACATAACCGACCAATCAAGGATGCTGGCAAAACAGTAAGAGCATCTCTCAAAGCAACGAGCGGTAATGTTCATGTTAATGAGCAGTAAGTAAACACAGCCATAAGTGCAGTTATCAGTATATAAATGGGAGCTGGGGCTCTGTTTGTTTCTCTGTCCCACTGTGATGTCATAAATGTCATAAATGGGGGCTACGGTGGTGCAGTGGTAAGCGCTGTCGCCTCACAGCTTGAAGGTCCTGGGTTCGACGCTGTGAGCACTGAAGGAATGCGTGCCCGTCCGCATGTCCTCGAGTGCCCACCACCCGGGTGGGGTCGTCAAAAGGGCCTTTCTGTGTGGAGTTTGCATGTTCTCCCCGTGCCTCCCGGGGGTTTCCTTCATATAGACACCCCCTTCACCAAAACATGCAATATCCTGGCTGCTGATGTGGTTCCTCCTCTGGTGGTTAAGGGCGCCTGTTCGGAGGGAGGGGAACTGGTTGGAATAGCGTGATCCTCCCACATGCTATGTCCTACTGGTGAAGCTTTCCCTGTCAGGTGAAAAGAAGCAGCTGGCTAACTGCCCATGTCTCGGAGGAAGCATGGAGTCAGTTTTCGGCTCTCCCCAGATCGGCAGAGGGTGGAGCAGCAACCAGGATAAATAAATTAAAATGAGCACTAATGGGGGATAAAAATGGGATAAAAAATCGATAAAAAAATAAAAATAAATGTCATAAATCCCACTGTGACATCATCAGTGATGTCATAAATCCTACTGTGACATCATCCGAGATGTCATAAATCCCACTGTGACATCATCAGTGATGTCATAAATCCCACTGATGACATCATCAGTGATGTCATAAATCTGACATCATCAGTGGTCTCATTGGCCACACAGCAGCCGAGTTGCGGGCAAGGCTGCGCAGCGGCCGAGCTGCGAATGCGAGCTGCAGGGCCAGCTTGGCGAGCTGCAGGGGCAGCTCAGCGAGCTGCAGGATGGGCGAGCCCGCAGTGCAGGTGAGCATTCCTAGTTGTAGAAATAGACACAATCACAACAATTAAATTCAATTCAATTCAATGACAAAGGAGGAGCGCGGCCGGGAGAAACCCACAGGGCCTGAGCCTCCATGCACCGAAGGGTCTTTCAATACTGCGGTGTAGCACTAGCTCTATTGCAGCAGATTGGGCGTGATCAGCCCTTCCACGGGCAACGTTGCAGACAGAGTAGGAAGGCTGATCCGTGAGCGGCTGCTTCTGGGACGCGGGTCGGGGTCTTAATCGGC
The DNA here is from genome assembly GCF_964638095.1 of Poromitra crassiceps. Taxonomy (NCBI): domain Eukaryota; kingdom Metazoa; phylum Chordata; class Actinopteri; order Beryciformes; family Melamphaidae; genus Poromitra; species Poromitra crassiceps. The sequence goes on from NC_139647.1 coordinate 24,431,960, forward strand.
CTCGGCTGGGTCTACTGGGCGAGGGTGTATGATGTTGACAGACCCGAAACACCTTACGACCCCAGCTAACATCACTGATGACGCGTCCCAGCGCATGCTGTAGTATGTATTTTGAACAGTCAATCAAACAATCAATCAACCTACATTTATTTAATTCTCTGAACACACACTGAGGGTTGGGACCCTCTTTTCCAGTGGTGCTGAGATTAAGTTAAGAAAATCACAAACATGAAAGTGGAAATGCCTAAATAAACAAAAGGATACAATTCAAAAGAGGATCACACCGAATAGTTCATCATCCACACAATTACACCATTTAAAACAGGTGCAATTAAAGTTGATTTATCTTTTTCTTTTTTTGGTGTGTCTGACCTTCCCTTCTTTCTTCAGTGTGTGGTGGACAGCACAAAGCTTCCTCATGAAGTCCTGAAGATAGTAAACAAGAACTCAGAGATGGAGGACAGAGTCCTGCCTCTGGACGACTCCGGTCCACTCCTCGTTAATCACCAGCACTACACTCACATCTGCACGGAGCGTTTCCAGAACAAGACGAATGGGCACACAGTGCTGTTTCTCTCCTTAGGTGAGTTAGTCTGCTGAAACAATATGACTCAAGCAAGGTGAAACACACTTACTGTTTCTCTCCTTAGGTGAGTTAGTCTGCTGAAACAATATGACTCAAGCAAGGTGAAACACACTTACTGTTTCTCTCCTTAGGTGAGTTAGTCTGCTGAAACGATATGACTCAAGCGAGGTGAAACACACTTACTGTTTCTCTCCTTAGGTGAGTTAGTCTGCTGAAACAATATGACTCAAGCAAGGTGAAACACACTTACTGTTTCTCTCCTTAGGTGAGTTAGTCTGCTGAAACCATATGACTCAAGCAAGGTGAAACACACTTACTGTTTCTCTCCTTAGGTGAGTTAGTCTGCTGAAACCATATGACTCAAGCAAGGTGAAACACACTTACTGTTTCTCTCCTTAGGTGAGTTAGTCTGCTGAAACAATATGACTCAAGCAAGGTGAAACACACTTACTGTTTCTCTCCCCGACCCCCCTTTTTTTGTGAAACAAAAAAGTTAGCATCATGGAAAATAACAGGTTTGAGTCAAGACCTGAGGGCTATACCGCACAAATGTAGGATAAGCAGATCCAGGATCTGTCCCTTGATCTGGTTTGGCTTAAAGTCGAGGTGAACCCGTTCGTCACGTGCATCTGAGTCCGTTTCAGACTGAAAACAAATTGAGAGGCGGACCATATACGTATCGATGATTTGATTTGACAATTCTGAGGACTGGCTTTGGCATTGGCCAATCCTGGCGTGTTCCACCCCCAAATCGGGTGGGATTCAGCATGATGTCGTGCTACGCCAGTGGGATCCGCGGAGCACCAGGCAGCCACCGGCTTCGTGCGGAGCGAGCGGACAATCCGATGCATAGGTGCTGCCCGCCTGCCTGGAATCTCCGAGAGACGACCCCTGACAGCCAGGGAGGCTGTCAGGCTCAGTGGCGTGCGCCATTATCGTTATAAATGTAAATAATATTCCTGGAATGCGCGTTTTAACGAGCCAGTTACATTTCTTCGCATTCTTAGAGATTATAGTATTTGTTTTTTGTTCATGTTTCTAACAATTGCTCAAGTTAGTAGTTAGTTTATGGGATAGGAATTCTGCCAGATGACAGGCATTAGGTGCCATTTTCTACTTCATTTGGAAGAGAAAATTATCCTGAAATGAAGATTTGATTGACAGCTGCCATGTCGTGATATGATTGGTTGATATGGGGTAGAAATTTGATAGTACTAGGTGACGTCAGCAAACTGTACATTACTGTTATCAATGAAATCTTGAAAAATTTACTTTTGATGTGAAAAAGAATTTAGATTGTTGTGATTTGTTTGGCATACATTATTAAATAGGTGCACTGCATACCCAGGTACTGTATTTGAACTAAAATAAAATAAAAGTAATTTTTGGGTTCAGCTCGACTTTAACCAGATACTTTCATCTAGCTAGATTCTAGTTAAGTTATATCACGAATGTAGTTCTCAACTCGTTAATTGGATCCAGGTTTTTCTAATCAAGTTGAGAGTGCATGCACATGAAAATGCTTGTGCACCGAGCTCGTGCCCGCAAAAGAGGCGTGGTTTTTAACAACTAGCCAATCACAATGCAATATGGACTGCCCCAGCTTTTACAGCGCCAGACACGCCTATTTCCTCATTCATTCAAAGCGCAAATCGTGAAGCTTTACTACTGTATGTCAGAATCCAAATCCGCGTTGAATATTATCAGTCTGTTTCCGAATGACTGTCTAAAGTTACCGCTTTTATTCACATCAGTAATTTCTTTGAAGAGCGGTTTCTGTCTCCATGTATCTACAGCAGCTCAATTCACCCTCTCAATAATCTAAATAAAACCTGCATGTCTTTTTTGCGAGTGGAAGTAATGTGTAATCTATCTCAATCTAAATTTGCAAAATCCGTAGGCATTTTTAGACCATTTAGGCTCAATGAATAATAATGATCTCATGATGTGTTGTTTGGTCGCACTGATGGAATAATTCCTATAGGCTAATAGGCTATCAATAAAAAAAATAATGATAATAAAATTTTTAAAAGCCTGCTGAACTGAATCGACACGGTACTGCAGGCATAGATTTCATTTATAAAAAATAGCCTATTTTGTGGTCACATATAGGCCATTGGCAGTAGAGTCGCATATCTCCATATTTCATACAATGACTATGCTGGAAATAATATGAAGTTCAATCACAGACAGGTTAAAAGCAACACAGTTGCAGCTGCAAAATGCAGGAGTAGCCTAGATATGAATAATCTCTGTGTGCAGGCGATCCCATATTAAATTGCTTAGATGTAGTAGTAGGCTATTCTGACATGTATGACCATGTCCAACCCAACGTCAGCCTCAGCTCCGTTGCTCCGTGCGCTTTAGAGACGTTTATGTAACCTTTTTATGCCGGTTTAGTGATATTTCTCCACTCACCATTCAGCTACAATCGATCGGCGGGGTCAAACGTATCTAGCCTACTTGAGAGCACAAAAATGAATACAGTATATAAAAACATATTCCAAAGTGGTAAGTAGGGCTTAATTTAATTATGTAGCCTGCAACAAGTGCAAGGCTTCAGTCCTTGATTAATTCAACAGGAGCCATATGTTTTTTTTTCTTTGTTCTTTTTCTTTTTCATTTGAATGCAATGTATTTTTCATATGGGGACCATATGAATGGCGACTCGCTGTTTCCAAAGAGCTGATTGAGGCAGGTGGGTCTTTCATGGGTTTTGATCTTATCCTCTGAACTTAACCTGCTACAAAGCAGGTTAGCCGTAGAGCATAAGTTGCTATGGTGATCTATTTCGGTAAGAAGTTAACTAGCGTTGTGGTACGGCAAACCTAGGGTTAAACCTGAAGTTACCTCGTTACCTTATCAAGGTTTATGAAAAAGGGATAAATAATGTTTTTTTTTATGGAGCAATGGAGAACGTCTACACCAGGGATACTCAACTTGCTTTGCCCGGGGGCCACTTTCGTGAAATGATAGAAGGCCAGGGGCCAGTTAATAAACAATCAATATACATTTTTCTGTAGCGGATTGTAGGTTTTTGGGGTGTCAGTCGGAGTTTAGTCTGACAATGTTGTGCACACCGGATAGTTAGTTAGGTTAAGTTAGTTAGGTTAAGTACGGTACATACATAAGTGCCTGGGTAGCGAGCAGACGGCGGTATTTGACAATTTAGCAGCTAAATCAGAGCTTATTGAAAGATATTCCATATTCCAGATTGAAATGCTATAACAGAAGTGGAGTATTGGCCAGAATGACATGAACATTTGGACACTTATTCAGCGGGTATCTTGCATGTTGCGTTCAGGTGCACTGTAAAAAAAAAAGAGAGAGAAAAAAAAAAAACATTGCGGGCCGCAAGTTGAGTATCACTGATCTACACACACTGGATGCCAGTTCCCTTGACTTGATCACAACCAAGATCATATAAAAGCAATAACGATGTGCTTGCCTGACCTTGTTAGTAAAATGTTTACTGCACTTTGACTTTGTAATTTGACAAGAAGTCATATCAAACTCACTGTGTTAAACAACAATCACTTATCACTGTCCCCCGCATCATGCTTGCAGCAGCCACTGTACAATACTGTCATGGAACTGAATTGGAATCACGCACAGAGCAAATCATTTAAAATCGTTTATTAGACAATAGACAATCACAACAGAACACAAAGTTAATTCACAACGGGGTACCTTACAAACCAAGGCTAATAGCTAACAGTGTTAGCTTGTTGTCTCTATCTCCATGTCATAACAGCACAGAAAAAATAATGCCAAACCTCCGTTTTCGGTGATCAGTTCTTATCTGTACACATTCCCTGTGGGCTACTCGTGTAAAATAACGTTACTTCATATCTTAATAAAAGGCAAAATTGACTGTATAGTACACAGCTAAAGCTCGGATTAGAATTAGGATTAGGTTAAAGTTAGGTTCAGGTTAGAATTAAGATGAGGTTAAGGTTAGGTTCAGGGGAGAGAGAACGCATGTACTCATTATGGTCCCCATGAGGATAGAAGTACAAGTTTAAAGGATGTGTGTGGCTGGCTGGGTGGGTGTGTGGCCTGGTGGGTAGGACGCTTACTCATTCAAGATTCAAGATTCAAGATTTTGTATTGTCACTCCATGGTACAAGTATCACGTGTGAAATTCTTGTGCTGTGGACTCCGTTTACAACATAGTACAAATATAACAGGGCATATGAGTGCAAAAATCCTCCTCTGTCAGTGCTATATTACATCATATTACCGGTATGCTTCCCCACAGAGAATGGAAGAGTTCACAAGGCTGTGGAGACGAACACCAAGGCGTTTTTCATCACTGAGTATCAACCCTTCAGCCAGCCTGACCACATCCTCACCATGATGCTTCAGCCCACCACTGTGAGTCAGACATGCTTACACACACACACACCACTCCCTACTACACACATCTAGCTACACACACACCCACCACTCCCTACTACACACATCTAGCTACACACACACCCACCACTCCCTACTACACACATCTAGCTACACACACACACACACCACTCCCTACTACACACATCTAGCTACCCACACACCCACCACTCCCTACTACACACATCTAGGAACTGAAGGGCTCTTGTAGATTCAAGATTCAAGATTTTTATTGTCACTCCGTAGTACAAGTATCACGTGTGAAATTCTTGTGCTGTAGACTCTGTTACAACATAGTGCAAAAAATAAAAAATAAAATAAAAACAAGAGGCAACAAGCAATAAAGCAGTAAGACACGCCACAGACAGTGGTGTATTCACTGCACATATGTGCAAATGGCATGAACATACTTTAAACATAATTAAACATAATTAAACATAATAACATTCTGTTAGGTGCAAATAGCATATGCCTAATTAACATACTATTGAACATTAGTCGTACGTGATGGTAGCAGCTGCAGTGCGGCTACTACACTATTTGTATATGTTAACACGTTGAGTGCCAAGGACGAGATATCTCGGCTTACATAATCCAACCGTTGAGTGCGAAGGACGAGATATCTCGGCTTACATAAACATTTTTTTTTTTGACGGTGGGACATCGATCAACCCCTTTTACGTCTCCTACACCAGAATTGGAGGTATTGAATGTGTATAATCTATTTTACCGACCCACTGAGTGTCGACATGTCTCTCCACAGTAGAAAGAGGTAGGGGTGTCACGATACACTCAGTTCACGATACGATACGTATCACGATACTGGGTTCACGATAACGATACGATACGATACGATTTTAACAATATTTTTTAAAACTTGAATAATAACAATATATGACTGGAAAAGTAGTATTTTATTTGAAATGCACAGATACAAAACATGCTGTTGTGGGAAATTGTTATTACAATAACAACTAGAAAAAACATGAGATTGGAGATAAGGCTTATCTTGAAATAGAATGAGTTACACCGTCACTTAGATTTACTTTGAACTAAAATGTTTATCAGTAGTATAAATTCTCATTATGCATCTTCAGTTTTTCTTCAAACTCAAACAACAAGACTTTTCTTAGTCTATTTTTTATGCATCTCCAGTTTTTCCTGTCAAGTAAACAGTTTTGCCAGAAACTCAATTGAATGGTTTCTCTCCTGTATAACTTCTTATAACTTCAGAGACTTGTTCAACTGAACTACTTTCCACACATTGAACTTCAACAAACAAAGACGTTTCTTAGTCTATTTTTGAAAAAAAAAAAAAAAAAAGTTTTGGAATTTTTTTTTTTTTTTTTTTTTTTTTTCGATATGAGATTTCATCTCAACGATACATATCGTGACGTTTTACTATCGCGAAATTTCGTGGGACGATATATTGTGACACCCCTAGAAAGAGGCGACCCAAAACTGGACGGAAAAGCGCGACGAAGCCGTTCTCATACTGTAAAATTGATGGCGAAAACGCTTTCACTTTCGCGCTGATGCACAGCGGTGGCAACGGTGGGGGGTTCCAAGAATAGATTGGATGCACACTTTGAAACACGCAGCATAAATATGACCAGAATCGCATCAAAGCTCTCAACCAAAACTCCACGAAACGAGCGAGTCCACCCAGACTTCCTCAAACAGCGGCCGCGCTAACAGGCAGCAGCCAGGCAGCAGCAACTTCGTTGTGACACGCCCGCTGGAGAGCCAGGGAGGCAGGAGGAGAACACACACGGAGGGAGGAGTTGGAAGCAGAGGGGGGTTTCCTGCTGTTATGGAGGAAATTACTGTTCAAAACTATTGTTTAGATGTCTGACTCTTACTGATGCCAAAAATGAATGGTTAAAGTGACTGTTCTATCGAATTTCACAAAAAGCCATTTATCTCTGAATAATTTTTCTGACGCTGAAACCATGCTGTATTCAACTGCTAATGCTTACATAACTACTAACTCTACAAACTAACTCTTTTAGACAGAGAAAGCACACATTCTATTAGTTCTTTTTAGATGATTGGTGTTCACGAAGTCTTAACAGAAAAGAATCCTCGGCTCTTGTAAAATGAGCCAGAATCCTCAAAAAAAAAACTGGCAGAACCTACCTACAGCATTGAAAAAAGGGCTGGCAGTTAAGGAGTCTCGTGGCCTGCGAGAAGAAACTGTCCCTCAAGCGATTTGTGCGTGCTCTTGGGACCATGTATCTCCTCCCTGAGGGTAGCAGGGAGAGCAGACTGTTGTGGGGGTGGTTTGTGTCTTTGATGATCTTCAGGGACCTCCTGAGGCACCGCTGGTTGTACAGATCTTGCAGTTCTGGCAGCTCACATCCTGTTACGTGCTGGGCCGCGCGCCTCACCCTTCTTAGCGCCCTGCGGTCCATGGTGGTGCAGTTCCCGTACCAGGTGGTGAAGCAGCCAGTCAGCAGGCTTTCAATGGTGCCTCTGTAGAAGTCCCTGAGGATTTTTGGCCTTAGCCCAAATTTCTTCAGGCGTCTGAGTCCGTGTAGTCGCTGTTGGGCCTTTTTGACAACATTGGCGGTGTGGTTGGCCCATGTCAGGTCCTGGTGGATATTGACTCCCAGGTACTTGAAGCTGTCCACCCTTTCCACCACTGTGCCGTTGATGGTGATTGGGGGGGGTGCGCCCCCCCCCTTCTGTAGTCTACAATGATTTGTAAGACTTTAATGCATACGAAATAAGTCTAAAATATGAGCAAGTGTCTGTCTGTGATTTTGGTCGCACATTGTGAGATTTGTGATGATTCTGGTCAGTAATGATGTCACTGATGATGTCACAGTGTCTATGACATCATCTGTCAATGTGCGGACTCTACTTTTCTTTCACACACTGACATCATCAGTGATGCGAAGTTGGGCAAATGTGAGTGATGTCACTTGAGCACTCCATGATGTGATCAGTGATGGTCACTCGAGCAATTGTGATGTCATCAGTGATGCGAAGTTAAAGTTGAGCTGAACCCAAAAATGACTTTTCTTTTCTTTTAGTTCAAATACCTGGGTATTCAGTGCACCTATTTAATAATGTATGCCAAAAAAATCTCAAAAATTGAATTTCTTTAGTTTTTTACACTTATTCACATCAAAAGTTCATTTTTCAAGATTTCATTCATAACAGTAATCTACAGTTTGCTGACGTCACCTAGTACTATCAGATTTCTACCCCATTTCAACCAATCATATCACGACATGGCAGCTGTCAATCAAATCTTCATTTCAGGATCATTTTCTCTTCCAAATGAAGGAGAAAATGGTGCCTAGTGGCTGTCATCTGGCAGAATTTCTAGCCCATAAACTAACTACTAACTTGGCCAATTGTATGGAACATACTAAATAAATCAAACGGTAATGTCTGAGAATGCAAAGAAATGTAACTGGCTCGTTAAAACTCGCATTCCAGGAATATTGTATTTACCACAATAGCGATAATGGCGCGCGCCTGAGAGCCTGGTTGTCAGGGGTCGCCCCTCGGAGATTCCAGGCCGGCGGGCAGCACTCATGCATCGGATTGTCCGCTCGTTCCACACAGAAGCAGCTGGCTGCCTGGTACTCGGCGGATCCCACTCGCGTAGCACGACAACACGCTGAATCCCACTCGATTTGGGGGTGGAACACGCCAGGATTGGCCAATGCCAAAGCCAGTCCCCAGAATTGTCAAATCAAATCATCGACATGCTACTATGACCCGCCTCTCAACCTGTCATCTCAGACAAGTTATGTTTTCAGTCTGAAACGGACTCCGACCCATGCGCCACTACGGGTTCAGTTTGACTTTAAGCAATTGTGCCAATAGAGCAGGTGAGGCCACACAGCAACCGAGCTGCGTATGAGAGCTGCATATGAGAGCCCACGTAGCGGGTGAGCTGCAGGGAATTGAGCGCGGCTAAAACTGATTAAAAAAAGAATTCAGACTGTTTTTGTGTATCTATGATCAGGGAGGAACCCCTGGACAATATTGACTGTCCAATATCCAGTTTTGATTAAAAAACCAATATGGGTGCCATGTATCTGCTAAGCTGTATCCGTCTAACCCTGCAGAGGAAGCTCTATGTGAGAAGCAGCAGTGAACTGGTCCAGCTGGACGTGGGGAGCTGTGGCCACTATGGAGACAGCTGTGAGGAATGCATCCTGGCCAGAGATCCCTACTGCGGGTGGAACAGCACCCACTGTACCCCTCATACACCGTAAGACATTTGAAGATCTTCATTCTTAGCCTGCTTAAAACCATCAGGATCGGTGAACTCACATACCGTAAATTCCGGACTATAAGCCGCACCGGAGTATAAGCCGCACCTGCAAAGTTGACTGTTTTTTACATATATAAGCCGCACCGGACTATAAGCCACGGGTGTTTTAATGTTTTTTTTTTTTTTTTTTTTTATTGTGTTTTAATGTTTAATTACCATATGTAAGGGTTCATGCACAGAGGGGATTGTCGGGAAAGAGATGGCTGTTTGAGGAAGCTCCCATTTATTAACATTTCAACAAAACAACATAACACAACACCACCTGTGTTGTTATGTTATGTTATGTTGTTAAAAGAGGGCAAGAGAAGAAATTAAAACAGAAGTGGATTTATAGTTAGAAAGAGTGCTAAAAAAGAGAGATTTTTTTTTTTTTTTTTTGGGGGGGGGGGGAAATCCATAGATAAGCCGCACCGTTATATAAGCCGCAGGGGCCAAAAAAGGCCAAAAAACTGGAAATTTCGGTAATCCGGAATTTACGGTAGTTTCCTTCTGTGTATCCGTCTTTATTGAGTCTATTTCTGAAATAACTGCACTTATGGTTGTTTAAACTCGACAAACGTTGATGCTACTGCTCCAGCCGGAGAGCCACGGAGGCAGCAACTACTGTTTTGCCAGTGGCGTTCCTGATTGGTTGATTATGATGTCAACTACAAGGCAGGTCCCTGATTGGCCTGTACACTTTGTTTCTGAAAACACCCGCCCCGGGCAGGAGGCCAGACGGATCCACAGAACCAAACAGAATGGTTTTAACCAGAGCCGTGTATATAGAAGAGTCGCGACGTCACCATTCACTCCAATTGGACCCGTTTTTTTACTCTCAAGAGTTCCTGGAAGTAAGGTTCTGGATTAAGAAGCGCTGTCGAGTTGCAGTTTGTGATGTACTTTGAAAAAGTCTGACGTTTTTTAAAGAATCAAATTGTATATTGTCAGCTTTATTTTAGCATTCAAACGTAGCGCGAGACCCATTCCTGGCTGTTCATTGGCTACTGAGTCACGCATTTTGGACCTCCGCTGACGCCACTCTCTTACTAGATTGCTCTGGTGTTAACCAGGCTACTTCATTCTACCTCTCGACCAAAAAACCAACAAAAAAACACACATCTTAGAAAATTATTTCTGCCATAAAGGTACAATCATAACTCATGTTCATGTCATGTCAAGTTGAGAGCCAACCAAAATGTTAACCTGCTAATTAGTAAGACTTAATGAATTTCAGGTGGCAATATTTCAATTTGGAGATAGAGCGTTTTGGAGTGAAATTCCTTATTTCCACTTAGATGTAGAATTTTATTTATTATTTGCCATATTTATTTAAAGTATAATTTCTGTAAACAAACAAGGCCATCGTGACCACATGGTTGGCAGCATACAGTGCCTTTTACATGATGTGCCACCAGGTCCAATTTGGCAGGAGATGTGCTGGATGGCTCAATGATACAAAGATAGATGACTTTATGGCACAAAGCAGGAAGATGCCACACTGTTTGTGACAAAAGAGAAGTAGCAACATTCCCTTCTGACAGGAACCAAGAGAGTTGGTGTGAAATGTTGTCTTAGTTTTGAGAAACATGACCACATGCAATAGCACTGGTATGTTATAGTTGTGGTTAGTGGATGGTGTCTTTAAACGGTAAGCGAGACCACTCTGTCACCACCCTTCTTTCCTGTTGTCGTTCAGTTGGTGGAAATTCTGATACACACAATATAGATCCTGCAGTTTTGCTGATGTTGTCTTCCTGTTTTTTTGGTTGTATTTTAACCATAGTAACCTTAGTGTTATCTAAAAGATTCATATTATGATGACATGTACTGAAGTGAAATGAGGAACTCAGAAGTGGCACAGAGGATGTCACATTTGAAAATATCAGATTCTGTGTGATTTGTACTGTTCACACGGTCATGGAAAAAACAGACCTGAGTCACTTACGGGGGGAGAGGGGGGTGGGGGGGGTTGGAGAATTCAGATTTGGCCCACTTTTGCCTGCAGTGTGAGGAGGGGCTCTCGAGATCCCTCACACTCGAGACCGGACTCGAGTACTTCAGCTCTGCTTCACAGTAGAGATGTGATGGTATGAAAATTTCACATCACGATTATCGTGACCAAAATGATCACGGTTATCGTATTATCACGGTATTCGTAAAATATAGCTAAAAATGTTCAAAAGTAGAGAGAAACTCACTGAAATCATTTCACAACATTTTATATTGAAAACTCAGACCCAAAAAGGATTGATACACTCACTGAAATCATTTCTCCAAGGCTGCACGTTTGCATCTGGGAGACTGTTGCCAACTTTGGTTGATGATGGACAGTATTTACCATGTTTTTCAAAGCACTGTAACCATGGTAACACGGTAATCACGGTACCACGGTTTGAATTATAATTAAAATTTGAAACGGTACGGTTATCGTAAGGAATTTTATCACGGTTATCATTAAAACTGGTTATGGTTACATCCCTACTTCACATGTAGATCTTGCTCAACTCAAATGCACTTTTCATTTCACAGTGGAACACTGCAGGATGTGGAGAATGGGAATTGCATGGTGTGCCAGAAGCAAAGAGGTGGGAAAGGTGAGATGTCAAAGCAGACAACACATAGCTTTGAGTCTGATGGCAGCACTGTTTTAAAAGGGATGAGAGGAATTTGATTGGCTCCTCCCACACCTATACAATTTATTCCTCCTCATACAATGCTTTTTACAACAGGTGTGCCACTGGCTGCTGTGAGCCTGCGCTACCGTCTCTGGTCACAATATTACCAAAAATCTGTTGGTTAGACCCAAGTGTGATAGAACTGGCACAGATGGAAAAAGATCTGCTGGCACCCAATGAAATTGCTACTTGGCTGGTCACTGCACCTGATTGGCAGGGAAATATCACCCTTAATATTAACACAGCACTGACTCCGCCCATGAGAACTACCTACCAAATGGCAATATTGCTGTTGAGCATTTTGTTTCACACATCTGCCTCTGAAATCCTTCCACTGTAAAACCTTATATCTATATAAGTATATATATATATCTATATATATATAGATATATATATATATATATCTATATAAGTACAAGTATATCGTTTTGAAATTAGTAAATTATGATTTGAGGAAAGGGGGTGGGATTAAATAAGTGTATACTTCTTCCCACTCCTTTTCAAATATTATGTAATGACAAAATTGAGTTTGATCTTTGTGTTTCTTTCATACATTTATATATTTTAATGGCTTAAGGCTATCTGTACTTATTGTTTGTTGTTGTTGCATATTTGAAATAAACTTCAATCAATCAATCAATCAATATAAACACTAATCTAGCAAACAACAACCAGACATCCTTGTGTTGTGTTTTCAGTGCTTACCAGCTCTTCTGATAGGATTGGAGGAGATGCAGAAGGTGTCACACTTCTCTTGGGGTCAAAGTATTTCCTTCGGTGCCCGGTGTCGTCCCACCATGCTACGTACGCTTGGCATCATGGAACTGCAATAATACCCTGCAGCCCAACGAAGCAGCAGTGCCTCCTTCTCATTGACAGCATGGGTCCAGAGCAGGAGGGCACCTACAGCTGTGTGATGGAGGAGATGGGCTACAGAAGAACCCTGGCAAAGTACCGCCTAGACCTGATCCACAACGGAGCAGGCCAGGCATGCAGCCCACTGGCCTGGGTTTATCTGCTGGCTGCGGTGATCATGAGTCTGTGTTGTTAGCTCCAGGTATCTGTACAATAACAATACAGTAGCTATAGGGCTGCACAGTTATGATGACTGACATGATCATCCAGATTATTTTGCTAGAAATTGTGATCACGATTGATTTTATGGCACTATATCAGCATCTTGACATCGACTGCAATAGCGTAAAATATTTTCAACGGCGAGTGGAACATTTTATCAATGCTCTTATATTGCCACTATGCCAACCTTCTACTAGTGATTATGGAAATGAAAATGGCCATCTATGATCATACATGTACGTGATGAATTGTGCAGCCCATCATCCAAGTCTTGTATTACAATACATTCTTTTGAACGTGTATTGCATCATGTGGGACGACTGTGGCTCAGGAGGTAGAACGGGTCGTCCACTAATCAGAAGGTCGGTAGGTCGATCCCCGGCTCCTCCAGTCCGCATGTCGAAGTGTCCTTGGGCAAGACACTGAACCCCAGATTGCTCCCGATGGCTGTGCCAGCACCCTGCGTGGCAGCTGGCCGCCCTCGGTGTGTGAATGGGTGAATGTAGGCACATTGTAAAGCGCTTTGGATAAAAGCGCTATATAAATGCAGTCCATTGGCATTAGCATTTTACCATCATGTTAACTTCCTACCTTGCATACTACCTCAGACTTGCTTGGCAAGCTTTATTACTGCAGCTATTTTAAGCCATTTCCTGTATTCCTGTCGAAATCCATTGCTCAATTTAAAAAAAGAACAGAGTGCACTTTGTACAGTACAATAGATACAGTTTCAAATACAGATTCTTCCAATGCAGCAGAGTTAGCATTTAGCTGCTAGCCCAGCCCAGGCAGACAGGATCAGGGATTCAACCCCGCAGTGAACATAACATCTGAACAGACGTCTATGTACCTGCTCTAGACTCCCCAATCCTGTAGTGTAGAGCCGCAGCACCGTCCCTTGGTGAGTCAGCCCATAGAGATAATATCTATGGGCTGACTCATGCTGAAGAAGTTGAAATATGAGGTTCAGCCATCTTATTTAAGCCATCCTTATTTTTCAGTCAAACAATGTAGTGAGACTCAGCAGAGAGAACGATGTGATATTGAGCTTTGATATGTTTTGATATTGAGCATGAAGTATGATTCCTCTGGGAGTTCATTTGTATGTAGATATGAATCGCTTTCTAACTTTGAACTTTGTTTGACTGGTTGCACTGTATTAAGGACATAATTTGTATGTAGATATGAATCGCTTTCTTTTTCCCCCCCGATTTTTTATCCCATTTTTATCCCCCATTAGTACTAATTTTAATTTATTTATCCTGGTTGCTGCTCCACCCTCTGCCGATCTGGGGAGAGCCAAAAACTGGCTCCATGCTTCCTCCGAGACATGGGCAGTTAGCCAGCCGCTTCTTTTCACCTGACAGGGGAAGCTTCACCGGTAGGACACGTGGGAGGTTCACGCTATTCCAACGAGTTCCCCTCCCTCTGAACAGGCGCCCTTAACAACCAGAGGAGGCACCACATCAGCAACCAGGATACTGCATGTTTTGGTGAAGGGGGTTCCTATATGAAGGAAACCCCCGGGAGACACGGGGAGAACATGCAAACTCCACACAGAAAGGCCCTTTTGACGACCCCACCCGGGCGGTGGGCACTCGAGGACATGCGGACGGGCACGCATTCCTTCAGCGTTCACAGCGTCCCAGGTGGGAATCGAACCCAGGAGGCGACAGCGCTCACCACTGCACCACCGTACCCCCAATCGAATCGCTTCCTAACTTTGAACTTTGTTTGACTGGTTGCACTGTATTAAGGAATCTTTAGCACTTTATTTTGGGTATTTGACAGTGTTTGATGTGATGTAATTTGCACTATATTTAAGTGCCTTCCAAGCTGATTAACAAACAATAAAAGCCTGTTTGACCACTTGCAGTCTGCTTATATTTAACTAGACATCTCACACCCTTAATGCCTAGGCTGGCCCGCCCTGCAGCTCGCTGAGCTGGCCCTTGCATACGCAGCTCAGCCACCGCGTGGCCTCGCGCGTGCAATGTCTTGCCCTCAGTCTCTCCTGTGTGTCACTGATGACATCATCAGTGATGTCACAATGCCTATGTATGACATCACCACTGAACTATATAGCCTTAGGGCAATTAATCTGCCCTAATTAAAAAATCTGGGCCGTCAGGTCACCCGCATAGGTGACCTTTACACACCCAAAAGGTTTCAGCCCGATGGCACGTAAAACGACATAGCTGAACACAGAACTTGAAACAGCCCACATTCTCAATTGTATATATAGTCAGACCTCTAACTCAGTCTCTCTTGCTCTCTCTTTCGCTCACACATTTGACTGTTTATCTCTCTGTCTGAAAGAGTGGCATATTCATAAAAATTATGAACACTTTCAAATTCTTCCAGAACAGTTTTATGTATTTTTATGATGCATTTATGGCCTTGTGGTGAAAGATTTGTGACGGGGCTGAGGTGTCAACATCGAAACTGCAATTGTGAAATGTTTGCTTGGACAGGTGATCTGAAATCTGGGGGAGGAGAGTGATTATTACAAATCATTTCAACGCTCGTGAGCAAGACATAAAAAAAGGTGTGAAGCCGCCCAGTGGCCAGAAGACTGGCTGCACCTGACAGTGAGGAGTTAACATGTTGAACTTTTAGTATGAAGCAAGGCACTGCTGATTTAAAAAGAAGCTGTCTTCTCTGGTTAGAGACATTTAGAAACTAGATACCACACTGATGCAGTGGAACGTTCCCCAAACAAAGGGGTCTGTCCCCATTTGGTTGCAATGCAATCTTTCCAAAGAGCAGGTAGGTACTGTAGGAGAGTTCCTGAGGGTCTTCACAAAGCCCCCTCCTTTTGACTCATGTGTTTGACTAATGTGGTAGATGTTTAAGCACTCCTCAAAACCAGGATGCATCATGTAGCCGGGGGTGGAATAACCATACTCATATGTCAAGAGACAAGCCTTTAGGGGGATGTGACTAACTTGATGACAGAAACAGGCTGGTCTGTGGTCTACATTCACTGGGTGTTAGTAAGAGGTAAGGTGTTAGTAAGAGGAAGTGAGTGGTGAGTTGCACAATGCGCATGCATTTGATAGGCTCTTTGAAAAGATGATATCAGCAGCTACATGTTGGAGCAGAGCTGTAGCAGCTGTCTGTGTGTTTCACTGGCCGGTGTTATCTTGGTTTTGCAGCAACCCACCAACTGTTTCCAGATAACGGGCCACACGCCTGTGAATGTGTTCAGTTAACAACTGTGACCATCATGGAGCTCAAATGCAAATTTGAAGAAAAAAAAGAACAAAATACACACAAATAAGATATAAAGTAAAACTTTATCATGACATACAAGTTTAAAGCCCTGAGAACCATATCTTTATATTACTAATGTGAACAAAACTGAATGTGTGAAAACCACTTTGGAAAAGTGCTCCTCTTAAATAGCCTACAATCAGCACAAACCAGTTTTTACAAGCATTCATGTGTTTTGTCCTATTTTTGTTTGTTTAAAGAGAAAACTATAATATAAGTAATTTCATTATCATGTCCATAATAACAGTACAAAAATATGCACAAACCCGACAGATGAATTAATATAGCCTACGGAGCATTGTACAAGCCAAAAACAACATAAAATTGATAAATGAGGTATTCAATAACCACTTGCATATGCGCCTGTTTTTACACAGATCAGGTTAGTCTTTTAAACAATTTAAAAATGAATTAACTCCAAAATCATCCGAGAGACAAAGGTTCTGCAGACTTCCAACTTCACAGCTTCCTGAGTGATGAGACCTTGCCTGCAGTTACTGAAGACAAAAATCCAAAAAAATGCAACACCAAAACCAAAGTCAGTCTAAAGTAGCATTCAGCGAAGTCACCACAGCATCTGTGTGTCTGAACGCACCACAGCATCTGTGTGTCTGAACGCACCCCTCAGTACAGCATCTGTGTGTCTGAACGCACCCCTCAGTACAGCATCTGTGTGTCAGAACGCACCACAGCATCTGTGTGTCTGAACGCACCACAGCATCTGTGTGTCTGAACGCACCCCTCAGCCACAGCATCTGTGTGTCTGAACGCACCACAGCATCTGTGTGTCTGAACGCACCCCTCAGCCACAGCATCTGTGTGTCTGAACGCACCCCTCAGTGTAGCTTCAACATCGAATGCAACAGTGACCGCAAGCCCAATGCCCTGAGGTATCGTGGTGAGACGAGGTAGGGGGGTCTTTAACACACACACACACACACACACACACACACAACACACACACACACACACACACGCACGCGCGCGCGCACACGCGCACACGCGCACACACACACACACACACACACACTACACATTGAAATACAATACACATATTGGAAATACAATACATATATTGAAAATACAATACACATCTGAAGAATACAATACACACCAAAATGCTTAAATACAATACACATTGTGTATTGTATTTAAGCATTTTGTATTGTATTTATTGTTACATCTCGAAAATCCAACAACTGTATTGTATTTTCGATATGTGTATTGTATTTCGATATGTGTATTGTATTTCAATGTGTGTATTGTATTTGATTATGGCACGAATCACCCATGCCAAAATTCAATACAATACACACATTGAAATACAATACACATATTGAAAAGGCAATACACATATTGAAAATACAATACACATCTCGAAAATACAATACAGTTGTTGGATTTTCGAGATGTGTATTGTATTTTCAATATGTGTATTGTATTTAAGCATTTTGCTATTGTATTTATTGTTACACATGTATTGTATTCTTCAGATGTGTATTGTATTTTCAATATATGTATTGTATTTCCAATATGTGTATTGTATTTCAATGTGTGTATTGTATTTAGTTGTGTGTATTGTATTTGATTTAGGCACGATCCACCCTCCATAGCCTTCCGCTGGGGAGTTTTAATACAGCGCCACTAGTTGTTGAAATAAAGGAGTACTGGAGTAAATAACTAGCCTGACTCCACCAGGTGGGGGCGGCATTGTTCCACAAATTCACCTCCAAGCAGCCTATATTCAACATGATCTGTAACTGTAAACACACCATCTACCTGAGTGAGCTACAATCAGACACAATTCAGACACAAATGGTTTCCAAGATAGTGTTTTTTTATTCATGGTTGAAAAAGACCATGAGAGAAAAAGAGGTGGTGGTATTAAGTCCGTAGATGGTACAGTATAATGACACATTTAAATGGGAAGAAAGAAATAATCAGACTCAAATGAAAACCATGACTAGTAATATATACAATACACAATATATACAATATACAATATAGCAAAATCGAAAGAGTCGACGTAAGTTAAGTCGACGGAACAAGCTCTATGCATTTTAACACCATGCAGTCCTTCACCTATTGTAAAATAAGCCACTTGTTGTTGCGTTAACAGAGGCCGGGGGTTTGTCAGGCATCTCACATTAGGTGAAACGTGCCATTCTCTGTCTCAGGCAGTGGCGCCCGTTCAGGTCACTGTGTGAACTGTTGCTATATTTGCAAGCACATCATTGATCACACATCAATGCCATTCAAAACAGAATTGCGTCCCCAATGTCCACAGTGTCTCGACCGCAAACCGGAAAGCAACAGATACTCATTGAGAAGTGGATTTGTTTTGAAGTGGAGTTTTACACAGGAGAGTCCAGGCTAAGGGGCTCTGACATGCAGCATCATAGTAGTGATCATATCATTCACATGTTTTGTAACAACTGTACCTACTCAATATGATGCAAAATGATACGCCATGACATCTAAGATGCAGTTCCCATGTGGTTTTTTAAAAGGTGGTGGTTCACAGTGCTCTCTCACAGACAGTAACAATGGCTCCATCGACACTGTGAGAAAAAGCTGAATAAAACTATATTTCATTATCCGCAAACAAAGCCAATTATTATAAGATAAGACATTTGTCACGGCTTTCTGCCTTTCACTGAGATGGAGAGAAACTAGGGAGCAAACGCCAAAGAAAATAATAATAATGTAATAATATACATTCCTTCACTGAGCAAGATATCAGAGGCTACCAACTGTCCTCAACACCTGAATCCACTAGCAGACTATACATAGAGTATCACTTGTGGAAGTACCAACACGCACCTAGTGATGTTGGGCCTGGTGTTGAAGCACCAGTCAGAGTGCTACTTGTTATGATTCCACTGTGTGAAAGGTTCAAATAATCTCATAAAGCTCAAAGCACTAAAACAGCGTAACTACAGTATCCAGTGTTATTTCCTTAATTTGTGGGTGGAGGATTGTGAGTTCCAACTATAATAATAATTGCAACAAAGAATGGATTTTGGACACATGAATATGGACTTAAACAGTATTTTCCATCCACTGAAGATCGCCCTGCTGTGGTTCTACTCACCTGCTAATGTGTACTTACACTGCATAAATATGCAAGTTGTAGCTTTCACTGTCAGAATTGACCACCGGTTAAATGAGAGGATACAAGCTTCTGTTTTTGCATTCCTTATTTTTAAAAGACACTTCGACATGTTTTCCATACAATCCCAAAACATTCTAGTGGTGACATCAGTTTAAGTAATATTCTTAAAAATAAAATAAAAATAAACGAGAGCAATAATAAAAGCCCAAAAGCTCACATCAGGTGTGTGAGTGAACCTTAAGTAGTAGACATGCGTAGAAGAAAGCCACTCCGATGGACCGGAGGAGACAGAATGCATCACTCGCTCACAACTAAAAGCAACGATTCATTAAAAACCTTCAAGCAGTTGAGCCTTTTTAAACTATATACAAAATTGGCACACGCTAACAAAGAGAAGCAGGTTAATTAATGAGCAGAGACGAATGATATCAAAACAAGGAAAAGCAGAAATGTGTGTAAGTGTGGCTTTGCTCAAACTGTGCAATGGTCGCAGACAAACAGCAAAGTGAAAATAGGCAGAAGCCAGCCGTGAGGACTAGGGATGTTCATCAATTATCGAAAATCGATAATCGATCGTTAAGGATTGGAATCGATCCTGTGGCATTTGGATCGATTTTTTAATTATTAACACATTGACTGCCAGACGTTTTTCTTTGCTGTAGTTAGCTTCTGCCAAGCCGTTTTTTGAGGATTATGGCTCATTTTATAAGAGCCGAGGATTCGTTTCAGCTTGGAGTTTGTGAACATACAATATCTCAAAAGTACTAATAGAATGTGTACTTTCTCTGTCTAAAAGAGTTAGTTTGTAGAGTTAGTAGTTATGTAAGCATTAGCAGTTGAATACAGCATGGTTTTAGCGTGAAAAATAATATTCAGAGATAAACGGCTTTTTGTGAAATTGGATGGAAGGGTCACTTTAACCATTCATTTTTGGCTCTCTCTCTCTCTCTCTCCCTCCCCCTCTCGCTCTCTCTCTCTCTCTCCCTCCCTCTCGCTCTCCCTCCCTCTCTCTCTCTCTCTCTCTCTCTCTCTCTCCCTCCCTCTCGAGTTGCTTCAACTCCGCCCTCCGTGGGCGGACAAGCTTGTCACCAGTCAGTGCTTTGCTGTGCCTGCATGTCTGGGCCGCTGTTTGAGGAAGTCGGGAGGGACTCGCTCGTTTGGAGTTTTGGTTGAGAGAAGCTTTTGCGATTCTGGTCATATTTATGCTGCGTGTTTCAAAGTGTGTTCCTGCACCTGTAATCTATCACCCGATCATAGTAGATCGGCTGAATCTATTATGTAAATTTGCAATCCCGCATCGCCAGCAATCAGCGCGAAAAGGAGAATGGCTGGGCTGAGAATGGCTTGACAAGTTAAAAAAATGCTTTCCTTCCTCTAGCAAGGAGAGCACTGTTGCCACTTAGTGGGTCGGTGGAATGGGTTGTAAACGTTCGGTGGCTCCAATAATTATATAAGAGATGTAAAAGGCTTAGATGCACAACCCACCGTCAAAAAAAAAAAATCGATGCCAAAAACGTGTAAACACGTTGTTGGCAGGGAACAGCTGGATTCTGAAAACGTGTTCATACGTTGTTGGCAGTGAATGAGTTAAAAAAAAAAAAAAAAATTTTTTTTTTTTTTTTTGGACTAGGTTTGGGTGGAATTCGTTCCTCCTCGCCCCGCTCCATTGCACAGCCGACTAACGTGAGGTGGAGCTTCATATAGTCTCTAGTTTTCTGGCTGGGCATGGGCCTTTGTGCCAACAAAACTGTTTTAAACATGAGAAATTCACACCGGCATGCGCCGGGGACAGCAGTGTTGGAGAGGAGACACATTGAAATAAAGAGTTCATTGAGGAGAACACGTTGTCTTTCGTATTTTCTGCCATAGGCATTCATTTTGTTAAAAAAAAAAAAAAAATGAAAATATTGAAAATTTTCTAAGTATTAATAAAATCGATAATCGATAATTGATCGTTAATTCTCACCGATTATCGATTTTGGAAAATTTTCAAAATGAACATCCCTAGTGAGGACCCATCCGTTATTGGCCGATCTAGTCTGTCTTTTCCTTGTTCTTGTTTAGGAAGGAAGGAGTGCGGAACTTCTCTTTCTTTTTGCCTGGTCGCCCGCGGGCTCCTCCCCCTCGGCCGCGTCTGAGGCAACAACAGGGGCGGGCTCGGGGCGGAGGAGGAGTCTTCGGCAGGAAGTGCGGGGGCGTCGGGCGCGAGCTCGGGAAGGGTCTGTCTCAGCGCCCGGAGCTGAGTTTGGGGCGACTTGGCTGCCATTCTGGGTCGGGTGCTGCTCCGTCAGGTCCAGTTTCTCTGTCACAACAGCTCCATTAGGCCCGCCTCGCAGGCCCGGTACTCGGGGCCGAACGGGGTTCTTCCTGTGAGTGCCCAGGAGAGCGGCCCGCAGCCGCAGGCAGGGTGCCGGGAGGTACTGCATGTAGCAGGTGTAGGCCAGCATGGCCAGGAAGAGGAGGAAGAACAGGAGGAAGAGGAAGAGCAGGGCCATGCTGTTGTTGTGCTGCAGATCTTCGGCTGCCAGGTCCTGGCTCTCCGGGGAGCATGGGGGAAGGTGCTGCTTGGGCTGGACTCTGACAGTGCTGCTGGGGGGCGGGGTTAGTGATGAGTCAGTTTGGGGTGGGGAAGTGACAAGGACTGTGGCTGTGGAGCTGGGGGGGGCAGGGACCGAAGTTAGTGGAGGTGGGCCCGTCTTACCATTACTCTCAGAGGCCTGGCACTGGTTAAACCTCGTCTCCGGGGGTCGCGGGGTAGTGATCCTGGACAAAGAGAAAACAGACATTATTTGCGTGTAGAGGTTCATACAGTAATGCCAGATGCTGTATCACTTCCCCTTTAAAGCAATATTCTACTTAGTTTTAACATGGGGGTTAATTAAGCAATATAGCATGAGAGCCAGTGTGTTGTGGCAAATATATCCCGCTGCTCAGCTGTTATCCCACGAGGCCGCAGGCAGAGTGGGATAACTGCTGAGCAGCGGGATATATGCCACAACACACGCTGCTCGAGTGCTATATTGCTTTTATAAAACGGTTTCCAAGTATGATAATATAATAATAATAATAATACTATAAGTCCGACTGGCATGGCATTCTGATAGAGTCAGTTGAAACACTACTGTAAGGCGGGACCGCAAGAACGTGCGGGTGATTTATTTGAATCGTTCTGGAGACTGAAGTTGACATTGGCCAATCCTGGCGCTTGCTGAGAAGCTGAGAGCTTTCTGGAAAGCCTGACACGCAGCTCGAGCGCAGCGCTGCATTCTCAGCGCTGCATTCTCAGCGCTTGCTGAGAAGCTGAGAGCTTTTCTGCAAAGCCCGACACCAACTAACGTTACGGGGTTAAATGCGGGGTTAACAGCCTTTTTTTTGCAAAGAAGACATTAGCCCGCGTCTATTCTTGTACAAAACATAATTTTCTGCGAAGTATTAGTAAAGTTATAAGCGAAGATCGATTCACAAGGATCTGACAGCTGTCTCCGCCATTTGTTTTTTCTACATTGTCATTTGAGGTAACCAAAGGCTTTTAGTAAGAGAGTTGCCATGGCAACTCAATAACCCATGGCCATGGGTTATTGGAGTGGGTTACTGGATTTATATAGTTTCCTCTAGTAAGAGAGTGGCGTCAGCGGAGGACCAAAATGCAAGAATCATTAGCCAATGAACAGCCAGGAATGGGTCTCGCGCTACTTTTGCATGCTAAAATAAAGCAGATAATGTACAATTTGATTCATTTCAAGGGATGAAAAACCCTTTCAAAGTACAACACTGTCTATTTTGATGCAACTCGACAGTGCTGCTTTTTTTACTGAAGAGTTCCACTTTCTACTTCCTGGAAAAAAACTGGTCCATTGGAGTGAATGGAGATGTCAGAACTCTTCTATTATACGGCTCTGGATTTATACAATGGCTGTGAACCAATCAGATTGCTTGATTTGAGAGAGCCGTTTTATAATATATTTTATTACATGGCTTTGTTGAATACTCTTTTCTGATTGGTCAATCACAGCATTCTACGGTCTACCGCTGCTAGGTATAACAGACCGTTGCTATGCACGCCGTTCTGAAAGACTGGAGGACCAAGTCCAGTCATATCAATCTGCAGAAAGAAGTCCGGTAAATTTAGCTCATTCGCGACACCCGGTGGCAAAAAGTGTTACCGTAGCTTTCTTTAGTACCTAGCCGTGTAATAAGCGGTAGAATGTACAGGGAGCCGGTCATTATCATGAAATAAACCCCATAGGGTGATCAGGACCCTTAAATATTATGTTCATGGCTGTCAAGTGCAAACAAGCCCCATGTTAAAACGGAATTAGTTTGTTATCCAAGTTAGTTTGAACATTGGGGTTGTTGTTAAAGCATTAATATTATTATACTTTAAGCTTGAGGATGACACAGATTCCGCCCCTCTCTCACCTGGATTGTATTCGTGACACCTTTGGTGAGAACGGCCATCTTGCCCGCCACGGTCTTCAGCCCTTGATTGAACAACGGCCATCTTGGCCGCCACAGTCTTCACCCCTTGTTTGAACTGTGCGATGTCCGGGCGGGTGGGGAGTACGCTGTCTAAACCTGACACTCCTGGAGAGGAGAGGAGGAGAGGAGAGGAGAGGGGAGGGGAGAGGAGAGGAGGGGAGAGGAGATGAGAGGAGGGGAGAGGAGAGGAGGGGAGAGGAGAGGAGAGGAGAGGAGAGGGGAAGAGAGGAGAGAGTCAGCACGAGCCAAAACATTAAAGGAACACTCCGCCCATTTTCAACCAGCTTTGTATCATTAGAACATCAGTAGTATATCAGAAAACTGTAAACTGTTTTGAAGTCTGTCATTTAATTTGACAGTTATTGAGTGTTAAAGTGTGGACCAGTGACATCACTGGTCCACACTAACACTAACACTAACTAAATATTATGTTCATGGCTGTCAAGTGCAAACAAGCCCCATGTTAAAATGAAATTAGTTTGTTATCCAAGTTAGTTTGAACATTGGGGTTGTTGTTAAAGCATTAATATTATTATACTTTAAGCTTGAGGATGACACAGATTCCGCCCCTCTCTCACCTGGATTGTATTCGTGACACCGTTGGCGAGAACGGCCATCTTGCCCGCCACGGTCTTCAGCCCTTGATTGAACAACGGCCATCTTGCCCACCATGGTCTTCACCCCTTGTTTGAACTGTGCGATGTCCGGGCGGGTGGGGAGTACGCTGTCTAAACCTGACACTCCTGGAGAGGAGAGGAGAGGAGAGGAGAGGAGAGGAGAGGGGAGGGGAGGAGAGGAGAGGAGAGGAGAGGAGAGGAGAGGAGAGGAGAGGAGAGGAGAGGAGAGGAGAGGAGAGGAGAGAGTCAGCACGAGCCAAAACATTAACAGCATCTGCTTTCTCACAGGAGTTTGAATTGCTAACAAACGAGCAAATTTCACAATCCACTCCAGCATGACAATAATATTGTTTTTCTCTAGTACACGTGTGTGCGCACTGTGCGCTCGCTCGCTCACTCACTCACTCACTCACTCAGCTGTGTCAACTGCTCTCTTACCTGTGCGGTCACTGCCGTCCCCAAACAGTTTTTGAGTAGCAGCCATGTTCTTGAGCGCTTCGGACCGGAGTTCAGGACGGACGCTGACGGACAGCTTTGTGCAGCTGTATTTGATCCTGACAGTCTGGAGGGAAACACAAGGTGTTAGTAGGTCCTGCTCAAAACAACATTTCATCTTATTCACACTTCACTGTAGGCAAACCAACTCACCGGGTACTTGGTGGTGCCTTCGTTCAGCCGCATCACATTTTTTGCAATGAGCTGCATGATGGGCCTGAGCTGGGCCTCGCTGTACCTGGACTGGCGCTGTTGGAGAGAAGACTGCAAACACAAGAGAGAGAGAGATCAGAGTACTGTCATTTGCCTGATGAACTCATGTTGACTTGCTATAGTTAACCTTTGAATCCATCTGTAGGCCTTTAGACTTCAGTCAACTCACCCAGGACAGTCCATCCAGCAGGAGCTGGGCAAGACAGAGGGCAGCAGCACCAACCTCTGAGGGACGGTACTGCACCATGTCGTAGTTGCTCAGTGTCACCTCCATGAAGTACTGGGCCAGCTGCTCGGTCTCTAAATAGGACTAGACAGACAGACAGAAGACAGTCACTTTAATAGCCTTGATGACATCAACTGCATGAAGACAGTAGACAAAATATAGATTTATGGCAGTTGGCATATACTGTATATATATACTCACACTTGCAACTTTCACGGCCCTCCCGAGGAAGTCCATTGGCGTGGGGCGTCCCAGCTCAAAATTGAGCCTCCTCAGGATCAGCTGCTCCATGCTCAGCATCTCTGCCTTGAGGAAGGTCTGCCCTGTGGTCTTGGCGTCGGCGAATTCTGTGCAGCCTGCAGTCCAATTCTCCTCGTACTTTGACGCCAGCCACAAGGCAGTGACCCCGACAAGGTCCAGCTGGTGACGAGGCACCTCCTGGACCTGCGGCACATATAAGAAGAAGAGTGTTAGCTAGCTGCTAGTTCACAGAAGATGAACGAGAAAACATTTAAAACAAGTTTGTACCTGGAGAAAACGGTCCACGATGGCGACGGAGAGGTAGAGCGTCTCTTGAGTCAGTGTGAATGGTGTCAGTGTGAACCGGGAGTGAATCCTCACCATCCAGTCCACGAGACCATCACGCATGTCTCCCGTGATCAGTTTTCCCTGCAGGTAGTCGCATCGCACTGGCTGCTGTGCCTGTGGAGACGGAACACCTTGTCATATAAAATACACACTCGAGCATACCAGCTCAAAACAAACTAATCAGGGTGGTATTATATTATATCAAAATAAACTAACCAGCGTAGTATTCGATTTTTTATTATATCATTTTAATTATTATTATATTAATGAATCAATCAAAAGCATAGTAAGCGCAAATAAAGAGCATGTATTACCTCAAGGGGGTACAGATACGCATATATATCCTTCACATACTCCGAGCAGAGCTCTGGAAAGTCGGCGTCAAACTCGTCGACATCCATCATCTCCAGCGTCTCAGAGAATGCCTGGCAGATGTCCTCCTCCACCTCCATCATGGAGACATCAGAGGTCTCCTGTCCTCCAGGCTGCTGAAGGAACACAGTTCAAGTGATTGTCACTCAGTCAGGCTGTTTATAAAGACTGTGAGGATGTGGCAGCTGTTCTCTACACATACCATATTACAGTATATGAGACACACACACACACACACACACACACACACACACACACACACACACACACACACACACACACACACATACACACACACACACACACACACACACACACACACTCTAGTGTGACTGACTGATTGTATGGATTGATGCTAAATTAACTCTCATATGTTAGATAACAATTCAGTGAGATTTCACATGACTTTGGCACCTTGTAGCCTACTGGCAGTCAATACAGAGCAAAATATCCTGAAACTCATCACACATGAACACAACTCATCTGTTTTATAGAGGAACTGGCTCACACAACAGCATTTATCCATGTTCAATTCAAGGAAAATGACGCTGGTGTACGGAGAGCTTTCCCCAGCGATGGGCGTGGCCTATTTCCTGCAGTGTCTCTGTGTGTGTTCTCTACCTGGCTTCTGCGATATTTCTTCTCCACAGCTTCAGGTTGGTCAGCTGACTCATTCCCCTGTCTCTTCATGGCCTGTCGGGGCCCAGAGGAGCTGATGGAGCCGGAGAGGACCGCAGACACAGCCTGTCTCTGATGAGGAAAAACAGCAGGATAGACAATGACAAACAACTCCACTCCCTTTCTACTTTTTACATGTCAGCTACCATCCTCACAATAAACCCTTTCCACTGACATCCATAGTAGCCTATACACAGAGAGGCCATACATATAAGTTAATTTAGATTAAATAAATCCAAATCACTCAAAATAAAATACATGAAAGTAGCTAATATTACACGAATACTATTTTTATTCTCAGATTTGCATAAAACTATCTCTATTTAGATAGAGAGATAACAAAATAGCCTAGCCAGGTTGAGAACCACCTATTACATGATGTACAATGTGTTGCTGTGCTAGCCTGTGACAGAGACATAGTTTAGCTAACCTCTGCTAATGTTTTCATTGGAATATGTAAATATCTCTGAGTCATATAGCGCCAGGCTACTCACAGTCGGTCTGATCGGTCGTGGTGGGGGGAACATCTTCCTGAACTTCTGCAGGTCCGAGACTGGAGTCTGGAAGTTATCAAACAAAGCAGGCATGAGGCAAAGGCTAGCTGAGCAGAGGCTACATTACACAGTGGAGTTTGTTTGCACCTAAATACATCCATGGTTTGCGCACAGTCCGCTTTTTCCCTATTCGTTTTTCGTTCGTTTTTTAATCAGTCATCCGGGGAAAAAAAACGTCACGCACAGAATCCTTGCAAACTGAGTCCGATGCGTTGTATTATGTTTGTCAATACGAGACAAATATTCGTCATGTAGCCTATCCACATGACAACATGATCAGACAGACAGCCAGCACAGCAGTGGTGATGATGTGGACTGAAGCAGGCGACAGGATGGTGACCATCACTGCGCCTCCGTGTGGGCCTACTCACCTTGCCAGCAAGCCGACCAGCGCTGTGAGCCGTCATGTCGAGTTTTGCACCCCCGCCGATAATTGCATCCCCACCACATTTTGGGTCTGTTTTAACTTAAAAACAGGGATGCAAATCTCGGCAGGTACAAACCGCCGAGACTGGCCTCCCCCTCCATAAAGCTAGGAGAGACCCCCCCAGGCATCGAGGTCACCTGTAGCCGGATTTTAAGCACCAAACTCGGCCTCCATGAGCCAGAAGAGAGCCCCAAGCATGGAAGTCACCTCGATGCGGATTTTATGCATCAAAGTCGGTCTCCATGAGCCAGGACAGACCCCCTGGCCTTGATATCACGTCTACCCAGACAATTATATCATTTGTAAACAGTTAAGTTTCCGTATAAATCATTACAATACGTTCCCTTGAGATGGGGATGCATTTGTCGGCGCCGCGGCGGGGCATGACTCGGCATGACACCGGGGCTCTCCTCCCCCGCTCTCCGGGGAGAGAGGGAGGAGAGCGCGGCGGCCAGAGGTGGAGAGAGCCGCCGCCTCTCCTCCGCCGCTTCTGTTATTTTTAAACTGCATAAAATGGTTGCACACCAAGTCCGTATTTTTCGTCCGAAATTGTCGAAATAACGTCAACAACTAGGCTATCCATATTCTACGATAGCTAGATGAGTTTAGCTAGCTAGGTTCGGTGAGTTCAACAACAAGCGAACTGTCATTAGTTTCAAACGAGTTGAAAGCCTCCGCTCTGTAACGTCAACAACATGTAGGATATAAAGATGGCCAAACTCACGTCAGGGGAGGGTTGATAGCGATACGTTGGCTGCATTCGGCTGAACATCGCGGTTGAGGTCGAGTTTAGCTACTGCTAAAAAAAAATGCGACTGCACTGTTGCATTTCCCTGGTGATCCTGACTTGGTCAAGGCTCTCACCCTAACTTAACTAACGGTCGGTAGCGTTAAACCAATCAGAGGCCACCCCAAATTCGAACTCACTCGACCCCGGGAAAAGCCAACTACCCACAGGGTTGCCAGATGGGCGGGATTTCCGCCCAATTAGGTTGGTTTGGGGTGGGAAATGGGCCTTGGGCGGGTTTACACTTACAGGGCAACTTGTTCCCATAGATCTGCCTTTGTTTCCAAAAGCCAAACCACTGATGAGAGAAAGCCGCTGATGGTCTTGAAGACTCCGTCCTGTCCATACTGTCCAGAAGTTTAGACAGACTACTATACACACACACCACCACAACAACAACCATGTCCACACCTATCAATAGTGGTTGGTTGCTGTTTTTGAACTCTGTTATGCTGTAGTATCTTTGTGTGTTTAACTGCCTGTAGGAGCCACTTTCTAACTGTTGTCTGTTCTTTCTAAATATACATGCTGTCTTTCTTTGGAGCGGTCTATAGGAGGCGGTATAGAGCTCTGTGTGTTTACCATTGCATCTTACCAACACCCTGATCATGGATTGATCTATCTGTATCTATACATGTTATGGATGTTTATTTGTTTATTTGTTTATTAAAAGGATCCCCATTAGCTGGACGCCTTGGCGTCGAGCTAGTCTTCCTGGGGTCCATGACAGACAAACATAGAACATAAAACATTCAAATCATTAGTAAAATCATATCAATACATTAGAAACATACATTAGAAACATAGCCTACATTAGAAACATCAATACTTTCATAACATTAAAATTACATTAAAATATAGCAGTCCTACGGTCATGTCAAAACATTCATAATCAAAACACTGGAAACAATTGCTACCACATATTTGGTTGGTCCTGCAGGTGTGATCGTAGGCTTCTCTTAAAGCAAGCCAGTCCACTGATTAAAGAAATGTTTCCTGGAAGATTATTCCACATCTTCACAGCCCTATAATTTAAAGCTCTTTTTAAGCTGTTTGACCTTGGAAGGGGAAGGGTCATCTGCCCCCTGCTGGCCGCTCTAGTAGCGTGCAGGTGAGTCTCAGCACTGTAGACAATTGTTCTAGAAATAAATCCAGGTATCTGAGTGTTGATGACTTTGTGAAAAAACACAAGTGTGTTGGATGTCAGTCTTTTCTCCACACAAAACCATCTTAGCTTTCTATGCATTTCGGCAACATTGGTCCTCGAGGAGCAACTTAGTGCAAGTCTAGCTCCTTTGTTTTGAGTTATTTGTAACTTCCTTATGAGGCCCCTTGATGCAGATGACCACACACCAGAACAATAGTCTAAATGACAAAGAACCAAGGAGGAAACAATTTGATTAAACAAAACAGAAGGAAGAAAATGAGCACACTTTCTCGCAGCAGCGACTGCCGCTCCCATTTTGCGGACAATATTGTTAACATGGTCAGACCAGGACAATGCACTGTCTAGCCAAATACCCAGTAGCTTTGCCTTTTTCACTTGTTGGATAGGGTGACCCTCTATGATTAGATTAAGTTTCGGATCTCGAGCTAGCTTTAGCTTTGATCCAAATACCATTGTAACAGTCTTAGATGGATTCAGTAAGAGCTTGTTTGTTTTAACCCAAAGATATATGCAATTCAGCTCCCTTGTCAGAACCTGCTTGAGCTCTGTGCATGTGGGGGAAGCATAATAAAGGGTAGAGTCATCCGCATACATGGTCAGAGACGCCTCTTTAACTGCCAATGGCATATCGTTTGTAAAAATTGAGTAGAGGAGAGGGCCGAGGCAACTCCCCTGTGGAATTCCGCAGTTTAAATCCCTACTTTTTGATAAAGAGCCATTAAAAAAGCATCTCTGTGACCTGGATGTCAGGTAGCTCCTCATCCATGAGATGGCAGAGGGTCTGAACCCATAGTGTGTCAGTTTATCGATTAAAAGGTCATGATCTATCAAATCAAAAGCAGCACTAAAATCAAGCATAACTGCGCCAACAAGCATAGATTTGTCAATTGATGCCAGCCAACTATCAGTCATTTGAAGCATGGCAGTACAGGTTGAATGACCTGAATGACTAATGAATGTTAGGTAGACATATGAAAAAAGGCGAGACACGAACACCGGTGTCAAATAAAAACACATAAACTGGAGCCTTTGCAGTGTGCGAGCTTTATTTATTTTTTCTATTTTTTCATGGATGTTAGGTAGGCTATCAGATACTCCTGCCAATGCCCTGAACCCAGTCACTGTTCTCAGAATTGGAGTGCTTACTGTGACTGCCCATTGCTTTTATCATCTTTATTGCTCTCAATTTCATTATATTACATTACATTCAGTTTCAAGTTGATTGGAATTCAGTTTCAAACTAATACATTCAATTTCAAATGATGCTATTCATATTCAGTTCTTCAATGCAATTATACAAGTTAAACAATACAAATTGAAATGATGTGATTCAAATTCAGTCTGTTAATACAATTGTTCAAATTGAGCAACACCCCAATAATATTTTGTTCTATGAAGATGTCAACAGTGAATATATCAGCGCTTCTGTTTTTATACGCAAACACCATTTTATTGGAGGAAAAGAGTGAGCTAAGAGCTTAGATTAATTTTCCAAGTGAACATTTACAAAGTGAAGAGCAGAAAACCACTGAAGGTGGAGCGGTGGCCTGGACTGTCATAGAGACTTTATGTAAGGTCTGGGTGAGCACTGGCTACCACCACCAGATAGCTGCATTAATATTGACATTTTTCTTTTTTGGACAGTGCGGGTGAGGGTGCTGGTGGATGAGGAGGATGAAGATAAGTACGGTGGTCACACTACATATTGCCATCTGTGTTTCTTTTGTTTTGATTTGTCTTTTCAGCCCTGACTGCCTGACTGTTATGGGGATAAAAAGAGGTATTTATTTGTTTATCTTATTTTAATTTTTTCTCTTTTCTTAAGAAACAAACAAGGAAATCAAAAAGGGAAAAAAAAAAAAAAAAAAAAAAAAAAAAAAGTTATATTCTTGTATTCCCTAGTATATTCCCACAAAAAGAAGATAAATAAATATATATATATATTTATATGTACAAATAATTATTTTATATAATAACAGTAGATGGGAGACGAGGAAGAAAAAAAAAAAAATATATATATATATATATAAAAAAAATAAAAGACAAAAAAAATAAAAATAAAAAAAAATAAAAATAAAAATAAAGCAAAATAAACTATACAAAAAAATATATAAACAAATGAAAGGATTAAAAAAAAAAAAAAAAAAAAAAAGGCAAAGGAAAAATGCATATGGATGTTATATTGCTACCTCATTAGTTTGCCATTCTATTAGTACTTGATGTGCTGATCATCTATTATTTATTCAGGAGTGCTGCTGCTGGTCCATTTTTGTTCTGTTCTGTTTTTGGTTTTTTTGGGTCATGAATCCTAAAAACTATTTGTTTGTTTTATGTGTCTATTATTGTTGTGTGTTGCTCCCAGAGCTCAGTAATCAAAAAAGCTATCCATATGGTTCTCTTTAACTTGAATAAAGAGGATGGAGATTATGAACAAAAATGTTGCCTTGATGGTGGAAACATAAATTGCAGGCAATATGAACCTGAACAACTTAACTATTTAAATAATGAGACCAAGTTCTCCTTGATACACCTTAATATTAGAAGCCTATCCAAGCATTATAATGATCTAGTTTCTTTACTTTCTTCTACTTGTAAATTTGATATCATTGGATGCAGTGAAACTTGGTTAAATGACAAGTCATACATTGATATTTTGAATTTAAAGGGTTATAAGTTATTCCACAAGAACAGAAATGGTAAATTAGGTGGAGGAGTGTGTCTTTATGTGAACTCCAGTCTCCAAGCCAATGTTAGTGCTAATATTGATCTTGATGATCCTTCCGATTCCCTATTTATCGATATTGATCTTCAAAAGGGTAAAAAACTTACAGTTGGAATAATTTATCGGCCCCCTGACTCAAATCTGGTCGATTTCAGGGATAAACTAGAAGAAACATTATACTCTATAAATAAGAAAAATAATAACTGCATTTTTATTGGAGATTTTAACATTGATATCTCCAAAGAAGATGCAACTAAAAATGATTTCATAAATACATTACATTCTTTTTCGTTTTTTCCAACGATAAACACCTATACAAGAGTAACATCTTCGTCCAAGTCCACCATAGATAATATTGTCACTAACATTCGTAACACCACATTGGAGACTGGAGTGGTTCTGACAGACATAACTGATCACTTTCCTATTGTACTGTTTGCTAATCTCACTTGTGTACTAGCTCCCCCTCTCTGTAAGAAACCAACAAAAGTGTTAAATAACAGAACTCTGAGCCAGCTCTGTGACAATCTGAAGACAAAGTCATGGAATAATGTTTACTTTGCTTCTGAACCAGACACTGCTTATGACAGCCTGATCAGCGAATTATCTGATTCTATTTATAACTCAATTCCTGAAAAGACTGTCGTATGCAGAGCTGAAGATCAAAACCCTTGGCTCTCAAAGGGGATATTAACCTCCATAAAACAGAAAAACAAACTTTATAAACGGTATATAAAAAATCCGAGCCTCATTAATAAAAATAAATATAATGTCTTCAGGAATAAGCTCACCCATATAATAAGGAAAAGTAAATGTGTCCATTTTGCTGAACAGTTAAGGACAGCCCAGGGTGACACCAAGAGGACATGGTCTGTCCTGAATAAGGTCCTGAATAGGGACAAAAAACCACCAGTTCTCCCAGGTCATGTCAACTTGTCCAAACTCTCCAATCAATTCAACTCTTATTTTGTCTCTGTAGGCGAAGACCTGGCCAGTAAAATCTGTCCTGCTCAAGGTATCTCTTACAACCAGTATCTCACAGGAGACTATCCAAACTCATTTTTCATGAAACCTACTGACTGCGATGAAGTATATGAAGCCATCATGAATCTGAACAACTCTCGTACAGCTGGTGTGGACGGAATCTGCAGTAAAATCTTGATTGCCGTAGCTGCCATTATAGCAAAACCACTTGCATATTGCATAAATTTATCTTTACTTTCTGGTGTTGTGCCTAGGATGACCAAAATTGCAAGAGTAATACCAATTTTCAAATCTGGGGATAAAAATAGTATCAGCAATTATCGCCCAATATCAGTCCTGCCTGTTATTTCTAAAATTTATGAGAGAGTTGTGTTTAAAAGACTGAGCAAATATTTTGATAAACTTAATATTCTTACATCCTCTCAGTATGGTTTCAGGAAAAAGAATACAACTTGTATGGCAATATTAGACCTTATAGAAAAAATAAATGATGCTGTTGATCGGGGGAACTGTGGGGTGGGTGTATTTCTGGACCTCTCAAAGGCTTTCGACACCATTGATTTTGACATTTTGTTGGGGAAGCTGCACCATTATGGGATTAGAGGACTGGCTCTTGAATGGTTTCGTGATTATCTGCATTGTAGATACCAGTATGTTGACATACATGATATTCACTCTCAAAAAATGAATGTTAAATATGGGGTCCCCCAAGGTTCGCTTTTGGGGCCTTTGCTTTTTATTCTTTACATCAATGATTTTGTCAACTCCTCTAAATTATTGCACAAAGTGATATTTGCTGATGACACAAACTTATTTCTGTCCCACAACGATCCTCATGAGCTTCAAGATCTACTCAATGTTGAACTCAAACAGGTGGATATTTGGTTCAAATGTAATAAATTGTCGCTGAATATTAGCAAAACCAACTTCATAATATTCCACTCTAACAAAAAATCAGTGGATCATATCCACCTCAATATAGATGGAAGGGAGTTGGCAAGAGTAGGGTCAACAAAATTCTTGGGGGTCATCATAGACGAGTCAATCAACTTCAAATGTCATATTGATCATCTGTTAACAAAACTGTCTAAATATGTTGGTTTATTTTTCAAACTCCGTCATTTTCTGCCTTTATCTGCTCTCCTGATCCTGTACAAAACCCTGTTTGAGCCACACATTAATTACTGTAACATCATATGGTGTAACACCTTCCCCAGCTATTTAAAGAAATTAGAAAGCTTACAAAAGAAAATAATACGAGCCGTATCCTGGTCGGATTTCAACGCACCCACATGTTCCCTCTTCTATAGCTATAATCTTCTGAGGCTTGCTGAGTTTAATATTCACCAAAACGCAATCTTGATGTATCAAGTTGTCCATAACTTAAATCCAAGACTCTCCAAGCTCATCCCAGTCAACCGCCCCGCTCATTCTTTTAATACCAGAAATACACATCTTATTTATGGTAAGAAAAGACGACTGAAATGCACCAGTTTAAGTATAACTAATAGAGGGCCGCGGATCTGGAATGGGCTGGATGAGAGCCTGAAAACAGCTCCATCCATCTGTTTTCAAGAAAAAAATGAAAGAACAACTGCTTAATCTGTATGTATAATAATATAATATATTGTAATATATAGTATATATAATATATAATGTATATGATATATAATATAATATATAGCAATAATATGTATTATAAGTATACTTATACTTATCCATTGATCTGGGACTGTTTTGTTTGTTTTGTTTTGTTTGTTTATTGTCCTGTTGTGTAATTGTTGTTATGTTATACTGTATGCAGTAACTTGTATTTAAGTTGTGTTAAGTCTTCCTGCTCAGGCTCCTGCTATAAGCTTTTAGTAGCTTCTTTGGAGACCTGGCACTCCACACATTTGTATCTTGGTGTTGATTGAACATGTTAATTGTTTGTGTATGTGGGGGGCGAAATAAAAATCTGAATCTGAATCAGAGATGGTGTCCCCTGAGGGAAGTTTCATGTAGACCCTGTCGCGGGGCTGCAGCGTCAGGACCAGACCATTGGAGAAGTAGGTGCGGGGGTCAGCTGTGTCGGTGGGGTTCTCTCTGTTATGCAACAGAAAGAAGTCGTTCTTGAAGAGCTTCACTCCTGTAAATTTTGTGGTTTTGTAACCGCTGGCGGTGAATCTGAAATAGTAGACTCCTCCCACCGGTGCTGTGAAGATGCCTGCAGAATAAATAATGCAAAGTCTCTATGAAGTGACATCCCACAACATGGTGAACAGATTCATCAACAAGGTTAGCTGTGTGTGTGTGTGTGTGTGTGTGTGTGTGTGTGTGTGTGTGTGTGTGTGTGTGTGTGTGTGTGTGTGTGTGTGTGTGTGTTGGGTCACCTGTATCAGAGCTGTAGGCCCGTCCAGTGTTGGTCCAGACTTTCCTGTAGATCAACGTTCTGTCTCCGCTGAAGGGTCCTATTGTACGTCCTCCATCACCTCCACCCAGAGCGGTGGAGAACGCCACCTTCTGTCTGTTTCTGTCTGTCTGTGTGTGTGTGTGTGTGTGTGTGGGTGTGGGGGGGGGGGGGGGGGGGGGGCAGGAAAAAACACATTCTTTGAAATCTTTGCATACAAAATTGTTGTTCTTGAGGACAGAATCATCTGTGCTTTTGAAATACTGACAATGAATTGTAGGTCAAATTAAGCCCTTTTTGAAAGGGGTGTCTAGCCGACTGCTACGGGGGCGTAGGTCAAGTCGGGGCGCCACCCCACCCTGACTCAACGGCTCAGTGGCGGTGGAGGTCTGTCGATGAGTTCAGCATCTACACCTGGCTTTTAAAAGGGACTGGCAGATGACACTCTGATTGGTTGAGTTCATGTTACGCCCAAAACACACCTATGAATAATTAAGGGACTTAGTACATGCACGTACAAGTGGACTTGGACACAACCGCAAATGCACTTGTGCCATCCGCTTAGATCGTGCGCTATCGACAAAATAGGGCCCTAGTCTCCTCACAGAAACATTTCCCAATGCTGTAACAAGTATCTGACGAAGGCAAAAACTAAAATTCAAACATCTAGCTGCCATCAATGTCGCTGTAAGATTTGGAAGATGAAGCTCCGCATGAAGTCTCATATATTTTCATATGAGCAACAAAAAAACCTTCTCTTTACCTGTCTGCAGCTCATCCACCTCCCTATCAGTGTTGGTCACCTTGACTCTGAGGGACGACACTGCAGAGTCTTGAGCTGGAAGCACAGAGACAAAGCACACCAAAGCTTTTATAGATTTGCTTTTGCTGCTGCTGTTGTTGTTGTTGTTGTTGTCTTCCAGTGTGGCTGAAAACATCAAGACAAGCAGCACTTTAACAAGTCAAGTCAACACTGTATATACATATATATATATATATATATATATATATATATATATATATATATATATATATATATGTATATACAGAGTTCCTACACAGGTCTGGAAAATCTGGGAAAATAATTGGGTATTTTCCAGGTCAAAGTCGCACAATTATGCAAAAATATTGTTATAATGTCCCAATGTTTCTCACCTCTAATATTCATTTTTTTTGTCAGTGGAGAATAATCTTCATCATCCATGATGAGTTAGTAGAGACAAGACGATGAATATTATGTCAACTGTATTGAAAACCAATCGCATCAAGGAAATAAGGTCTGTAAAAAGTCTGGAATTTTTTAATTGAAACTCTGTAGGAAGCCTATTATAGCGCTTTAAAGAACACAGTGGTGTCCCACCTGAGTTCTTCCTCTCCAGAGCCTCCACCTTCCTCTTCTGCAGCTGGGTGTCTGTGGCTCTATGGTGGGTGTTGGAGGCGCCCAGCTCGGCTCTGAGAGCTGCTGCCTCCTTCCTCTGCTGCTCCACCTCCCTATCAGTGTTGGTCACTCTGTCTCCGAGGGACGACACTGAAGAGTCTTGAGCTGCAAGCAGAGACAAATCACACCAATACTTCTATGGGTTTGTTTTTGATGTCTTCAAGTGTGACCAAAAACATCCTATTAATTTGGGCGTGGGGCTAGAAGAAGAAGAAGAAGAAGAAGAAGAAGAAGAAGAAGAAGAAGAAGAAGAAGAAGAAGAAGAAGAAGAAGAAGAAGAAGAAGAAGAAGAAGAAGAAGAAGAAGAAGAAGAAGAAGAAGAAGAAGAAGAAGAAGAAGAAGAAGTTCTTAAAATGTCTTAACATTTTGTGAAGCTGGAACCAGGAAATGTTTGGTATTTTTACTTGATAAATGAACAGTTAATCGATTATAAAAAAATCTAATTAATCGATTAATCACAGAATAGTTTCAGCACGAGTAAATATGGCATGAAACACAACAAAATAATGTAG
Source organism: Poromitra crassiceps (assembly GCF_964638095.1). Lineage (NCBI taxonomy): Eukaryota > Metazoa > Chordata > Actinopteri > Beryciformes > Melamphaidae > Poromitra > Poromitra crassiceps. The sequence continues at coordinate 24,470,015 of NC_139647.1, forward strand.
CCTACCGGCTTTGGGATCAACTCTATTATAATCAAATGTCTCCAGAGACGACAGTTTTTCAGTAGCGGTGCTCCACACAGTATTAGGTGTGAGCACCAGCTCCCCCGGGGAGTCCCACCTGCTTCCTCCCTCTCCAGATCCTCCACCTTCTTCTCCTGCAGGCGCAGTTCAGTGTTGGTGGCGTTCAGCTCGGCATTGGCGGCGGTCAGCTTGGCTCCGAGAGCTGCTGCCTCCATCCTCCGCTCCTCCACCTCCCTCTCGGTGTTGGTCACTCGGTCTCTGAGGGACGACACTGCAGAGTCTCGAGCTGGGAGCACAGAGACAAATCACAACAAAACTTTGATGGATTTGTTCTTGTTGTTGGCGTCTTCCAGTGTGGCTGAAAACATCCTCAAATTTAAAGGCAGACAATCAGCACTTTAACAAGTCAAGTCAACGTTTACTGTATAGAGATCCTACGTTCCTACACAGGTCTGGAAATGTCAGGAGATGTCTGGGGAAAGAATTGGGTATTTTCCAGGTCTTAACTGTTGGGGGTCGCACCCACCTGCATTCTCCCTCTCCAGCTCCTCCATATTCTTCTTCTGCAGCTGCAGCTCAGTGTTGGAGGTGCTCAGCTGTGCTCTGAGAGCTGCTGCCACCTCCTCTCCCTTCGTCACTCTGTAGGACAACACTGAAAACAACAGGCGCTAACACTTTATTTGGACAGCTTACTGAAATTGAAAAAAAACTAAGGCACTCCATCTTTAAGTGAAATAATATTATAAATGTAGTCTTTGAGTAGATCAAGCAGATCAACGAGTATTAACTCCTCAGGGTCTGACAGTCTGAATATAACGGGTGGCATTCCACCCAACACATAAAGCCCCATACATGCATACATGCCAAAGAAATGTGAATCTACAATAAGGCATAACAACAATAACAAATACTATTATAATACTAATATAATACAATAAATAAATATCGTATACAAGAAAACAAAGAGATGATATATATCCTAAAAAAGACTTGACTCCCCTTCCCCCTGTCTCTTTCTATCATAAGATTGTTCAACCATGTTGTTATTATTACTACTACTGTAATTGCTATTCTCGTGTCAGCTAGATTTAGCTAGACATTCTGTGAAGCCCTCTGAGACATGCTTGTGAATTATGGCTATACAAATTAACTTGACTTGACTAACAATAAGTTAGAGTGAGTGCATCTGCACCAAAAAAGGAAATTCCATGAGGCTCAAGTGTAGATAAACAAATCTCAATTTGACAATGAATGACCTGATCACCTGTAGAATGACCAAATAATAAAAAGCAAGTGTTAGAGTCTATTGCAAATCAAAATGGCCATGTATAAGGATTAAATAAACATAATACAAAAATGAGTAACAGTAAAATGTACTGTATAGATTGATCACTGGACATTAAATGTACATCCTGTACCCCCCCCCCCCCCTCCACGTAGGGCTCGAGGGTGGTATCCACGTAGGGCTCCAGGGTGGTGTCCACGTAGGGCTCCAGGGTGGTATCCACGTAGGGCTCGAGGGTGGTATCCACGTAGGGCTCGAGGGTGGTATCCACGTAGGGCTCGAGGGTGGTATCCACGTAGGGCTCGAGGGTGGTATCCACGTAGGGCTCGAGGGTGGTGTCGACGTAGGGCTGCAGGGTGGTGTCCACGTAGGGCTCGAGGGTGGTATCCACGTAGGGCTCGAGGGTGGTGTCGACGGAGGGCTCGAGGGTGGTGTCCACGTAGGGCTCGAGGGTGGTGTCCACGTAGGGCTCGAGGGTGGTATCCACGTAGGGCTCCAGGGTGGTATCCACGTAGGGCTCGAGGGTGGTATCCACGTAGGGCTCCAGGGTGGTGTCCACGTAGGGCTCGAGGGTGGTGTCCACGTAGGGCTCGAGGGTGGTGTCCACGTAGGGCTCGAGGGTGGTGTCCACGTAGGGCTTGAGGGTGGTGTCGACGGAGGGCTCGAGGGTGGTGTCCACGTAGGGCTTGAGGGTGGTGTCCACGTAGGGCTTGAGGGTGGTGTCGACGGAGGGCTCGAGGGTGGTGTCCACGTAGGGCTCGAGGGTGTTGGCGACGTAGGGCTCGGGAGGGGTGTTGTTGTAGGGCTCGGACTCGCTGGTGTTGTTGGCGGCGACCTCCTCCTCCCCGCCCAGCGGCGCGGCCTGCGCCCCCGGCTGGGACCCACAGCACAGCAGCAGCAGCAGCAGCAGCAGCAGCAGCAGCAGCAGCAGCGACACAGCAGGATCCATCCTCAGCTTCCTCACTCTCTTGAGGCTCGGCTCTGCCTCGTAAATACCCCTCGCCGCTGCCTCCCTCCCTCCTGGCTTCGCCCCCTCCCTCCCTCCCTCCTGGCTTCGCCCCCTCTCTCCCTCCCTCCAAATATCAAAGGTTTTTGATATACCAAATCAGAGCAGGACCGTTAACATGGTCATACATACAGCATATGAAACCCGAATTGTCCCCGGAATTTTTTATTTCATAGATAATAATAACATTGGATATTTTAATGGTATATTATTGACTGCCGTGTTCCAGTTTTTAATTTCAGAAATCTGGTCAGCTTATTTTAGCCAGCTCTGACCACCCACTCTTGGGGGAATTTGTTCTTCTCCCCTCTGGGCAGAGACAGAGGTCCCCCGGGGTAACGTTAATCATTCATTTGCACTAGACCTTGGCAGCACTGCTCATCAGAACTTTATTATGGATATCATTCCAATGGTTTTGATACTTTAACCAACAGATACATTTTCTTTGGTTGTTTGTTGTAACTGTTGCGATTAATGTGATCACATGTCCTCTTTTATGTTGTGTTTTTGCCCCTCTACTGTAAACCAAATGTCCCCCTGAGGGACGATAAAGATCTGATCCGATCTGATCTGAACTGAAGTGAACTGAACTAATGTGGTACTCTTGACCGCCGTGTTTGTCTTGGTTACCCTCGTGAAACTGTTTGTAATATTGTTGTGCAGAGTTCAAGTTTCAAGTGCTGCCCCTTTGCCGTGTCCCGTGATCTAGGTAGGGGAATTTCACCAAAAAGCAACGCTTATTTATTTTGCACCTGATCTCACACATATCCAAAAGCTGTAAACTGTTTTGTCGGCATTTATTTAGTTTGACAGTTATTGAGAATTGTTTTGAGTTAAGTTGTGGACCAGTGATGTCATTCATGCACAATATTGATCCTCTATGTCCAGAGGAGCAGGGGCACAATGTGCACTGTGGAAGCCAATTGTGTGTGTGTGTGTGTGTGTGTGTGTGTGTGTGTGAGTGAGTGAGTGATTGAGTGAGTGATTGAGTGAGTGAGTGAGTGAGTGAGTGAGTGAGCAGAATCTTGTTTGGCTACAGCCATGCCGTTGTACGTGCGATCGGGCTGAAACTTTCAGGAAGTGTAAAGAGCACATGTGCGGGTGACCTGACGGAGCCGGATTTTTTTAAAGATTAGTGCAGATCAAGTGCCCTAATTACCTGCCCTAAGGCTGAGGCTATATAAGTTCAGTGACGATGTCATCAGTGATGATGTCATCAGTGATGAACATGAGGTCATCAGTGATGATGTCATCAGTGATGATGAGAAAAGTGAGCCCTGTCTCATGTTAACAAAGGTACAAGGAGAACATCCCAACTTGTTTCTGTGCAGTTTATTTAGCTCTTTTTTCTCTCAATACAAAATGCATTTGAATTGTATTTACAAAAACAACAAAAAATAAACAAAAACAACAACAAACAAACAAACAAACAAACAAACCACCAGTTTAAAGATCTCTGTTTATAATAAATAACAAACACACTGACAAGAAGCAAGCTTTCATTCCCCTTTTAGGTCAAAATTGAATCTCACTTAAAATAACACACTGGCTTTACGACAAATGCTAACAATTTCTGAAGACTGTGTGCGGTTTGCATAATGATACCATCCACCAAAATACAGCCACGATATTAGCATGCACCCCAGTGACCTCAATCCTGCTCACACACACAGAGGGGAAAGAGGCTATAACAAGCTTTCATTTTCCACTAAGTCCTTAATTAGGGAGATCCTGCACTGAGTACATCCAGTGAGAGGGGAGAAAATACAAAAATAAAATACAAAAATACAAAAAGACTTCAGAAGTACAATGTGCTGAATCTTTGTAAACAAGCACCATACATTCAGGCAGTGTCTCGTCATAGACGCGCGGATAAATGGATCAGCATGGGGGAAATCCTTTCCCAGCCAGCATAGTTAGCATTTAGCTGCTAGCCCAGCCCAGGCAGACAGGATCGGGATTCAACCACCGCAGTAAACGCACATCTGTTCTGAACAGACGTCGTCGTCGTCTATGTGCTCTTGAATCCCCAATCCTGTAGTGTAGAGCCGCAGCACCGTCTTTTGGTGAGTCAGCCCATTGAGATATATGGGGGTTTTTCCCCCACCGTCGTCTAGTCTCGCTCACCAGCCGTAGTAACATTTTGTGGACGTTCCCACACAGACAGACTGTATCTAACGGCTATTCTAGACCCAATCGCCATGACGTTGCGTTAATAACAACAGGGACTTCCGGGTCGACACCTGATTTAAATTGTGGAGATATCACAATTTGTTTATTGTTTATTTCTGTTGTCATTTTCAGCTGTAATTGTAATGTTAAAGGTATAAACCCTAGTTAAACACGGTGGTGCGACCTATCTGACGTTTGGTTGTACTTATTTTATGTAGCTACTATGTTGATCAACCAAATCTCCCCAACAGTGACATCTCACCGCCGGTCGGACTATCTGCTAGTTTTGGGTGAACTCAAGCTGTATTTTTTAAAATTCTGTGGCCCACTGGGTATATTAGGTCTCCAAACTAACGTTGATTCACAGCCGTCCCTAACATAGCTCAACTAATCAAGAGTATTTCTGTCTCCACAGCGGCTCTGCCTCTGACAAATGTTTGTAGAGCTAGAACTCCAATCTGCGCTTTGCAGTGGTTTTACTGATGAAGTACATGAGAAATATCTGCTTCCTACTGGATTCAGTGGTAGCTACATAGTAAAGTAACAAGTAAAACAATATAAAACAAACTAGTAGTAATTTAGATCACTAGGCATTTCGCGCGCTCTGCGCGGGTTTGCTCGCTCAGCCGCTGCGCGGCCTCGCCCCGACATGCAGGTCGCCGAGCTGGCCCCGCAGCTCGCATAATGCAGCTCGGCTGCTGCGCGGCCCCGCCTGCCCTATTGGCGCGCGCGTGCGTCTGTGTGTGTGTGTGTATTGCTCACAAAATGTTATTGCCCTTAAGTTTACATGCGCGCGGGTGTGTGCGTCATAAGATGATTTTGCTCTTATGGCATCACTGATGACATCATCAGTCTTATTACATCACCGATGAGATCATCAGTGATGTCACAACGCCTCCTATGACATCATCAGTGGGACAAGAATGGAAACAAACAGAACATTGCCCACTTGCTCCCTTGTATAATAATAAGATAGATAGATCGTGATATTGTTCCATCAGCGCAGGTGATCTTCTGACACACAGTAGGCAGTCATCAAACTTATGGTTCCTCTGTGACTGGGTACTGGCAGACAAGTGCTGTGTGTGTGTGTGTGTGTGTGTGTGTGTGTGTGTGTGTGTGTGTGTGTGTGTGTGTGTGTGTGTGTGTGTGTGTGTGTGTGTGTGTCACCAGTGCAGGTGCAGGTGAGGGTGTTGGTGTAGCTGACTGAGTAGTTCCTCTTCTGTCGGCTCCTGGACCTGCTCTCTGGAGAGAGAGAGAGAGAGAGAGAGAGAGAGAGAGAGAGAGAGAGAGAGAGAGAGAGGGAGAGAGAGAGAATAGGAATGATGAGTCACTTAAGACTTAATAGTCATAGTCTAATTAAGCCAATAAAGATCCAAAGTCCCTCCCCTTCCGGTCGGGGGCGGGGCCTACACACACCGGTGTCTGAAAAAAAAAGAGTGGTGAATGGCGGTGAATTTTTTTTTTATCCTGTTTTTATTGTGCCATGAAATACACACATGATGTTTGTCAATTTAAAAAGATAACTTTGGAAGTCAAGAAAGTCGCAGTTTGTCATAAAACTGTGGCACGATAAGTTATAAATCAGAAAGACGACACACAACCAGTCGCGTAAGTGACGTCTCTCCCGCCAGGCCATGTTGGTGTTGGCGTGACGTGTTGGCGTGACGTATTATTGTGCGAGACGAGAGATGTAGTTGATTGAGCGGTTTCATACAAAACTAAACGTTACGTTTCAGTTTTACGACAAACTGCGGCTTTCTTGACTTCTTTTAAATGGAGGAGAAATCACGTGTACTTCATGGCACAATTCAAAGGGGATCAGAAAAAGTATCTCACCGCTCACCACCATTCAAATATGTCAGTGTCTGTCTTGAGAGCTGTAACAAAACAATAAGCATGAGGTGGGCCTACTTGAATATGAGCTGAACAGAAGTCTCATAATTGGTCCGCTCCACTTCTGTCACTGAGCAGCTGTGACTGCGGTCCCACTTATAGGTGAAGTTCTGTTGGAAGACAGATAATAGAGCTTATTATTATGATGAGTGATTCAGTTGATGCATGCATACATTAATGCAACAATATTGTTTTATTTACTTTGTTGGCTCATAATCCACCTGAAACAATGCAGATTGGGGAGGGGGCAGATCTCTCCCTCAGTCTCTCTCCCCCTCTCCTCTCTCTCTCTCTCCCTCAGTCTCTCTCCCTCTCCCACAGTCTCTCTCTCCCTCAGTCTCTCTCCCCCTCTCCTCTCTCTCCCTCAGTCTCTCTCCCCCTATCTCTCCCTCTCCTCCTCTCTCTCCCTCTCCCTCAGTCTCTCTCCTCCTCTCCCCCTCTCTCTCCCTCTCCCTCAGTCTCTCTCGTGAGCCTCACAGGCCTTGTGGTTTATTGGTATATTAGTACTTTTATAAGTCGTTTATATGAATGGACCCATGTGGTCTAAGTGACTCCTACCTCTAAGATGAGCGCCACAAACAGGTTGACCCCACATGACAGAGGAAGTGAGCCACCAGCACACAAAGTAGACCTTGGCCCAGCTGGAAGGGAGCCAAGAAACATCATCATCATCATCATCATCATCATCATCATCATCATCAGCATCAACAACAACAATAACAACAAGCGCTGTTGATTAAGGGTGGGCTGGGCTGTGTGGTTTCCTACTCGGTGGTGTATCTGCTGTAGGCGTCCATGAAGGCCTGCCAGGTTGTTGACCACCATGACGTTGTAGAGCAGGATGATGGAAGCCTGAGGGTGAGAGGAGAGAGGAGAGAGAGACAGAGACCAGAGAGAGAGAGACAGGAGAGAGAGAGAGAGACAGCAGAGAGAGGAGAGGGAAAGAGACCGGAGAGAGAGAGAGAGACAGGAGAGAGAGAGAGAGACAGGAGAGAGAGACAGCAGAGAGAGGAGAGGGAAAGAGACCAGAGAGAGAGAGAGAGAGAGAGAGAGAGAGAGAGACAGAGACAGCAGAGAGAGAGGAGAGGGAAAGAGACCGGAGAGAGAGAGAGGAGAGGGAGAGAGAGAGAGAGACAGGAGAGGGAGAGAGAGAGGAGAGGGAAAGAGACCGGAGAGAGAGAGAGGAGAGGGAGAGAGACCGGAGAGAGAGAGAGGGGAGAGGGAGAGAGAGACCGAGAGAGAGAGAGGGGAGAGGGAGAGAGAGACCGGAGAGAGAGAGAGGGGAGAGGGAGAGAGAGACCGGAGAGAGAGAGAGGGGAGAGGGAGAGAGACCGGAGAGAGAGAGAGGGGAGAGGGAGAGAGAGACCGGAGAGAGTGTTTAAAAGTAAGCAAGCAGCAGTAAGGTCATTTTATCACAAGGTGGCGCAGTCAGTTTGACGTGAAACAGTAGTGTGTTCTTCATCAATAACACACCTCAGAATGCAAACATTGGCCAATCAGAATTGACTATTTACTGTACACTTACCTCGAACAACAAAGCTATCAAAACAGTGTGGACTAAATACAACAAGAAAGGCTGGAAAACAAAGTCCCATTTCACTACCCAGATCTTTCATTGTAAAACCGCATACATGCAATATGAGAGAGAGAGAGAGGGAGAGGGAGAGGGGGGAGAGAGATAGAGAGAGGGAGAGAGAGAGAGAGAGAGAGAGAGAGAGGGAGAGAGAGAGAGAGAGAGAGGGAGAGAGAGAGAGAGAGGGAGAGGGAGAGAGAGGGAGAGAGTAAGAGGGAGAGAGAGTGAGAGGGAGAGAGAGAGTAAGAGAGAGAGAGAGAGAGAGAGAGAGGGAGAGTGAGAGGGAGAGCGAGAGAGAGTGAGAGGGAGAGAGAGAGAGTAAGAGGGAGAGAGAGAGAGAGAGAGAGGGAGAGCGAGAGAGAGTGAGAGGGAGAGAGAGGGAGAGAGAGAGAGTAAGAGGGAGAGAGAGGAGAGAGAGGGAGAGTGAGAGGGAGAGCGAGAGAGAGTGAGAGGGAGAGAGAGAGAGAGGGAGAGCGAGAGAGAGTGAGAGGAGAGAGAGGGAAGGTATCAAATTAAATCCTTTAACACTCTCCTGGATGGTTGTGTTACTCACAGCGAAGTCATTGAAGTTGTCGGCCCAGTAGCCCAGCTCTTCATACGTGCCACATGCAAAGCTCACGTTAGAGGTGATGTTCTCCATGCTGGAATTGGACATCATACTGGCACACACACACACACACACACACACACACACACACACACACACACACACACACACACACACACACACACACACACACACACACACATTTAAGAACCAATTAAGAACCAGGGACTAATTAGCCCCGCTGTAATTTGCCTGCTTTAATTTGCACATTAAGTGCTGTAGCCTCTTTCTGCCTGTGTCAGCACGTTGATTTTGTGCTGACCAGTGACTTTGTTTTGCACTATGTTACTCAACCCTTATTGAGCAAAGCTCATCTGTATGGACGGTATCATGCTTTCGACATTTGGTATAGGTTGAGGTCACGTCTCGTCATAGACGCTGGGTTAGCTGGCTCAGCCTGGCTGGGGGCGTGGTCAGGGTGGGGTAAAAACCCCCGTTCTATCCATTCAGCAAAGTTAGAATTTAGCTGATAGCCCAGCCCAGGCAGACACGATCGGGGATTTAACCACCGCAGTAAACGCACATCTGAGCAGGCGTCTTGTGTTCTGCTCTAGAACCCCCAAACATGTAGTTTAAAGCTGCAGCACGTCTTTTGGTGAGTCAGCCCATGAGATATATGGGCGGTTTTACCCCACTCGCGCGCCAGCCGTTTAACATTTTGTGGGCGTTCCCACACATGCGGACTGTCTCTATGTATTTGACTGCTTTCGCTTTTTGGACCTCCTCTCCCCCTGCGTTTTAACAGATCTTCACGGTGTTTTCTGATCACACATGGAAATGCATTGAAGATCTGATCACCCAAACCAGCTCCAGACGTGGTCAGAGACACACATTTGGCTCCTGTGTAAATGCAATGGATCTTCAATAACGTGGTGGATGAGGACTGAGGAAGAAAGCGTTTACTGTCCGTTTTAAAATGTGCAGGCTAAGTATTGTGAGAGGAAGCTTCTTTCCTCTTGGCGAGGGAAAGAGAAATCAGAAATCAGTGAGAGACATTTTATTGAATGTAAACCAGCTAAGTAGATGAGAGAGGAGAAGAAAAGTAAAACTATATTAAGGAGGTATCACTATACCTCATGTGTGTTCACTAAACCTCATGTGTGTTCACTATATCTCATGTGTGTTCACTATATCACTATACCTCATGTGTGTTCACTATCACTATACCTCATGTGTGTTCACTATACCTCATGTGTGTTCACTATACCTCATGTGTGTTCACTATACCTCATGTGTGTTCACTATACCTCATGTGTGTTCACTATACCTCATGTGTGTTCACTATACCTCATGTGTGTTCACTATATCTCATGTGTGTTCACTATATCTCATGTGTGTTCACTATATCACTATACCTCATGTGTGTTCACTATCACTATACCTCATGTGTGTTCACTATACCTCATGTGTGTTCACTATACCTCATGTGTGTTCACTATACCTCATGTGTGTTCACTATATCTCATGTGTGTTCACTATATCTCATGTGTGTTCACTATATCACTATACCTCATGTGTGTTCACTATCACTATACCTCATGTGTGTTCACTATACCTCATGTGTGTTCACTATACCTCATGTGTGTTCACTATACCTCATGTGTGTTCACTATACCTCATGTGTGTTCACTATACCTCATGTGTGTTCACTATACCTCATGTGTGTTCACTATACCTCATGTGTGTTCACTATCACTATACCTCATGTGTGTTCACTATACCTCATGTGTGTTCACTATACCTCATGTGTGTTCACTATATCACTATACCTCATGTGTGTTCACTATCACTATACCTCATGTGTTCACTATATCACTATACCTCATGTGTGTTCACTATATCACTATACCTCATGTGTGTTCACTATATCACTATACCTCATGTGTGTTGATGGTGGTGTAATTGCTCCCTCAAATAGCCAGATCCCAATCACAGCATACACATAGTACACCACCTACAGAGAGAGGAGGGATCTGCTGTTAGGAAAGTACAGTAGCAGGTTCACTCCAAAATGCTACACTTTGATTTAAAAAAATAATAATTTTGTTTTTCTCCTTGAATGCATCACCCATATCAATGAATATTACAAATACGTGTCTGTAATGGAAGTCATTGTCAGGAATATTCCTTTTTATCATCACTATATTATTTTTTTATTATTAATATATTTATATTAAGGCACTTTTGCAAGTGTGGACACATTTCTGTATGTTTGCTCCTCTAAATCTAAATCAAAGCTCTTAATATTGCGAATACTTTGAATAAAATGCAATATTTTACAGTAAAGAGCAGCTATGTGTTCAAATAGTAGATGTCTCACTTTGGAATGAAACTCTTGAATGAATGAATTAATAAATGAATGTATGTTTCTAATTCTAAATAAAACATGACCAAACATGGCACACCAACTGTATGGCCGTATGCTGATGTGGACAGTGTGTGTGATGACGTCACTCACCACCAGCACTCCGGCAAAGGCGCGGAGGTTTTTCACCAGGTCCAGCAGCGTACTGGCGACTAGAGACATGAGCTGGAGAAACAAAATGAGGTATGCATCAGGGCCCAGACACACCAGACTGCCATCTAAGAACTAGCATGCGTCGCCTGTGTCGGGGGCTGAAAAGTTGCATTAAGAACACACCGCAATAGAGAGCCGCAGGGATGAGTCCGGAAATCATCGATGCTAACACTCCTGGTTCTTCACTGTTTTCGCCTATGGGAGTTTTGAATGGGTTTTTGGCGCGATGCTTCTAATAATCTGTCTGGGCAACGCTGGCTTAATCAAACGCGAACCAGTGTTTAGTAATATCATCTTCACACATGAAGACCACTTTTATGAGTTTTGAAGCTTTTACGTGCCGTTAAAAGGGCGGCTAGCTAGCAAACGGCTAAATGAGACTACACTGTTGAGTCGATGGGGATATATACGTCAATAACGTCACCACTTCAAAGGACGAACACGGAAATTCTCTTTCCCTCACCTGGTTCAGCCCGTTCAGCCCGGGGTAATCAGTGCACACATCCAACAACAGTCCAGGTTGAGCGCTGACGTGACGTGGAAGCCTATGCGACAGTGTGTAGTTCTGGATTAGCTTAGCTCAAGCTTTTTACTTCTAGGGCTCGCATTTACGCTACAAAACTCATGAAAGTGGTCCTCATCTGTGAAGATTATCCGACTGAACTCTGGTTCGCGTTTCATTAAGCCAGCGTTGCCCAGAGAGATTATTAGAAGTATCGCGGCAAAAACCCGTTCAAAAATTTCATAGACAGAAACAGTGAAGAACCAGGAAGTCCGGGACTTCCGCGTTCTGACTACAAAAATACGTCATCCCTGCAGCTCTTTATAGACGACAACTAGCACGTACGTTGTGTGCCTGCGTGAGACCTAGTACTGCACATATACAAACCGTTGTTATGATACATCGTTGTGAAAATGTGTATTGGAATGATCAGATACAGTAGGGATGACGTTGAAAAGTGAGAAGAACGTTTTGTGCGTGCTGTGACGGTTTAGTAATATAGCTACTTCTAATCCAGAATATCTCTGATAAAAAGAGTCGCAGATGGCGCTGACGTTGTCAGCGTTTGCCTGGTCTTTTGCTTGTGGAGGAAAAACGGAAGAGGCGGAGCTAGGAAAATATGGAGAAAGCGCACGAAACGAAACGGGCGATATCATACAGCGACAGGCTCCAGGGGCTTTGCTGAAGGCCAGCTGACCGGCCAATCGGAGCGATCTCTCTCACTGACGATTTAACAGGCTGAGCGGGATGACTAGGGCAAACGGTGCGGGACACACCGCAAAAACTACTGTAGGGCCACAGTCGCTCACTGACGGCCCGACATTGACCGATGGCCGACTGTTGGCCCACGTGTCTGGAGCTTAACACACATAGGGACACAAAATGACACGATCTTATTTGTGATGAGGTCGTTGAGTGTCAGCGCAGCTTGAGCTTTGGACACGCAGCCATGTCCTGTACCTTGTCCTGTACCATGTCCTGTACCTTGTCCTGTACCATGTCCTGTACCTTGTCCTGTACCATGTCCTGTACCATGTCCTGTACCATGTCCTGTACCTTGTCCTGTAGCATGTCCTGTACCTTGATATCCGGGATGATGCGCAGGAAGCGGAAGACGATGAGCATATTGACCAGGCGAACCATCTCCCACAGAGACAGACTGTGAGTTGTTGGGTCCCTGTTGTGGTGCGTGCACACACACACACACACACACACACACATGCACGTGCACACATGTACGTACGTACACACACGCAAACACACACGTAGGCAGGCACGCACACACACACACACGCACGCACGCGCACACACACACACACACACACACACACACACACACACACACACATACACAGTGTCAAGTCAGGTGTGCAATCATAATATGTAAACATTTATGAAGGGAGTAAAATAGAAACCTACAATGGAAGTCTGTAGGTGGCCAATATGGTGATCTGCAGGGCCTAAATGGGGGAAATAAATGCAATGAGTGAAATTGAAATTGAATTTATTTGCATTAAAGGAATATGAAAAGTTTTTGGTAGAGTTAACAGAGACACATGGATGATTTTGGGCCAATCCCCCCAAAACTGTGTATTCCTTGAACAACTGAGTCAAGTTAACGCGACAGTTCCATAGGTATTCAGCAGGTGCAGCCACGTTACCGTGAGCAGGATGGTGAGGAGGCCGTCAAAGATGTTGTTCCTGTAGGACAGGTAGCCTCTCCAGCCTAAGGCAAAGATCTTCAGACACATCTCCGACAGGTAGTACATGATGAAGCAACAGTTGATCACCTGGCAGCCAATGGGGGACAGTGGTCAGTTTAGGCCGGGCTCATTCACATTCACTTCAACTCATTTGTGAAGCAGATTGTCTTAACACATTGACTGCCAGCCTTTTTTCAATGCTGTCGGTAGGTTCTGCCAGGGGGGTTTTTGAGGATTCTAGGCTCATTTTACAACAGCCGAGGATTCTTTTCTGTTAATACTTCGTGAACACCAATCATCTAAAAATAACTAATAGAATGTGTGCTTTCTCTGTCTAAAAGAGTTAGTTTGTAGAGTTAGTAGTTATGTAAGCATTAGCAGTTGAATACAGCATGGTTTCAGCGTGAGAAAAATTATTCAGAGATAAACGGCTTTTTGTGAAATTCGATAGAACAGTCACTTTAACCATTCATTTTTGGCATCAGTAAGACCTAAACAATAGTTTTGAACAGTAATTTCCTCCATAACAGCAGGAAACTCCCCTCTGCTCAACTCCTCCCTCCGTGGGCGTTCTTCTTGGCTGCAGCGCCGTGTCACAAGCACTTTCCTACCTGTGCAAATGCCCTTTCTCATACTCTCGACCTCTCAAATAAATTTCTGAATAGAAATTAAATTACTCTAAATTAGAGCGAAAAAGAAACAAAAAAGAATGGGTTGAAAATCCCATTCTAAAAGCCTTTTATGGCTGTTTCCAATTTGGTGCTATTTTGCAAGGCAAAATGGCCTGCTGCACCACAAGCTTGTCACAGTCTCACTGCCCCGCTGCCGCTGTGCGGCTGTGCCTGGCCGCTCCCCGAGGAAGCCCGGCTGGACTCGCCCGCCTCCCGGAGCCCTGGCCGAGAGCTCCGATGAAGCCCCTGCGACTCTGGTCATATTTACGCTGCGTGCCTCAAAGTGTGCTCCATCCGCAATCCACCATGCAAGTTTGCAATCCCCCACAGCCAGGACCCAGGCGAAAGCGAAAGCGTTTTCGCCCCATCCATTTTCATGATAATGGCTTCCATGCTGCTGTCTTGGCTTGCTTGGCTCTCAATAGTCTGAGCACCGTCTCCACTCAGTGGGTCGGCGGAATGGATTGCACACGCCCGGCGGCTCTAACACTATAATAGGAGATGCAAAAGGGCCAGATCAACGATCCACCGTCAAAAAAAAAAAAACGATTTTTTTTTTACGTGTAAACACGTCGTTGGCAGTCAACAGCTGGATATTGAAAACGTGTTAACACGTCGTTGGCAGTGAATGTGTTAAGAATGAGCAAAAACAAACGGAGAATATATTTTCCGAAAACAGGTTCTTCTCTCCAATCTGTAAAGGTGTTGAGATTACAGACGCACTAATTAATCACTGTTTGAATTTAAGCTATATAGATCTGACAACACAGACACACACACACACACACACACACACACAGTGACAGAGTTGTGATTATTGTGATTAAGCTGAAATCGGCACAGAGGATTGGATTGCAGCACAGAAGCACACGCGGCGTTAATCAGTTAGTGGCCGTTCACACTATACGCCGAAGCAACGCCGAAGCCACGCCGAAGCCACACGCTGAAGCCACGCCGAAGCCACACGCTGAAGCCACGCAGTTTCATTCCGGCGTCCTTGTTAACAGGTGAGAGCGTTCACACCGGCCGCGCGCCACGCCGAAGCAACGCCAAAGCCACACGCTGAAGCCACGCAGTTTCATTCCGGCGTCCTTGTTAACAGGTGAGAGCGTTCACACCGGCCGCACGCCACGGCGAAGCAACGCCGAAGCCGCGCTGGAGCGATCGTTCAGGATTCAGTCCAGCTTGAAGCTGCCAGACATGAAGTCAATGGGAGTTGTTGTGGGCGGGGTTCAAGGCGCGCCGAGGAGGCACTGTGTGAGAGGAAAAGAGAAGGCTTCTCGTGTGAACGGTTAGGTGTCAGTTCAGCCTGTGCCTGCTTCACGCTTCAGCTCTACTTACGTTCGGCGTCCTGTGTATACAAGGGTGGGCCGTGTAACAAGGGCTTAGACCGGCACCCTGAGTCAAGGCAGCAGAGCATGTGAGCTGAGTGTTCATCATTAACCAACTTCAAAACGTCCACATGACAAAAAAAACACAAAGAACACAACAGCTGCTAACCTCCATGTTGTAGTCGTTTCTCTCGGCAATGGACTTGTCAGCGTTCAACACCAGGACGGTCTGAAACACACGCAAAGGAAACATTATAGGGTATGTTAGTCAGCTTGGTCTGTGTGTGTGTGTGTGTGTGTGTGTGTGTGTGTGTGTGTGTAACTTACGCCTATGCAGATGACGTTGGCCAGTGCCACCGCGTTGCCGACTATAGTGAAATAGTAGTGACTGAAGACCATCTGGAGCTTCTGCAGGACTGGAGAGTTGTACTGGGGCAAGGGAGGGTGCTGTGGACACACGCACACACACACACACACACGCGCGCACACACACACGCGCACGCACACACACACACACACACACACACACACACACACACACACACACACAGAGATTCAGTGGCATATATTACAGATCTCGAATTAGAGTAAATCTTGAGGTTTTTTTATTTATTGAGGGCAAAACAGACGCGTTTCAGCCTTAAGCCATCATCAGTGTACATCAGAACATGTATGTACACTTATGTACGCTGATGATGGCTTAAGGCTGAAACGCGTCTGTTTTGCCCTTAATAAATAAAAAAACCTCAAGATTGACTCTAATTCGAGTGCTGTTGCCTACCTCTGTTTCTGTGATCTCCCTGCAACCTGCACCGATTGAGCTGCCTAAGACCTGGAGCTGTGCGAGCTATTCCCTTGCTGTATATTACAGATCGCAAAGTGAAATGAAATGTTAAATTGTACCTCTTTCATGCGATCTTTATCCAGCTCGTCAAACAGCTTCCTGAAGTCGTCTCGGTCCATGTAGCCCACGGTGGAGTACGGCTGCACCACCTGGAGGTGTGGGGAGGCACAAGAAAAACATAATTGACTGATTAAATGAACAAACCTAGGTGATACGTCATATCTGCAGCAGGTCGTTAAAAGATTTTAATACATCTTAAAATAATTAAATTATTATTGAAATTGAAGGTCTTAAGAAGAAAAGTAAAAAAAAACATATGAATGCCTTAAAAACGTATTACCATGTAAGTACAGGTTTCCTTGTGTGGCCTGTGCTGTACAATACTGTACTGTATGTATCTTATCTTCTTTACGAAACATAATTTGATGTCATGTCCCATAACAATCCATTTCCTGCTATGCTTTTTCTTATCCTGAACATTTATAAATTAGTTTCACAGCTTTCATTTCAAGCAGGCCCCCCCCCATTAGTTTCCTTATGTGGGTTTTATATTTGGTCGTGAATTCCACGTAGTCTAAAAAGGTCTTTAAAAGTCAATTCAATTAGTCTCTCTCACACCTGTACCTGCAGGGGTGTTCTTCTCTCTCAGACCTGCACCTCATTCAGTGAAATACCCCTTTCAGACCGAGGTCCAACAAGGCTTATTCCCAGGTTGATTTTGTGTTTGAAAGGACAAGGGTTGATTTCAGTGTGAACGCCACCGCCCAGGTTGCTAAGAACCGGGGCGGGACAAAAGGCTAGCAGCAAGGTTAGCGTTAGCTGCAAACCGTTGCAAGAGCCTTGAGACACACACACACACCTTTCACCGCACAGTGAAGCGCTGCATTTAGGACGCGTTGTGACAGCGAAACAATATGGCGGGCTGTCCGTTTCCAGCCTGACTTACCGTAATTGGATTGAATTGATTGGATTAACCCCGTGTTGACTGACTTGGTGTGAACTGACAAAAGAAGGGTTGAATGTGGGTAAAAGCACCCCTGGTCATTGGTGTGAAAGTAGCAGTGTTGGGCAAGTTACTTTCAAAATGTAATATACTACATATTACTAGTTACTTGCATTTGAAAGTAATAAGTTACTTTACAATATTACTTTCTGTGTAGAGTAACTCATTACTTATTACACTACTTTTGCATTACTTTCATCAAAACAACAGCAGCAGCAGAATGACATCGCCGCCCCTGAACACCCCGAAAAATAATTTCAACCACCTTGAAGTCAGTGTAAACAATCCAAAATTCTAAATGTTATTCTTTTCCTTTGTTATTGTCATCTATAGTGGTTATTTGCATAAAAACACATAGTTTGATTAGGAAATGATTGTTTCTTTTTTAAATATGTGCTTTAATTTAATAAAATGTAACTCAATTTGTAACTTGAGTTACTTGACAAAGTAACTGGTATAATATTACCGAAATCCTATAAGTAATAAGTTACTGAGTTACTGCTAAAAGTAATATATTACATGTAATATGTTACTTTTGTAATGAGTTACCCCCAACACTGGAAAGTGGTATAAGTCGCAGTGTGTATGCAGCCCTGCCCACTCCCCCTGCTGGACAGTGTGATATAGCTGTAACCTTGATGATGGCCGCTCTGTAGTAGCTCTTCATGTGGACCCTGGACATCACCTCCAGCACCGCATCCACACGCACACGCTCTCTGATCAGGAAAACACACACACACACACACACACACACACACACACACACACACACACACACACACACACACACACACACACACACACACACACACACACACACACACACACGTTTGGTTCATATCAGCTGGTAGTAACAATCACCTACACCACTCGTGTTTGGTTCATATTCTGACCTTCAGCATGTCAGCTGCGTAACAGGGAGCAGCTTGCCACCAAATTGTGTTACCATTTGTTGCTATATATGGTTTTATCTTGTGACTATACGAGTGCTCCTGACTGAACTCCATTTCTATGTTACTGTTTATTCCATCAGACTGTAATGACATTATGTTAATTACTTTCGCTACAGCATTCATTAGAGCTGCACTAAGCAGAAGTAACTGTTTAAAATTCATACTCTCCAGTTTCTGGACCAGTGTGAGAAAGCCTCTTTCCAAAATCTCCTGGTTGCAACTGACAATGCCACATACCGCTAATGTAAGAACTTGTGAAAATGTGATAAAATAGCCTTCTAATTAGTCAAATCTGCGTGCGTGTGTCTTACATAGCAGCACGGCCTGTCCCCTGGCAGCTGAGGACCTGGAAAGCAGCTCTGATTCCCAGCCGCCTCCTGATGATGGACGTCTGGACTGACATCTGCATCAACACGCAGGGACAGACGGGTTAGATCAGCTGTTTTATGTCCAAAATCAAAAAGACATATTGTCCCTCTTACCTGTATATTACCTGTAGTGCTATTTATCCATCTAGAATAGATCTTACCTGTAGTGCTATTTATCCATCTAGAATAGATGGTTTTGGTGTGAGTTGGCGAGTTTTGGAGATATCGGCCATAGAGATGTCTGCCTTCTCTCCAATACAATGGAACTGGGTGGCACTCGGCTTGTGGTGCTCAAAGCGCCCCCAAAAATTACTTTTGAAAAACGTAACAATAATGCCTCTCCAGAAATCATTCCCCGGTTACTCAAGATAAGCCACAGACCTTTTTGTGAGCACTTTCATCAGGGAAATATTTTCTTTAGTCCGATATTTCCAAAACTCACCCCAATTGATCTCGATGGATAAATAGCACTACAGTTAAGAGGAGAGATATGTATTTTTGATTTGGGGGTGAACTGTCCCTTTAATTCATGGAGGAGGTGTAAGGTCGCGACATTCGTGGGAATGTGTGTAACTGTGTAAACTAGCATGGGGCTAGCAACCCCACCCCAGAAGAACCCACTTGCTACAGAAAATGCAATAGGAGCCTGTTGGCTTTGTGTGGCTGCGGCCCTATGCTCCACTTAGGAGCCTACAGGGGGGGGGGAGGAGGAAGAAGAAGAAGAAGAAGAAGAAGAAGAAGAAGAAGAAGAAGAAGAAGAAGAAGAAGAAGAAGAAGAAGAAGAAGAAGAAGAAGAAGAAGAAGAAGAAGAAGAAGAAGAAGAAGAAGAAGAAGAAGAAGAAGAAGAAGTAGCCTCAACTCTCCCTGGATAATTAAAGCATCACAAAAAGCTGGGATTGAAGATGTGATGTTCCTTCAACAGCATGATCTCCTCTGGATGGAAGATGTGGGACTCACCAGTAAATATCCCCTGAACTGGTTGTAGATGATGGCCGTCAGTAAGTTCATCAAGAAATACGTTCCTGGAGAAGAAGAAGCAGAAGAAATTCCCTTTTATACACAACACTGTAAACCCTATTGTATTCAACATGTCCTCATACTGAAACAACAGAATGAGTCGGTTTACAATGACTCCCAAAACGACCGATGAGAGAAACGGTGCGTGCAGGTCATACGCCTCACGTGGGACATGGTTAATTTGAAGCATGTCACGTCGGTTAACGGTTACTTTTTTAAGCAACGAAAACAACCTGGTTAAGGTTCAAAACAGACTTCAGGAGGGTCTCTTGTGACAAGGAAGTTGAAAGACAAGGAAGTTACCGCTCCACCCATCCCACCCCTTCACCCTCATGTGTCAGCGAGCTATTTCAATAGACTGTTGTTACGGTCGCCGCTACTTCCTGGTTACAGCTCCCGACTCTGGCGTATGCACTGCACGCATGCACTTACTCACCCCACCACTAGAGGTTGCATTCGTAAACATTGATTGTTTTAACCAGCTTGAACTGTGCAATATCTGACTTATAGCCTTGTTTACAATCTAGTGTGGTTTACATATACTTTGTCTGTACATAGATATACAATTAGTATTATTATTATTTTCTCCTATACACATGTTTATAACGGTCACTCTACATCACACTTACTGTATATAATGTAAATAGCAGTTAACTTGCTTTATGTACCTTTGATCGCTGTCCTTGTTTGTGGTTTTAGCTTGTATGCATATATTTTCTTTTCCCCTTGTAAGTACATTGAGAGCAACGTATTCACCTTATGTAGCCACACCCATTTGACCCGGTTGTGTGGCCGCGTCAAAACTTCCGGCTAAAAATAAAATAAAATAAAATGGCTGGCTGCTCCAATATCAGCAGTAACTCTGAATTAACTAATAATTTAGCCAATTGTATGTAACATACCAAATAAAAGCAAACGGCAATGTCTAAGAATGCAACGCCATGTAACTGGCTCATTAAGTCTCGCATTCCAGGGAATTACGTTAACGTCTGCGGGTCTTATGGACGTAAGTGGCTCGAGCGCTCGGAGGAGAGAAAACTATCTGAAGCTTTCTTTGTTGGAGTCCAGGTATGTTTTACAAGAAAGTGCTCGTCATTGTCGACGATAACGTTATCTGACCTGGCTAACAGTGGATACTCGCTTGCTTGCTGTGTACCGAGCTCAAAGTAGTAGGCTACGTTCTTTATTTTACCCCCTGCACTGTCCGCTCCAAAAACAACTCTCTTATTTTGCGCCGTGACCGCCGGAAGTGTTAACAGGACCCGGAAGAATTTGGCCCACTGTAAGGTCTGAACATAAGGTGAATCCCGGAGTCAAATTCCTTGTATGTCTACATACTTGGCCAATAAAGCGGATTCTGATTCTGATTGAAAATCGACCAATGCGGTCGTCTTCCTTGTGATGATGACGGTGACGATGTACACAATAATGATCAATGCTTACCAATCACACTGAAGGTGATGAAGAAGATGGAGTAGGCCCTGTTTAAGGAGTAGGCAGGGATCATCACTGTAACAGGACAAAACAGACGGCTTTAAGACCGTGGTTCAGTTCTGAAGCAGCACAGAATATCAAACAGTTCCAATTTAAGCGCTAGGTGTTTGGATCATCTGAGCGCTGGAGCAGCGGTACCGTCTGGGTTGTTGGCCGTGGTGAGCAGCACCAGCAGAGAGGTGAGGGAGCGAGGCAGGTCTTTGAAGTACAGCTCCCACTCCCCGTTCTTCTTCGGATCCTGGAGGCCACAGAGAGGACGAGAAGAAGACGGACGGAGATGGAGATAATCATTTGAGACGTTGAAAAGGAATTATTGAATTAGTTTATGGCCCCCTTATCACAAGCATTTCTCAAAGGGCTTCACATAAGCGTCATCACAGTCACAATGCTACATGATATATCGACACACAACCTAAGTTACATAGATCATACATCATATACTATACATTTGACTAGCGTGGTGGTGTGGGCGTGGTCAGGTCAGGTGAGCTCACCTCCGTCTTAACAAACAGCAGCATGCCGATCATGGTGAAGAGGCAGAGGTGCACCGCCAGCAGCAAGATCACGCTGCAGATACACACACACACGCATGCACACACACGCATGCACGCACACACACACACACACACACACACACACACAAGCACGCACAAACACACACGCACGCACAAACACACACGCACAAACACACACGCATGCACGCACAAACACACACACACACACACGCACGCACAAACACGTACACGCATGCACACACAGAAAAGGTTGAGGTTGATTCAGGGTAGAACGAACAACAGGTCAGGCTATGCAGTGAAGCCAGAGTATCTCATTATGTGTCTTGTTGGGTCAGGCTATGCATTGAAGCCAGAGTACATCATTATGTGTCTTGTTGGGTCAGGCTATGCATTGAAGCCAGAGTACATCATTATGTGTCTCGTTGGGTCAGGCTATGGGGAAGTGAGAATGCTCTCAACTCAAGTAGATGCTTGGTTTTTCACTTGACGAGTGGTAAAATGTGATTTAAACCGACTGTAGTAAGAAGTTCGGCGGTCTGCATTTTTTGTATTTAGTTCCTTTAGGTTCACACACTGTTCTGTCAAATTATAAGCCAATCAGGTCTGCAAAACAAAAGTCACATGACTCAGAAGTAACTCGATCATTGGACAGAGTTTTAGTGACCTGTCATTCTGCCAGGTTAGAGATTTTGCCAGTGGAGGGGAGGGATTCAAAACAAACCTGTAACTTTAGCTACATGTAGGCATAATGGACTAGTCTGTGCGCATAATGGACTAGTCTGTGCGCATAATGGACTAGTCTGTGCTGTGTTGCTCTTCTTCGTTGGTGTTCACACAAATTAAGAACACATACTGTATGAGCATCTGTCCAGACTTCATTGTTATGCAAGGCTTTCCAGGTATGGGGAAATGCTGGCTGTCAGCTGTTTCCTGATACCAGTAAAGCCTGCCTTAGGCGTTGGTGTCGTTGTATGTTGTCACTCCTAACACATTACACAGAGACGCATTTTCAGGCGTCTTGGTGCCGTGAACTGAAGGAGGAAATGCTCCAGATTTTGCATTAAAAAACTGCACTGAAAATGTTATCAACCTAGTATTATCAACTCCATTTGAATTAATATGAACTTTTTTTTTTTAATCTTTTCAAAAGTACAGACTCTAGAAAATGAGTTTTGGAAGCCAGACATCTGAGCAGCAGCAGGTTATTTTGTGATATGAGACAGTAAAAGCATGTGTGTGTGTGTGTGTGTGTGCGTGCGTGTGCGTGTGTGTGCGTGCGTGTGTGTGTGTGCGTGTGTGCGTGCGTGTGTGTGCGTGTGTGTGTGTGTGTGTGTGTGCGTGCGTGCGTGTGTGTGCGTGTCAGATACCTGGCGATCTCAGGCAGTGTCCTCTTGATGCACTTCAGCGTCTTCTTCATCAGGGAGGAGTTTTGCAGGAGGAAGAATGGCCGGATGAGTCTCCGCACTCTCACTTTCTGATCGGTACAATTGAGAGGTCACAGTTTCATACATTTTAGGATCAACTTTAGGAATGGACTCCATATTTTATAATTGCTCTTAACTTATTTGATGTATTTCATCCTCTCTCATGCTTTATGTTCACGGTGTCCCGCATCACACACAGCCTCACCTCGTCACACACCATGCTGACGGATAACACCCAGTCCATGACGGAGGCCGAGATGATGACAGTGTAGCCGATCAGCCACTTGTTCTTCCTGAACTCCTCCCAGCCAATCAGATAGCTCTGAGGACAAACACAGATGCGGTGAGGTTCTAGTTCAAAATAGAGAAACAATTAGGACTACACAATAATGACCTGTGCCAAGTTGCATAGTCTTAATTCATCTGATAGGTTGGTCTGAGGAGGAAGCTATACCTTCACCCTTGAGTGCTGCCCAGTACAGTTTGATAATGGTGGCCAGTGGTCGGGCATGGATGAAGTATCAGTGTACTTTGCTCAGAGTTGGCGAGGAAGGGGCCACTATTTCTTAGGCAGAGGTGAACAGCAACTGATAATGCATTAAGCCCAGCAATGTCCTACTTGCACTGTTTTAGTACTGTAAATACCACTGTTTTAGTACTGTAAATACCACTGTTTTAGCACTGTAAATACCACTGTTTTAGTACTGTAAATAGGAATACACAGAAAGTGTTTGTAGGCTCCGGAAACTTTCACTTCCATCAAGACAGGCAGGAAACATGGCAGGCAATCCATCAAAGTTATCAGTTTGAACTTCGAGGTAATACAAATCTAAGTATATTCAAATCTACAATCAACTCTACTTAAGAGGAGGGGGCAATATCTACTATAGTTTGTTCATGGTTCATTCAAAAGTAAATTTTTTAACAACAGTTGACCGTACGATCGCTAACGTAACCAGTTAAACCAGTTAACCAGACACCCAGCTAAACAGGTGGAACGCTTCCAAGTTGAAGCAACAAGAAGATGTCATGCTGGTTTTATATGTCTTCTGAAATCATGTGACCGTGGCATAATATCATTTGATACCAACATTTAGAAAACTGCTATTGAGCGTTGACTGAAAGTGTTGGTCAAAGTGATACATTATTAAATGTAAGTCACCAAACTATCAGCTCAGACGGAACACTTGTCCTGAATGTGTGTTTAAAAAAAAATAGCGTTCACATAGAGAGGCAAAGTGACCGCCTACTTCCTGCTTCAGCACTGTACCAGGGATTTTCCTCCGCCATTTATTTTCCCATAGACATTTCGTAAAATGCTTATAAAAAATGTTTTACTTGTTCAAACCAAACGGTTCAGATCTATTTAGAAACAGGAGAGACCACATAACATTTCACTCGGACCAAAACGTAAAAGAATTGCCGATTTAAAGAAAATATTCTTTCGATGTAGTTTTTTTAAGTTTTGGTCAGAGTGAAACGTTCTATGGTCTCTCCCAACTCTAAATATAGCTGAACCATTTGGCTTGACGAAGTAAAACTATTTTTATAAGCATTTTTTCAAAATGTCTATGGGGAAATAAATGGCGGATGAAAATCTCTGGTACAGTGCTGAAGCAGGAAGTAGGCGGTCACTTTGCCTCTCTATAAAGTTCTGCCAATCGATCCTTGCTCTCCACAAGAGCAAATTTAGACTGACTGAAGCAAAGGTCTGGCAGGTGAAAGGGAATTGGATCTGGAGGCCCACCTTGGCAGCGAGGTCGAGGGAGAAGATGAGGAGGCAGACTAACCTTGACAGCGAGGTCGAGGGAGAAGATGAGGAGGCAGACTATCTCGATGCTCTCCGTGAGGCCACAGGGAGGCTGCCAGCGCGGCGCCACCAGCCGCAGGTCCGAGGACAACGACATGGACGACGGCCGCTCCACGAACGCCAGCGCCAACACCACCGCTATGGTCAGACCCAGGCCCCTGGGGACAGTGGGCGGGGAGACAGCGATGGGATGGACATCGGAACATACCGTATTCTTTCTGAGTGACACTCAACTTGATGCGGAAACTAGTCAAAGAGCAGGTTTAGATTTGACTTGCACACATTAACTGCTGGTTATGTGTAAATACGGTCTTTAATGCAAATGAAAAAGTTTTAATGGGGTTGATATCATTCTTCAAAGTTAGTTTAACCTTCTCCTTCTTTTTAAGACTTCACAACTTCATGAATGGTCAATTATGTTAGTAATTGGGAGTAGTATTGTAAATTGAGGCATGAGGAATGCGAGATTCGTTCTCAACTGCAGGATGTGTTCCATTAAGGACATGATTAAATATCCTACAATCAGCAAATAACTATCATAAATCATTTGTGATTTACAGTATATACTAAAGACACAGCTGCGGTACTTTCAATGTGCACGCACGCACGCACGCACGCACACACACACACACACACACACACACACACACACACACACACACAGCGTTATTCAGATAGAACTCAAGCATAAGTGACTTCAAAAAGGATTATGGTAAAGATTACAGGGGATTTAAAAGACAAATCTTCGTACACTGTTATACTGCATTAACAGTCTGTAATGTTATATCTACTGTATTATACTTTGATGTTCATGTGCATTCTAGCAGTAACTGTGACCACTTACCCTCAACCTGCCTCATAACCAGTGTTGGGTGTAACTCATTACAAAAGTAACATATTACATGTAATATATTACTTTTAGCAGTAACTCAGTAATATAACTTATTACTTATAGGATTTCAGTAATATTATACCAGTTACTTTGTCAAGTAACTCAAGTTACAAATTGAGTTACATTTGATTAAATCAAAGCACATATTTAAAAAAGACACAATCATTTCCTAATCAAACTGTGTGTTTTTATGCAAATAACCACTATAGATGACAATAAGAAAGGAAAATAATAACATTTAGAATTTTGGACTGTTTACATTGATTTCAAGGTGGTTGAAATTATTTTTCAGGATGGTTCCGGGGCGGCGATGTCATTCTGCTGCTGCTGTTATTTTGGTGAAAGTAATGCAAAAGTAGTGTAATAGGTAATGAGTTACTCTACACAGAAAGTAATATTGTAAAGTAACTTATTACTTTCAAATGAAAGTAACTAGTAATATGTAGTATATTACATTTTGAAAGTAACTTGCCCAACACTGCTCATAACTACTTCAGTTAGTGATATCCTACATTTCCCAGAATGCATTTCGACAACCCCCAGGGAAGGGGCGTGAACGTGTTGCAGTCTTGGAATTCCAATGGGTGGGGAGTTTACTGTACTCAGCAGCTGGTGTAGTAAAACATATATTATGGTCATTTTGTGATATGGGGCAGGAAAAATCAGACTTATTTCACTTTTAAACCCAGTACAATTTAATAAACAACACCACCCCTGCCCCCTGGCCGCCTGAGCAGTTGTTAGAAATTGTGAACCACGGCACAGAGAAGCTAGAGGCTAACAGAGAGAAATGAGTAGAATGACTGCAACTTACCACTGGAATATCTTTGAGTAGTACCACCGATACAGACGCAGCGATCTGGCATCGACCCGGTGGTTGATCGACCGATACTGTACAAGTTCAACAAAAAACAGCACAGAGTACAAGTCTGTTTAGATATTATGATTATGATTGTTATGATCGGCACCGTATATATTTGACCCATTGACGTGCCTAACCCCAGTCAAAACATTATATTATGTCATGTGTGCAGTGTTGGGGGTAACTCATTACAAAAGTAACATATTACATGTAATATATTACTTTTAGCAGTAACTCAGTAATATAACTTATTACCAATAGGATTGCAGTAATTTATACCAGTTACTTTGTCAAGTAACACAAGTTACAAATTGAGTTACTTTTTTTTTTATATATATATATCAAAGCACATATTTAAATAAAGATATAATAATTTCCTCATCAAATTGTGTGGTTTTTATGCAAATAACCACTTAGATGACAATAACAAAGGAAAACAATAACATTTAGAATTTTGTACAGTTTACACCGACTTCAAGATGGTTGAAATTATTTTTCAGCATGTTTCCGAGGCGGGGATGTCATTCTGCTACTGCTGTTATTTTGGTGAAAGTAATGCAAAAGTAGAGTAATAAATAAGTCTACACAGACAGTAATATTGTAAAGTATAACATATTACTTTCAAATGAAAGTAACTAGTAATATGTAGTATCTTACATTTTGAAAGTAACTTGCCCAACACTGCATGTGTGCGTCTGGTCATGCCTTTACCTGTATGGCATCTTCAATGAATATGACCGCTTGCTGGATGTAGAGGGACTCGTCATCTGTGAGAAACAGTTTGAGAAGCATGACCATCTCCAACATCACCAACAAATACTGTCAGACAAACAGTCCAGGCCAGAGCTGCTGCAGCGCGGAGATGTTTGTCCCTAGAACTGGTTGGATCAGGACCTGAGAAGATCAAGTTTCTTGGGGCTATTTAGGAGAGCTTAAAGACAAGCCGAGGTCTAAACTACAGCTACAAAATAAATAAATAAACATCTGGAAGGGTTGAAGTCCACTCAACTCCAAGGGAAAGCAAAGCTACTCTTATGAATAAAGAACTATACTCATATAATCAAAATGAATAGAATACTATGCTAACATCACAGGAAACTTGAAAGCTTCAAAATATCATCGAGCATAATGGAGTAAAGCAAATATACATAAGAAATACCATACTATAAGGCTACCATAAGCTCATTATTAAGTACCATGGACAAAATACAAGTCCCTATATTGTGGGAATATTATAATGTACTATAACACAGGTGGCCACTGAATGGCTTGTTGTTTTAAGCATAAAACCAATATAATGTGATACTTCATTGATATTGGTAGTTAAATAAGCTCTATAATAATTTTTATATATAATATAAAAATATTACTCTCCCCTCCCTCCACAGAGAGCTCAGAGAGTCAGAGTCTGGAGCTGGCTGGGATTCAGTGTGTTGCTCAAGGGCACTTCAGTAAGGGAGTGTTGTCAACATGGGGATTTGAACCCTTGTCTTTTCAAGTCTCTCTAAGCACACATATACAATGTCTGCTGATTAACCAATCCCTATAGAAGGCTTAAAATCAAATGTATAGCACAGTTCATACAACAGTGTAGCCCAAAGCACTTTAGAAGAAGGAGCTTAGGAGCCTACAGCGAGGAGGACAGTGGTGTAGTCCCAATGTAACGCGTGGGAACGGCGTTCCCATACTTCTCCAAGGGGTGTTTTGT
The DNA here is from genome assembly GCF_964638095.1 of Poromitra crassiceps. Lineage (NCBI taxonomy): Eukaryota > Metazoa > Chordata > Actinopteri > Beryciformes > Melamphaidae > Poromitra > Poromitra crassiceps. The sequence continues at coordinate 24,498,190 of NC_139647.1, forward strand.
GTGTGTCAGTGTGTGTGCATGTCGAGCCAATAAAACGAGTGAAACTTGACAACGTTGTCATTCGTCCTATATTTAAGGTGGCCTGAATTATTCACACAGCATCAACTCGCAGCTTGAAGAGAGAAGGAAACATTCCACCTTAACTATATTTAAGGTGGGCTGAATGATTCACACAGCATCAACTCACGGCTTGAAGAGAGAAGGAAACATTCCACCTTAACTATATTTAAGGTGGCCTGAATTATTCACACAGCATCAACTCGCAGCTTGAAGAGAGAAGGAAACATTCCACCTTAACTATATTTAAGGTGGGCTGAATTATTCACACAGCATCAACTCGCGGCTTGAAGAGAGAAGGAAACATTCCACCTTAACTATATTTAAGGTGGGCTGAATTATTCACACAGCATCAACTCGTGGCTTGAAGGAAAAGGAAACATTCCACCTTAACTAGCTACAGCGCGGGGGAAACCTCAGTTTAATAAAAGCTATACTGAAACATACTGGCTTTTTCAGCATCAAAATATTTTTTTTTCCACCAGTACCTCACTATAACAAGTAAAGATGAAAAAGGCAGCCAAACATCCTTTAATTTTTCGGACCAGCTGCTAAAAAGGTACGTTTACAAGCATGAAGAAACAATGTTAAAAGCGTGTTTCTTTTCAACGCGGTTGAATCAAAAGTTAGCGTTAATCACCCCATTGCAATTTGCATCGCCAGATGCCAGTTGTGCAACTTGTGTGATCGCTGGTTGAGAGATTGTTTAGCTGTTTGTGTTGATAACTGAGTCTGCTCTGCTGTGCCCATATACATATTTTAGTTTCAGAGCTGCAAATGTCACGGGCTTCTGCAGTGTTTATAGAGGACACAAGTTAGTCGTGTGTCAGTGACAGTGGTTTGCAGCACTTGAGGAATCCGTGAGTTTGCTCATTTAATTCGTTGATATAAGCGATTGCCCCCCGAACGATTAATTAATGAATAGGCTGCGTGAACGTTAGCGTGTGTGCGTGCGGGGGGGGGGGCGCTTTGTTGGGACCTGTGTGTGTGCAGGTGTTCCCCATATAGGTGCGTTCCCCCACTTCTCTAGATAGCACTACACCTCTGACACACACACACACACACACACAGAGAGAAAGAAAATTCAACATTATGTATTAAGAGCTGACCTGGGGTCAGCTCAGGGAATGTACGGTTTCATGATGAATGTCACCTCACTGTATCCCTTGTGCCATAACTATGCCAGAGGTCGCGTTGTCAGAGTGTCTCAGAGAGGTCTATGGAAGCTCTGACTTACCAGATAACCTGTTGCCTAACTCCTAATGTCAGCACATTCTCTACTATGTCCTCGGAAGATACGTAAGACACTGGTCCAATCTGACACACACACACACACACTCGCGCACGCACACGCGCGCACACACACACACACACACACACACACACACACCTGTTGTCCTCCATAGCAGGTGCAGGTACAGATGGCTCCCAGGTATTCCTTCTGCCACTGATTTCCCACCTGGTACATTTTGCCGTCGTCGTAACACGTGGACTCATCTGGAGGACATGCATCAAAGACACAATATTGCATCAAGATGAATAATGCTGGAGTACACAAACCAATTTGAGATCATTAAGGAACCATAACGAACGAAAGACACGTTAACAGTAACACTTGTGATACAGGATGAGTGTGAACCACCAGCGTGTGTATCTATTTGTTTCTGAACTTTGTGTCCATCAAAACGGATGGAAATCTGCCGGAGACGGGCGCGTCATCAGCGCTGCCTGACAACAATGGACAGCTGTCATTGAAAATGAATTGAAATGTGTGTGTGTGTGTGTGATAATTGCTAGGCAATAATAATATATGATAATAAGTTGATTATTTAACGTGCTTACATGAACCATATTGTGATATACAGTATATTGATATCGAGAAAGATCCTTATGATTATCGTGATATTGATTTCAATTGTATCGCCCAGCCCCAGTATACCCTATTTGTCCTGTTCTCTCCCTTCTCTCTCTAACATAAGATTGTTTATTAATAGTGCTTAGCTAGACCTAGCTAGTCATATTCTCTGTAAAGCCCTCCGAGACATGCTTGTTGTGAAGTAGGGCTTAAAATAGACTTGACTTGTGTGTGTGTGTGTGTGTGTGTGTGCGTACGTGTACCAGTCTTGACTTACGTGGCTCGCATTTGAATTCTCCCTTGCCATTACCCAGGCAGGTGCAGCTCATCATGTGACCGTTCTCCGCGTGGCGATCCCATTTCTCGCCGATACGGTAGTTGTTGCCATTGTCATGGCACCACTCTGAAGGAGGGACGAAGAAGAAAAAGAGACAGAGAGAGAGAGAGAGAGGATCAAGGGAGTGTGGGGAGAGAAGGGTGAAAGAGGAGTAGATAATGATGTAAGGGGAGAAGATATTATTTAATGAGAGCGTCCCCCAAACCTAAATTCTGTTTCAAACGTTTCCCGTTCCCACTGAGGAGAAAGACTCACATCATAGTCACACACAGAATGTGACACAAGGTACTGTAATGAACATTCCCATTCTGCAACACACATTTCTATCCACATATTTTAACATCACATCCTCCACAATGAACCTACATTCGCAAAATCACTCCTGATGTGGAGGAGAGAGTACATTAGTTCCCAGTGGAATAGAACCCATCGCGCACGTACACGCACACATACCCAGTCCATGCGATTACCTTGAATATATGACTTTCATATTCAATTGCTCGTCTCAGTTTTTGGTATCGTCAGGTTATCGATATGGACAATACAAAAAACAGACCGAGGCTGGCCAGTTAGCTTAGCTTAGCTAGCAGCTATCCCCTCTTACTGCAATGTTTTCACTGCTGCTTACAAACATGGCAGAGAGGCTAACATGGGCAGACCACAGGCAGAATATATTGAGTTTCCATACAGTAGCCTATATGATATACAGGGTATGGAAATCACCATACCGATATTATGAATAATATATATAAAATAATGTATAGAACTATATCATTGCACATTATAGTATATCCGATACAAAAATAGAGAGCAATTTACTGTAAATTAACAATTTAATTATTGCCTGCCAAGGCTGCCCATGCTCAGATTATATTACTGTGTTGCTCAGCATAGAATATTACAGTCCATGTTCTATGCAGTTTTGCACTATAGTGAAGGAATTTATAAAATGCAATAAGTATCAATCAAAAAAGCTTTTTAATTAGATACAATTTTGGTTCTCCTGATCCATATAAGACCTATCAGCACCAGGATGTAGATGTTCAGATGCTTTGTCCATATACTATTGCCAGATCGGGGGGTCCACCATGCTAATGCACGTGCTTCCATTCCTCACTTTCAGCCCAATCAATGAAATTATACAAAATCTGAGACATATTAATTCCTCCACTTTATATAAATTCCTCAAGTAAATCACATAGAATCATTGGACTTCTATGGTGTGTCTGCAAAGCATGCTGGGATGGGGTTAGTAAAGCTGCCACTCACTGGATGAATCACACCTAAATTGGCCGCTGCCCAGGCCCAGGCAGCGGCACCACAGCTTGAAGCCCGTGTCAGACATGCGCTCCCACTCGGAGCCCACCTCGTGGTAGGTGTGTGTGAACGTGTCGTAGCACACGTCGCGGTTGCCAGACATGGGGAGGTCACCTGGGACTAACGGTGCAGCCACATCTACGCGTCATTTGACCCGGGCTGACGCTTGGCTCTATGGACGCTTGACGCTTGGTGGGCGTGGAAATCCGGAAGCAGCAGCTAGCTCCCAAGCTAGCTGCTGCTAGATTTACTTTGCTTCTTTGAAAATTGGTGTTAGAGAGGAAGTGGAAGAGGACAGGAAGGGTAGGATAGGTCCTAGGACGAGCTCAATTGGCTAGCTTTGTACTTTGTCAAATTCCACCCCGCCCCCTCTGTTGCCCACTGTCGCTTCACACATAGATATATATAAAGGCTAGATAGCTTACCCGCGCTGCCGGCCAATGGAGAGCGACGTCGTCGCATGGCGGCCATCTTGCTACAGGGAGCTACTAGGAGTTATGAGCATCTGTTGTTGGGTTAGTATGGCAACATCATATGATCATAACTCCTAGGGAAATGGATGAAACTGCATGAAACTTTGTGCCTGAATCCCTCTCATGGCATAGATGCTTCGGTTTAATTGTGGTGTAATTTGGAGCTCATCAAAAAAATAGTGTTTTTAGTGGGGGTTTTTTTTTTTTGGTCTATCTCGGGAACGGAATATGCTTGTAATAAACCAAACCGTTTGTAAATCCGTCAAGATTTCAGCGAGTTATGAGTATTTTTGTCTGTGCAGGTCACCAGCTACCATAGAACGTACCAGAAAGGCACTGTAGCAAGATGACGGCCGTTCAACGACGCTGCTGACTCCGCCTTAAGCCATCTAGCCTTTATATATATCTATGGCTTCACAAACCTGCTACGCGTCGCTTGGTCTCCCAGCATGCTTTGCGAGGCGTCGAGCAGCATGTTCCAATACAAAGTGGATGGGCAGTAGCGTCAGCCCGCGTCAAATGACGCGTAGATGTGGCCGGGCCGTAAGAGGGTGGAAGGAAGAAAAAAACTCTGTTTACAAATGTATCCATTCCATGTGCTTTACCGTGGCCTGACTTGTTCTTCCTGCCACCGAGGGAGAGAGAACATAGTCGGGAATTAGTTTTATTTGCCCCAAATAATCACAGTAAATTCAATAGAGCTCAACAGTCACGTGACTGTCCGTGACGTTTCCAGCCCCGGAAGTAAGTTCCCCCATTAATTTTCTCCATAGATATTTGAAAAATAAAATCCTTATATGATGAGTTTTAAGGCTGGAACCAAGCCAACCCGTGACTTACTGTATCTTGAGTGACCATAAAACATTTCAGTTGGAGCAAAAACCAAAAATGGCAAAGGCGGAAAAAATAAAATTGTCGTCTCTCCCCTCTCCCAAACTCGTTCTATAAGGATTTTTCTGAATGGCTAATGGAGAAAATGAATGGGGGAATTCACTTCCGGGGCAAAGAATGTCACGTGACTGTTCAGCTCTATACAACTATCAATGCAATGGCTATAAATGTAACACTACGCAATCAGCATTATAATTAGGGCAATATACTGTAAATGCCATGTATTATTATTATTATTATTTATAGTAACATTAGACAAGCAACTAACTTTGCTGTAGCTAAAGCATTTACTATAGATAAATGCATATCAAACTCAAGCTTTACGAATTGGCCTGTATAATAAACAAAATGGAGGACATTACAGCCACAGATAGAACTAATCTAATCAAAATGAGAATGAAGCACTGTTCAGCGTGCTTTGCTTCCATGTCTAACACGGTGAAATAGAAGAGAAATCATCTCAGCGTGCGCTTGGTCTTTGTCAGTGTGGACTTCTTTACCAGCATTGCCAGCGGTGATAACTTCCTCCAGAACCTTCTCTTTAGCCCCGCCCCTCATGGCCTCTACTATCACATTATAGGACGCTCCAGATGTCAGTCCAATCAATGTGGCACTGGTGGACGTGCCAGGAAGACGCATCTATATGGAAAGGGTAGAGAAAGTGATTAGAATGTGTGTGTCCACGTGCGATTACGTGTGTGTGTGTGTGTGTGTGTGTGTGTGCATGCGCGCGTGCGTGCGTGTATGCGTGTGTACCTGGAAGTCCCTCTCCTCCAGGTGTGTGATTGGGTTACAGGACACCACATATTCGGAGCTGTGAGGGATTGGTTGCCAGGAGATGATTGTGATTGTCTGCGCTTCTTGTGGCAGCTCTGTCTCATTGTCGGGGAAACCAAAGGGCAGACCCAGCAGAAGACCCTCGCTCACCTGCAGGACCAAACACACAGTGAGCAGGGCTGTAGTGGGGGAAAAGGCTATGTCATGCCCTTATAAAAAAGGTGGATAAAACTATAAACTTCAGTCACCCACGAGACTAGATACAGTAGATGAGATGAGAAAACTGAAACCGAATCATATCCCTATAAATAATGTAAATATAATTTTATTATTATCATCACAACCTCTAACAGAGAGGAACCACGTTCTCCAGGAATGGTACCAATAACCATTCTCATTCAAATATCTTGAGGTGAGAGGTCAAGGGACCCCTTTGAAAATGGCCATGCCAGTTTTTCCCTCGCCAAAATTTAGCCCGACTTTGGAGCGTTATTTAGCCTCCTTCCTGACAAGCTTGAAGCTAACATGACATGGTTGCTACCAATAAATGCGCTAGGTGTTCTAGTTTAATATGCTAAGAATAGCTTCACTCTAGCCTAAAGAAAAATCCTGCTAGGACCAAGGACATCTACGTTTAAAATATGTGCATTTTCCATCATAAAATGGCGAGTAACCGCTATGCTGTATTTAAAAAGGTACGTAAACGGTGTGTACGCCCCACTACAGCCCTGAGTATAAGGACAGGACAATTATAACATTGTAGTTTGTTCAATATAATAATTGAATACAGTATTAAACAATAGCATAAAGTACATGACAGAACTCTCACTCACCCTGACCAAAGGTACTCGATTTCCATCTTGGCCTGTAAGAGGGATGTAGATCAGGGGGTCTCTTGCAGTGGGTCTCTGGCCCTCTTTGGGCCCGCTATTGATTCCGTTATTAGGGCCCAGGTTCTGGTACTCGGTGTAGATGTGCTGGCCCTGCTGGCCCGGTTGGTTCTGGCCACCGGTGCCAGCCAAATGGACATGGTTGGAGTTGAAACTGGATATAGGAAGACATGCAAGGAAGGGTGGGAGCGAGAGGGGAGGGAGAGGTAGAGGGGAGGGAGGAATGGAGAAAGGGAGGGAGAACAACACAGATGATTGCAAAACTCAAGAAGCAGAATAAAACGTGAGGACTATTCAAATGCTTAGCAAGAATAGCTGCTTCTGGACATGCATTGTTCTGCCTAATGAATAATAGCAGCAGTCAGGATGATTGTGCCTGGTCTCACCTCTTGTCATTGAAGGGCTCTGGCACATCCAGGATGTCGGTGCTGGGTCGGTGAGGGACAGGAAGCTCGGGGACCAACAGCTGGTGATCTGGAAGTGACTCTGATTGGACGAGAGACAGAAGTGTGCTGGCTGTAAGAAGCAGGCAGGGCAAAGCAAAAGGTACAGATCCGCTAGCACTCGTAGCATGTTTGTACAGTGCTCCTATTCACCTTATGTTCCAACACAGGGGTCAGCCAGTTACTTCCTATTGTGTTTACACTTCCTGTGACAGTACAGTACTATAGTGACCAGCAGGTAAAACAGACGGTGTTTTGAACAGGAAGTCATAACACAACTGGGTCAAGTGGGCGGGGCTACATAAGGTGAATATGATCACAGGAAACTCATGAAACCTGTCCATCTCTGACACTGCAGTACACAGGGAAATAATGCACAGCTCGGCGAGTTTTAGTGCTGTGTTGTAAATCAATGAAGTCTTATCTTTAACCTTTATTTAACCAGGTAAGTCATTAAGAACAAATTCTTATTTACAATGGCGACCTGGCCTTCTTCAGCCACACACTGCACACACCAGCAGTGTGTCTGCGGTCCATTTTGACTCCTGAACCCTTTGCTTTAGAAACCAAGCAAGAAACCATTGTAAAGTTGCCCATGACTGCTGACTTGAGATCATCTTTCCTTACAACAAATACTAACGTCAACCTTTGGTAAGGAAAAAATATAAGCAACCATCAGATTTTTTTCTTTAGGCACAGCAGTTACAGAAGGAAGCCAGCAGGGTGCAGCATAGCTCTAAAACGGCAGGAGATTTGTAATTTCCCTTTTTTCCCTTTTTCTTTATCTATTATCTTTATCTACCATTCCAGCTGAAAGGAAGTCATATACAGTATATTGTTATACAGTATTGTTGCATTGGATGCCCAAGGTAAGACTAAATAGTGATATTAATAAATGAGTCTGCATGTAAATGTAGTTATAGTTACTCTGAATGAGGGCTTTGTTAACACTTTCAGTGCCACGGCCCTTGGGCAAAAGGTTGCTTGCTGTGCCACATAGGCCGCAATGCATTTTAACACATTGAATGCCAGCCATGTTTTCATTCCTGTAGGTAAGTTGTGCCAGGGGTGTTTTTGACGATTCTGGCTCATTTTAGAACAGCCGAGGATTCTTTTCTGTTAAGAATTCATGAACATCAATCATCTAAAAATAACTAATAGAATGTGTGCTTTCTCTGTCTAAAAGAGTTAGTTTGCAGAGTTAGTAGTTATGTAGATATTAGCCGTTGAGTACAGCATGGTTTCAGCGTCTGGAAATTTATTCAGAGATAAATGGCTTTTTGTGAAACAGTCACTTTAACCATTCATTTTTGGCATCAGTAAGACCGTCAGACATTCTAAACAATAGTTTTGAACAGTAATTTCCTCCATAACAACAGGAAACACCCCTCTCATTCAAACTCCTCCCTCCGTGTGTCTTCTCCTCCTTCCTCCTAACAGCGGGCGTGTCAGAAGCGCGTTGCTGCTGCCTGCCTGCCTGTCTGCCTGTCGGGCAAGACGAGTCTGAAATGGATTACTGTAAAATCGCGTCGCCATTTCCTTGAATGGCTGGCTTGCTCCCGCGGTGTGTGTGTGTGTGTGTGTGTGTGTGTGTGTGTGTGTGTGTGTGTGTGTGTGTGTTCGCGCGTTGCTGCGCGGCTCTGGGGGGAAGGGATCTCTGTCCGTTCTGTGTGTGTGTGTCCGGGCTTCTGACTGTAAAATCGCCAAGCCATTTCCGCGGGAGGCGGCTGCTTTTGTGGCTTTTGGGTCCCGTGGCTGTGACTTCTCTCGGTCTCTGTCGCCACTTAGTGGTCGGTAAAATAGATTACACACATGCTCTTGCTCCAAATAGTTATCTCGAAGATGTAAAAGGGGTTGATTGATGTCCCACCGTCAAAAAAAAAAAATCTTTATGTAAGACGAGTTAGTCCGTCCTTGGCACTTAAGCGCTGGATTATGTAAGACGAGTTAGGTCGTCTATGGCACTTAATGAGTTAAAACAGTCATATAATTTTTTTAATAATTACTATGTAAACACTGAACACGCACAAATAACGATGAGACTCTCTTCTATCACCTGCAAAAAAAAGTTTATTGATCCCATTTTCCGTTCTTTAGTTATGAGCCGGAGAAGATAGCTCGATTGAACGAAAAACATACCTTTTTTTCTACGAGCTGAGATAATGAGCCTTTTGTGAAATTAAACATTTCAAGCACATCTCTGACTCTGAAGCGAATTTTCTGATGTCTGGGTCTGTCTGGGTGAAGTGTATGCTGCTCTGCTGCTCTCCGTGCTCCCCCCCCCCCCCCCCCCCTCAACTGCACACGCCTCCTGGGTGTGTCTTATGTGTCTGGTGGCTCTCAGTCTCTGCTGAGTTTGCTGCGCACACACAGTGAATGGTGCGCGACATTCAGCTTTTTGGTTCCGCGTGTGTTTGTCACGGGCTGGCATGCTTCCAGTTCGGAATAATAATGCTGATTATGTGAATGTGCTGTTGCAGCGTACATGGAAGTGCTCAGTTGTGACAGCGGATGCTGCTGCTGGGGGCACAGCTGGCGTTGTGCTCGTTTATGGAGGCACGTCGATGCATACGGACGGATGCGATGCGATTTCCTCATTTTGCCCAGTGACTATTTCTGTGTGTTTGGCTCCTTTTTCTCTGATCAGGAGAGTGCTGTCGCCACCTAATGGGTTTGTAAAATAGGTTATCGACCTCCAATAGCTACAATATTGTTAGAGGCGACGTAAGAAGCTTAGATCGACACCCCCCCGTCAAAAAAACAATTTGGAGTTATGACGCCATTTGGCGTCGCTGGCACTGTACGGTAAATTTCTAATGACGCCATATGGCGTCGCTGGCACTGAACGTGTTAACAGAAATATGTATTGCTGTGGGCTAAGGCCTTTGATGTTTATGAGAACCATCTAAACAGGGGGGGAAGCTCACAGACGCCGCCTGCAGGAGTAATGCATCATTACAGTCAGATAATTCAATAACATACACTGACAATCCAGCACATTCAGACACAATAAGATAAGATTACAATTAAGCTCCAAATTGCAATTCCTGACAAGGTCTCTCTGACATAGATTTCAGAATCAGCTTTATTGGCCAAGTACAAGGAATTTGACTATGATTTTAATTTTGATTTGATGTATACATCAGACTCTTGAGCTACTTCTGCTCTCACTCAGAATGTCAAAATATAAGCGATGTGATGTATAGTTTTTGAGACTCATGCTAGTTAACTGCGGCGCTTCCGGTGGATTTGCGGTGTCGTGACGTCACGCTGGATGATTCCTCGTACTGTATTAAAAAAAAATCTTTGCAATGTAAATGTGTAATGAAAATGTGCTCATCATTAGTGACCTTGTCTCTCCAGAATGACATTTTTTAGAAAGTGTATAACTTTTTGTTTATCATATAGTGGCAATGTAAGCTTTCAGTAAAAATATAAAAGGGGCACATTTGGAGAGGTTTCTACAGTCCATTAACGATGATATCTAGAACTCTTGTATCAGGTGGAAGGTGGGTGCACTTACGGGTTCTGGCCTTGCCCACTAGAGGTGTGCTTCTCAATGCATTCTGCAGGGCAACAATCTTAATGACATATTCTGTTCCTGGTTTCAGACCTATGACCAAACACAACAAACACAATCTTAATGACGTATTCTGTTCCTGGTTTCAGACCTATGACCAAACACAACAAACACAAAATGAAAAGATTAAATAAAACAAACTACAAAGACGTCTTTTCAGTACAAACTCATCCATTCCGAATATTGACAGTGTATGTATGCATGCATGCATGTATGTATGTACGTACACACATGTATGTACAGAGCTGATGTAAATCTCATGCTCCACACTCACCGTTGATAAAAGCGTAGCTCTGTCCGGCGTGTGGTCGGGGGCAGAGCCGTATAATAGAAGAGTTCTGACATCTCCATTCACTCCAATGGACCAGTTTTTTTCCAGGAAGTAGAAAGTGGAACTCTTCAGTAAAAAAAGCAGCACTGTCGAGTTGCATCAAAATAGACAGTGTTGTACTTTGAAAGGGTTTTTCATCCCTTGAAATGAATCAAATTGTACATTATCTGCTTTATTTTAGCATGCAAAAGTAGCGCGAGACCCATTCCTGGCTGTTCATTGGCTAATGATTCTTGCATTTTGGTCCTCCGCTGACGCCACTCTCTTACTAGAGGACACTAGTCGGGGGGTGAGTTCTAGAGGGTAACCCCCTGCCTCCTCATAGGTGACGTAATAGCCAGTGACGCCTGGACTGTGAGACGGCTCCCAGGTGAAGGAGATGCTGCTGGGGGTCAGGGAGGTGAAACGGATGTTGGTGGGAGGGATGACCACCGGTTTGGCTGGAGGAAACAACAAGCAGCCAGTTATTTTTCATAAGAAACATACATACATAGCAAATGTATCCTCTATACACACTCCATCAATTTGGGCAAAAACTATAAAGCAAATAAACGAATTGCTCGGGAAATGACCGTTAGACATCATTAAAGGGATATGCCAACATTTTGGGAGAGTACTCGTGCACTCACCACGCAATGAAATAATAATCCAAAGTTACGGGAAACGGCCATTTTCCAAGTAAATCCATTGCCAGAACTAACGCGGTGGAACCAAAGTTACTTCCGCGTTTGCCTGAGGCACATGCGCTGTGTGCAGTCATCAGTACTTCCTGGTATTTATTTCCTTTGAAAATGACCGTTTCCCGTAACTTTGGATGATTATTTCATTGCGTGGTGAATACACGAGGCACAACATGTACACGTGAGTGTTTCTGGCGCTGTTGGAATGTGTATTTTTGGTGACTGAATGGTGGCAGGCTCGTGTACTGTTTACTACCATTCAGCTGCTAAGCTCACTAGCAGGAGGGGTGAAACCCACTTTCTACTGCTCGCACAGGGAAGAGAAAGGCATCTATCCACATTCTAGTTTTACTATCGGGAATATGGCAAATAGGCCAATCTCCCAAAATGTTGGCATATCCCTTTAAATACGTATCAAAACCAATATTTGGGCAAATGGCAGCTATTACACACGCACGTGTGATCACACAGGGATGTAGACATCTTCTTCCTAATACTAAATAGTACCTACAAGTTAGCACATTTAGGTACTGCCATTTACCCAATCATTGGTTTTGTATAAGTTACATACTGTACGCATTTAATGATGAGTTCACCCAAAGAATTACTGGAATTTATCTACTTTCTAATTTTGCCCCAAATTGATAGAGTGCATATTTTGATGCTGTGGCGTTTGCATCCATTTTTGAGCATGCCAGAGTTGAATGGTTAATGGATATTACCTGTGGTGGCAGTGAGTGTGAACGGGGAGCTGCGTCCATTCCCATTCAGAGTGTAGATGTTGATCTTGTAAGTGGTTCCTGGCTGCAGACCTGAAGAGTGGACACACATAGGTTAACGGGGTCAGTGTGCGTGTGCGTGTGTGTGCGTGCGTGTGTGCGTGTGCGTCCACTTTCATATCCCTAATAATGCACGACCACGGATCTAGGTTGACAATTGAGTAATGTTAGGGAAGTATTCTTATGTGTGCACATGTTTATATATTGATCTATCTTCCTATATTTGCGCACCTGTAATAGTGTAAGAGCGCAGGTCAGTGGTGATGGTCCTGTGAATGGGGGTGTGGCCCGTCGCGGAAGTGGGTGTGACCTCAATCAGGAAGCCAGAGATGGTCTCCGTCTTGGAGCGCCAGGTCAGAGTGATGGAGGAGTCCTTCACGCCGGAGATGCGCACACGGCGAGGGGGACTGATATCTGCAGAAAGAGAAAGGAGAGAGAAGGGTTGGGTGGTGAACGAGAGTGAGTGAGAGAGAGAGACATAGAAAGAGTATTGACAAAAGAGGCTTTTTGAACATCAAAAATCTATTGACAGCAACTGTGCACAAGAAAAGAATAATGTAAAAAATGTCATCTCACTGTTTCCATGTATCAAAACATCCATTTTATTTGTCAAACTGGTAACACAATGTTTTTGTTGAAATGCTTAAATGAGAGACTCACTGTCCAGTGTGGTGACCTCTCCTTGGACTGGCCTGCTGGTCAGAGAGTTCTTCAAGGCGTAAACATGCACCTCATAGCTAGTTGCAACCTAACAAGAGGGGAAGAGCAAAGTAAAGAGAGACTCCAGTAAATAAGCTCTTCTCTAGATGCTGGGAACCTAAACTTGACAAACAAGAACATGCTAAAGAACATTGTCAGGACGAGCTCCAAAATCACCGGCTGTAACTTGAATGACCTCTGTCTTCTATATAAGAGGAGGGTTCTTAAGAAGGCTCAGGGTGTCCTGCGTGACCCTCAGCACCCTCTTTACCCTGAGTTTTCCCTCCTTCCTTCTGGGTGCAGGTATAGGATGCCCCGCTGTTGCAGGAACAGATACAGCCATTCTTTTGTTCCTGAGGCTATTCGCTGTCTGAACTGTTGAATTGAATAGTAGCCTACTTCATGCCCCTTTTTCTGTTTTAACTTACATGGTTTCCTGTCCTTTTAATTGTACAGTTTTAAGACATCCCTACTTTTGACTGTTTCATGTCTGTATGTTTTTAAATTACATTTTCTGTTATGCTGCATATGAATTGCCACAGGGGGGATAAATAAAGATTTACTCTACTCTCTACTCTCACAGTGTTTATCAATCTCCATGGTGCTGAACGTGTGTGTGTGTGTGTGTGTGTGTGTGTGTGTGTGTGTGTGTGTGTGTGTCTTTGATGGGTAAACCACATGAGATGACAGGGCAGGTTGGCAGGACTGTGACTTCCCTGGGCAGAGAGAAACCACACACACGCGCTACTCAAAACCTTCCAAACCCTGGCTGCAGCTCATAGCCCTCGTCAGAACGCTGTGTGTGTATACGGTATACGTGGATGTATATGTACCTTGCACATGCATAGGTATGTGCATGTGTGTGTATTATCTTCTGTGTGTGTGTGTGTGTGTGTGTGTGCGCGCGCACACACACACACACACACACATGCATTAGAATTGGGCCATAAACGCAGTCTGGAACCCTCCAGCAGGGTAACAGCATCTGTCTCTGAGGACTGTTCCAGATCCAGATACTTTTCCTTTGACTAAATAGGAAAAGAAAAAAAAAAAAAAAAAAAAAAAAGTCTGGACCCGTCATTACCCTCAGAGGGTGGGTGGGTGTGTGTGTGTGTGTGTGTGTGTGTGTGTGTGTGTGTGTGTGTGTGTTGCGCGTGCGTATGTTGCACGCGTGTGCATGTGTGTACTTTCACACACTTGTAATTGGACTGGCATTCCTCTCGTACAGAGCATTTCACATCTACCATCCTTCACTTTTGGGTGGACGCTCCCTGCAGGGTTAATGAGCAGGTTCGTCACTAATTACAGATGTCATCATACAGCAGGAATCCCCCTTTCAGCTTTTACTACACTCTTACTGGGAATGTGATGTCATGTCATACTTGACTGTAAATGTGATGTCATACTTGATGGATCGCTGTAGAGAAGTTCTATTTTTGCTCGTCACCGCTACATAGAGGTCAGAGAGGACACAGTCCGCTACCAGACAGTGGCACCCCTCCATTATATTTGACATGATTTTACATTAGTCTTAATAGTTATACATTTACATACGACCTTGCTTTTACTTAGTGACAGATTTACATTGATTAACATCTTATTTTTATCAAATTATTGTAAACCCTAACCCTTATTTACTTATTTTGTATCTCATTTAGTTAATCTATATTATAAAATCAACAAAAAATACTGAAATGTAACAGTTCCACCTCCTCCATGCACACATCAGCTGTCTCTGCCACGGGGCGGAGCGGGGCTTCCTCCTCCTGATAGGGGTAAGCAGAGTGATGCATTTGGTGTGTGCTACAGACAAAGTGGGTGAGTGAGTGAGTGAGTGTGTGTGTGTGTGTGTGTGAGTGTGAGTGTGTGTGAGTGTGAGTGTGAGTGTGAGTGTGAGTGTGTGTGTGTGTGTGTGTGTGTGTGTGTGCGTGCGTGTGTGTGTGTGTGTGTGTGCGTGTGTGTGTGTGTGTGTGTGTTCTCTACCTGTCTTTTCAGACGTTTGGATTCTGGTTGGTCAAATCTCCCCTCACTATGTCTCTTCCTGCTGCAGGAAGGGGAAGCCTATGAGGAAAACAGCACAAGAAATGACAAACCACTCTACTGCATTTCTACTTTTTACATTGATGTTGTCCATGTTGTCCATTGCCCACAACCCAAAGATAATGAGTTTACTGTCATAGAGGAGTAAAGAAACCAGAAGATCCTCAGAGGGCTTGACATGTGCTCCTGTGTGTGTGTGTGTGTGTGTGTGTGTGTGTGTGTGTGTGTGTGTGTGTGTGTGTGTGTGTGTGTGTGTGTGTGTGCGCGCGCACGCGTGCGCGTTTATCAAAATGAATGGATTTTGTTTTTCAATCAAAATGAATAGAATGTTGCACTATTTCACAAGACCGGTGATGCTGTTGACAAATGTACATTATGATAATCAACAAGTACAGTGAGAAGCACACATTTGGTGTTTTTGGCAACACGTTTACCAGATGTACAATGGAACACGTGTACCGTAAATTTCGGACTATAAGCCGCGGCTTTTTCCCCGTTTTTTGGCCCCTGCGGCTTATATAACGGTGCGGCTTATCTATGGATTTTTTCAGCAAAAATAAAAATAAAAAACGGAATTCTCTCTTCTTTAGCACTCTTTCTAACTATAAATCCACTTCTGTTTTAATTTCCTCTCTTGCCCTCTTTTCACCACACCGTGTTGAAGGTCACAGATCATGAATGTGTTTAGTGGACAGGGTGGTCAGTGTTGAAGGTCACAGATCATGAATGTGTTTAGTGGACAGGGTGGTCAGTGTTGAAGGTCACAGATCATGAATGTGTTTAGTGGACAGGGTGGTCAGTGTTGAAGGTCACAGATCATGAATGTGTTTAGTGGACAGGGTGGTCAGTGTTGAAGGTCACAGATCATGAATGTGTTTAGTGGACAGGGTGGTCAGTGTTGAAGGTCACAGATCATGAATGTGTTTAGTGGACAGGGTGGTCAGTGTTGAAGGTCACAGATCATGAATGTGTTTAGTGGACAGGGTGGTCAGTGTTGAAGGTCACAGATCATGAATGTGTTTAGTGGACAGGGTGGTCAGTGTTGAAGGTCACAGATCATGAATGTGTTTAGTGGACAGGGTGGTCAGTGTTGAAGGTCACAGATCATGAATGTGTTTAGTGGACAGGGTGGTCAGTGTTGAAGGTCACAGATCATGAATGTGTTTAGTGGACAGGGTGGTCAGTGTTGAAGGTCACAGATCATGAATGTGTTTAGTGGACAGGGTGGTCAGTGTTGAAGGTCACAGATCATGAATGTGTTTAGTGGACAGGGTGGTCAGTGTTGAAGGTCACAGATCATGAATGTGTTTAGTGGACAGGGTGGTCAGTGTTGAAGGTCACAGATCATGAATGTGTTTAGTGGACAGGGTGGTCAGTGTTGAAGGTCACAGATCATGAATGTGTTTAGTGGACAGGGTGGTCAGTGTTGAAGGTCACAGATCATGAATGTGTTTAGTGGACAGGGTGGTCAGTGTTGAAGGTCACAGATCATGAATGTGTTTAGTGGACAGGGTGGTCAGTGTTGAAGGTCACAGATCATGAATGTGTTTAGTGGACAGGGTGGTCAGTGTTGAAGGTCACAGATCATGAATGTGTTTAGTGGACAGGGTGGTCAGTGTTGAAGGTCACAGATCATGAATGTGTTTAGTGGACAGGGTGGTCAGTGTTGAAGGTCACATATCATGAATGTGTTTAGTGGACAGGGTGGTCAGTGTTGAAGGTCACAGATCATGAATGTGTTTAGTGGACAGGGTGGTCAGTGTTGAAGGTCACAGATCATGAATGTGTTTAGTGGACAGGGTGGTCAGTGTTGAAGGTCACAGATCATGAATGTGTTTAGTGGACAGGGTGGTCAGTGTTGAAGGTCACAGATCATGAATGTGTTTAGTGGACAGGGTGGTCAGTGTTGAAGGTCACAGATCATGAATGTGTTTAGTGGACAGGGTGGTCAGTGTTGAAGGTCACAGATCATGAATGTGTTTAGTGGACAGGGTGGTCAGTGTTGAAGGTCACAGATCATGAATGTGTTTAGTGGACAGGGTGGTCAGTGTTGAAGGTCACAGAAACTCACCTGACCATGTTTGGGTGTGAGAGCTTCTGTAGCAGCCTGATCTCCTGTGCGATGCTGTCTTGGTCGACCTTGTTGTGATACATCTTCACCACCATTATTTTGTGTGTTTCCCTGTGCATGACCTGGAAGCAGAAGAACCCACACACCTTTGGAAAAAGAATTGTTTAAGAACAAACTGATATTGTAAAAGCAAAATCTATCTTTGTTATTGCATTTTTGTCACAGTACAATTATGCAATATGTTTTTAATGATGAGTCTCTGTGTTTGTCCTGTGCTGGTCCCTTTCCTCTCTTAATACACTGTGCCTTGATTTGGAACCTATACACTTGTAATCGCATGGACTTGCTATTGAAGAGCACAGATGCAGTCCGTCTTGTGGTCCACAGCTTCTACATCCACATCACATGCAAATCCCTGTTTATGTACATGTATGTGTAGGACTACAAATTTGCCAGGACACAAAATCCCATTCCAAAGTTATAATGTGAGAATTAGACATAATATGTTTTAAATGGAATCATAGTTTTGTGTAAAAACACAATCCATAGTTCCAGGCATACCAACAGCAGACAGAAATGTGCTCAGACTGGAGCGGCAGAAATAGGTCAGCTAATAGCTGGTGTTCAGATCAGTGTCCTTTTGTCTCTGAGGGCGATATGAGCTTAGTTCCCTCAGTACTTTTTGGCTCAGTCTGTGGGAAATATTATATTTATATTATATTATATATGAATATTCTAGTCTTTAAGAAGGTGAAGGCAGACTTGTTTCCTTCAAACACACCACAGCCTCTAAGCCAGTGATTCTAAACCTTTTCCATATCAAGGACCCCTAATTTAATACAAATTAAGGCCACAGACTCCCCCATTTGTTGATATTTGATCTCACTGACCCAAATCTGGGAATATTTCTATTGTTAGATATGATTTTGTCCAGAATTCCATGACTCTCTGTATTGTAGAGAAAGCAGTGGAACTAGGATCAAAACAGTTATCTGCTACATTGTCTAGTTGTGTTAACTCAATTTGCTGGGGACCCCCTGGAACCCCCTCAAGGACTACTGGTGGTCCCCGGACCCTAGGTTGAGAACCACTGCTAAGTTATTCACATTCAAAATGTGTTGGTCAGCACCATGCTCTTTCATATTTGTTCCACAGACTTTATCAAACAAAAATCTTAGCCATGAAAACAACATGTGAGGACACAAAAGAGTTGTATAATGTCCCTCACTGAGTAGTTTGAGACAAGTAGTACCTTGAAAACTTCTGAGAAGAACCCGCTTCCTATCAGTTCAGCACTGAAGTTCTCCCAAGACTCCAGCTTGTGGATGGTTGAGCGGAGCCAACATGCCACCTAGCAGGGTTGGGCGGAGGGTTAGTGGTTAGGTTACAAATTTTACTGTTTTTACGTGATTGTGCCCCCCGCCCCCCCTCCTCCCCTTTCCATGCAATCTATTCTTTCAAGCTCAGTGTTGTACATTAGGCTATGATGTATTAGAGAGTGTCTGGGAAGCAAGACTATTTTAGGGGTAAAAAATAAAATGGTTACTACTGTATAAAATGTGTTGCTTCAATTTTCATCTTAAAATCAAACAACTAAGAGGCCATTTACACCTGGCATTAACATGCATTTTTGGTGATCAGATTGTAAATGGCCTCTATGAAAACATCATCCTGCAATGAATATGTTTGAAAGGTTTTATAGCATTTAGATGATTGACCTAATAGGATGAATCAGCGTGACGTCACTGCCACCCAAAAATGCGTAACCCCGCGGCAGTTAACTAGTATAAACAAACGTTAATATCTCAAAAAGTATACATCACATCGGTTATATTTTGACATTCTGAGTGAGAGCAGAATTAGCTCAAGAGTTTGATGTATAATATATGCATGTCGTGTTAAACTGTCGCAGTTTTTAAATTGTAAACACGGTCAGCCGGCTAGAGTCAAGACGCTCAAACTCAGGCTCCATAGGGTTCCATTGCCGTTGCCACCCAGTGACACGGTTTGTTTACCAAAATGCCCTCATATTATCCATGGACATAGCTTTGATTTCAAAGGTGGAGGGGACATATTTTGTAGAAGCCCACATTCTCAGGCCCATTTTTTTTTTATGTTTTTTTTTTAATTGTGGCCGTTTGAAGCCAGATTTAGAGGACTATCACATTTTAAATTAACATTAGGATTAGACTGTTGTGATGTCATTATTCAGTTTTAACTTCCAATCATGTACATTGGAAACGCTCATTAGTGTTTTCCTTGCACCTCTGTTTACCCTGCCTTTTCGACACAAAATGGCCCCCGTGAAAAGGGTGTATTTGCATTTCGATACCTACAGTCTCCACTCGCAGCGGAGGGAGGGGGCTGCACTGTGTATGTATGGGAAGCGCTATGATGTTCATCACTTTAACATGGTTCCCCATGGTCTGAAAAAGTCGACGTCAGAAAAACAGGGGACTAGCTTCGCTCATAACAGAGCTATTTCATAGAAGTTGAATTCACTTGCACACATTGTACTCACAATGGGATGAAAATAGGAAATAGGAAATGTAGTTTCTTCTTGATTAAAGTTTTCACAACATAACCTCTCAGCTCCACGGCTCAGTAAACTGTCTGCACACTTCTCATTTGAATGTGTGTTTGTTTAAAGTCACTTGGTGTCGTGTTTGACTGGCGTTTGCCGTCACATGTTTAAGCACCGTGATTGGCTTGAAGGTCCAAACCAACTAGAGGCCATCTCACAAAGCGACAGCATGGCTGTATCTATTATTTGCCTTTACCCACTTAGTCATTATATCCACATTACTAATGATTATTTATCAAAAATCTCATTGTCTCAATATTTTATGAAAGCAGCAATTAGTCACCCCTACAATATTGTCACAATATCAATATTGATGTATTTGGTCAAAAATATTGTGATATTTGATTTTGTCCATATCGCCCAGCCCAAAATAAAAAATATAAATAAAAATACAATTCCACACATTCTACTTACTGTACATCATGTGCATCAGTCTTTCTTTTGGGCAGTGTAGGGTTAGTAGCTCGCTTCGCTTCATCTTCTCATCTCAGGTGGGGCAGGCAGGTCGCAGGAGAGAGAGCCAACATTTTTATCCTAGTAGAAAGGCAAAGGAAAGGACCCGCCCTACTCTGCCTCCGATTGGGCTTACCCAACAAACCAAAGCAGGCACCCAGTACTACTAGCCAATCGAGGCAGAGTAGGGCGGGCCGTGCCTTTAGGAAGAAAAGAGAAAAAAAAAACTGCAGCACACTACTTGAATGGATGGATACGCGTCAGAGTGGATTTAGAAGTGGGCAGACTCAATGCCGACTGAAAAGTAAGTGGGTCTACCTGCGTCTACCCTCCACTACACCACTGGGTCCATGGTCTAATTTATGACAGATTAGGGATCCTTGGTGTGAAAAGGTTTGAAGTGCTGCTCTAAGGTGAATATTGAACACTGAACTAAACATTTCACCTGCTGCCCAAACACACTGCTGAGGTGCCGTTTGGCTGCTGCCAGCTTAACCTTGGCATGTTGTCGGTGTTGGGGGCGGGGCTTGAAGGAGAAGGCACCTGTAGGGGACGAGGGGTGTTGGGGGCGGGGCTTGAAGGAGAAGGCACCTGTAGGGGGCGAGGGGTGTTGGGGGCGGGGCTTGAAGGAGAAGGCACCTGTAGGGGGCGAGGGGGAGAGAGGAGGCTGGTCGTCCCTCTCCACGCTCTCCACGCTGCCCTTGGCGGCCGGGGACAGCTGGCCGTCATTGTAGGCCCTGCAGTCAAGTCCAGTTTTATTTGTATAGCTCTAATTCACAAGCACATGTCTCAGAGGACTTTGAAGAGAATGTGTCTAGCTCCACAATCAATAAACAGAATTAACCAACTTAAATCAATCTTAAGAGTATATTAAAAAATAAAACATCGCAAGAGAAGAGAGGGATGAGGAGAGGAGAGGAGAGAGAAGAGAGGAGAGGAGAGGGAGAAGAGAGCAGAGAGAGAAAAGCTAACCTGTAGCTTTCGCCTATGCTCCCCACTCTCAGCTGGTGCTTCTCCTGCTTGCCAGGTTGTCCACGCTCACGCTGTGCTCCTTGGCCAGCTCCTTGCCAGGACTGGTCACTAAGACCGCAAGGAGGGTGACCCACCTGCCCGTCCTTCTCCGGGTGAGGGGTGTAGGTGGCCGACTCCCTGTCCCGCTCGTAGCCCGGGTCCTTTGGTACCACCCGCCTCCACGGGACAAAGAGGGAGCCCTCTGAGCTGAACCAACACATGGCAGCTTGACAAGGAGCGACGACAGATGGACAGACAGGAAGGGGACAGAAAAAAGTGATGCACAACCTATTGAGAGAAGAGGGGCCGGGGGGAGATGGAAATGGACAATAAGAAGAAGTGGTCACAGCAACATAGTGAACTGCTTCACATGACTGTATGGTAGGATGGGACAGGGACATGATCTCATGATCTTGTGTGAATCCAGCTGCCTCGCCAGCTTAACGTATCATGGGCCGGCAAAATGAATTGTGATATTAGCTTCATTTTATTCTGCTGTAATCACAGATGAGACTGCTTTTAAATTCTCCATCACAATTTTACAAGATCTCCATACATTACATTACATTACATTACATTACATCATTTGGCAGACGCTTTTATCCAAAGCAACTTACAATAACACATTTTGTCAGCAATAGAGCAATCAACTATGTAACACAGTCTATGACAACTACAACTTCTGAAGGAAGAGTGATACAAGTTAAGGTTAGTTTGGGATTTTTTTTATTTTTTTTTAAGAGAAAGAAGTTAGATCAAGAACTTGATCTTTCGGAAAAGACTAAAGACACACCTTTTCAGGCTCCATCTGGGCCCTTCTTGAACTAACTTCTTTCTCTCTTAAAAAAATAAATAAAAAAATAACCTGAACTAAACTTGTACCACTGTTCCTTCAGAAGTTGTATTAATTAATACACAGGACAAGATGTTACTATCCCTTGTGCCAAAATCCGAGGAAAAACACATTTAGAAGCCCAATCCAGAATAAAACAAGCTAACAGGCTAACAAACTAATAAACAAGACACAAATCACCAGTTACCTACCCTAGCCAACAGCAGTATGAAGCATGTCATTGGGGTTTTCAAGTGGGCACCTTCCTTCACCGACGTTTCGTTAAGTTAGGCCCACGACACCTCAAGAAGGCTTAACGGTGTAATCCAGCGTCCTGGAAACACCCCCCTCCATGCTACCATGTAGTTGTCATAGACTGTGTGTTGCATAGTTGATTGCTCTATTGCTGACAAAAATGTGTTATTGTAAGTCGCTTTGGATAAAAACGTCTGCCAAATGATGTAATGTAATGTAAGGGCCCAGATGGAGATGCATACAAATTATAGTATTTTGTAAAATTGTGACTCAAACATAAACAGAATTCACACTTGCAGGATGAGGTTAGGCGCACTTCCACCCAAGCAGCCCAGCAGGCTCTCAGGAGAGGGCAATCTTAGAGGAGAGGCTTCAGATAACATCCAAAGATACTGGAGCACACGGATCAAGTGTAGACACGTTTTTATTGACTGACGTTTCAACGCAGGGTGCATCTTCATCCCAGTCATAAAGAACAAGGACATTTTGTCTTTTTAAATAGCCTCCCAACAATGAAGACTAATCCAGCCCAGGCTGGAGGAAGAGGGAGGAGGTGACAAGTAGACATGATTACAGATTACACAACAAATACAGCGGATCATAAATGCAACATCAATATTAAAATAGTAAATCTACATGATTCATATTTAAAGGTGCAGGTGGTGGATCCCCTAAATCTGCCTTCCATCATATAGAATAATTAGAAGAAAAGGAGAGGGTGGAGGGAGGGACCTTATGTGTGACAGCTCCCTTTCATTTTAGTCAATTCATTGAGTAGTTAATAATTGCCAAACTATTTTTATAATTGATTAATCGTTATGACTAATTCAAAAACAAAGTACAAAAATTATCTCGTTCCAGCTTCTTAAATGTGAATGTTTTCTGTTGTTTTTTTTGTCTTCTATGACAGTAAACTGATTATCTTTGGGTTGTGGACTGTTGGTCAGGACAAAAGAAAGACATTTGATGATGTCATCTTGGGCTTTGGGGAAAAAGTGACTGACATTTTTCACCATTTTGTGACATTTTGTAGTTTAAACGACTCATCAATTATGCAAGAAAATAATCGACAGATTAATGGATAATGAAAATAATCAAGCTGGGTGACAGAAGCCTACCTGCTGCTCGGTCTGGTTGACAGCAGAACTACCTGCTGCTCGGTCTGGACAGAAGCCTACTTGCTGCTCGGTCTGGACAGAAGCCTACCTGCTGCTCGGTCTGGTTGACAGCAGAAACTACCTGCTGCTCGGTCTGGACAGAAGCCTACCTGCTGCTCAGTCTGGTTGACAGCAGAAACTACCTGCTGCTCGGTCTGGACAGAAGCCTACCTGCTGCTCGGTCTGGTTGACAGCAGAAACTACCTGCTGCTCGGTCTGGACAGAAGCCTACCTGCTGCTCGGTCTGGTTGACAGCAGAGACAGCAGCCTACCAGCAACACAGAGAAATATATTAAAATACATTGTATGATTGCAACAGCCCCCAGCATGACACAATAAAGATACATTTAAGGCACATAATAACACACACACACAGCGCTGGCTGTCCTACTCCTCGCACTGGCAGCCAATGCGCCACTATAACGTAACTTGCCCAACACTGGACAAGACACATTTTTACATTGCACCTCCCAACGCAACTAAAAACAGCATTCACATCACATACACAGTTCAAACTACTTACATGTTGTCACGGGCCGCAGGTTCACGCCAAGAACACGAGGACGCCAACTCACCAAACAGACTCGGTGCTCTGTGCTTTGACTATGAGTGGAAACGTTACCAGACCTGTCAGCAGCTAGCGTTATATGCCAGGGGCTTCAGACAGACAGCAGTTACGCTTGCGTTGCTAGTTCCCTGTAAATAACCCTGTTTTATATCACCCTTGATCAATTGTCTGTCTATATCTGCTACATACGTGCACTGCCAAGAGTAGCGTTATAAACCATAGATATATGACTACCGTATTGAAGCGATCCGCTCCCGGGACCGTTACGTGAGGAAGAGAGGAGGCAACAGCTTCGGTACAGGCTTTTTATTCACAGTTAGTTAACACTACAACTCTCGGCGGTTGTCACGCTCTAGTTAGCTACCGGCTTCCTAGCTTATCCAGACCCACGCAGGCATGCGCAGACCCGACAGGAAGAGGAAGTTTCCGCACTCATCCCCTTCCCCCCAGGAACCACCCTCCACATCAGTTCCTACCTAAACCCAGAGTCGCCACAGTATATTAAAAACATAAACACACTGGCATCTTTCATGCAGCCTAGCAAGCGTAACTGCTGTATGTCTGTCTGACCCACTGAGTTTGACGGTCTGACCACAGACTGTAGAAAGAGATGTAATGCAGGATAGCCAAGCGAATGGTTTGGATGGAAGTTTGACGCTAGGCCAATCAGAGGCAGAGAGGGGCGGGTTATGCCTTCGCCATCATCCAAAAAAAAAGATCGCCTACTGCGAAGGTATGTGTGCGGGACGTGTGCGCATGCGCATACGCGTGTGTCACGTGATGAATGCGTGTAGGGGCGTTACCTGATTGGAGGTCGATTTGAACTCCTGAACTCACGTCACGTCACTCAGAGTTAAGCACTGGCAGTTGCTGTTTGTTCCTTCACCGCAGTAGACGTCCGACAGAAGAGCATCTCCGTGTCGTGAAGAACGAAATAGCAGAGCAGCAGATTGCGATGATCATGGTGGATTCTGTTGACGAGCAGACTGTTTACATCGACAGGTAAAATCACAAATGTTTGCTAGCTAGTTAGCAAGGGTCTTTATGTGTGTAATTTAAGTAATGGTTGAGTGGTTAGCTCAGTTTCCTTATAACGTTCGTCGTGCAGAATATGGGCCTTTAATCTGCGTAATTCCAGTAATGGTTAGCGGTTAGCTCAGTTAGCCTAACTGTATGTGTCAGAGAGTTGTGTGTTGTGTTGGGGGAACTGCATTGACAGTACATAATATGGACCACCTTAGCTATATGTTTTTGACACAGCAAAATGAAGCTCACTTCCCGATATTGTTTGATTTCGTTTGATTGGATGAATGGATTTTCCTGTTGCATTGTGGGAAATCTGTTCAAACCTGGAGCCGGGAAAACAGGAAAGGGCGTGAGCGTGGACGGGACTCGGGGGAGGGTTTCCTCCGCCACGGCATCCATCTTGTTCATGTTATTTTCCCTGCTAGCCGTTAGCTTGGCTAACAAATGTTGCTAACGTTAGTTGCTATTGCTAGCCTTGCTCCATTGCTCTCACATTGAATACAATAGCCCGAAGAAAAACCAGAGTATTATTTCCTCCAGACCTCGCGCGGCGTCACCAGCCTGCCGCTTGCATCTTCCACAAAATCGAGGTAATCTTATTTTCTAACGTAACGCTAATTACATAGCATGACATTAACGCTAGCTACGTTAGACTAGAGTAGCATAAGTTAACGTTATACAACGTTAAACAGTATTGCATGCTGCACAGATTCGGACGTAGACAGAAAACAAACGCAGTTCTGTTTACCTAGGTTACCTCTTTGAGATGAGGCAGACTCAAAGCATACTCATGATCTACCAGCTATAGCGTTATATATCTAGCTAACGTTAGATCAACTATCAATCAATGAGAGGGAACAAGGGGGTTAAACTCCTCTGGATAGTTTATCCACCTCTGCATTTACAGTATTTACCAATTGCACGTAGTGTTGGGTAAGCAAACGTTAACGTTATACAGTGATTAACAGTGTCTAGTATTGCATGCTGCACAGATTCGGACGTAGACAGAAAACAAACGCAGTTCTGTTTACCTAGGTTACCTCTTTGAGATGAGGCAGACTCAAAGCATACTCATGATCTACCAGCTATAGCGTTATATATCTAGCTAACGTTAGATCAACTATCAATCAATGAGAGGGAACAAGGGGGTTAAACTCCTCTGGATAGTTTATCCACCTCTGCATTTACAGTATTTACCAATTGCACGTAGTGTTGGGTAAGCAAACGTTAACGTTATACAGTGATTAACAGTGTCTAGTATTGCATGCTGCACAGATTCGGACGTAGACAGAAAACAAACGCAGTTCTGTTTACCTAGGTTACCTCTTTGAGATGAGGCAGACTCAAAGCATACTCATATGATCTACCAGCTATAGCGTTATATATCTAGCTAACGTTAGATCAACTATCAATCAATGAGGGGGAACAAGGGGGTTAAACTCCTCTGGATACTTTATCCACCTCTGCATTTACAGTATTTACCAATCGCACGTAGTGTTGGGTAAGCAGACATTAACGTTATACAGTGATTAACAGTGTCTAATTCGTTTCTTCCAGGGGTAGGCGCCGTCCAGTACCGATGGGACACACAACAGAGGATTATGATTTGTGACGATCAAAGCTATAATATTCTGTTCTCCTGAGATTAACGCTAAACTACATGTTACTGCTGATCAGTTGTTTCAACATAGGAAATTGCCATAACACACAAGCCAAATGCTGACATGAGAGATTTGCTTTGAACAAGTTGTAGGCTAGCTAGTATCTGCCAGTGACCGGAGAATATTGTTATATTTGCTTGTTTTAATGCTTTTGTCAATAAACATTGTCAACAAAGATAGCCTTGTTGTATATTATCATGTATCTGAATGTCGCAAATATGATCGCGCAGAACGATCCATTAGTTGTCTGGTCAGAGGCAGGTTGGATAAAATGATCAGATGTGATATAAAGATTGTTGATGTCGAGTGAACACGAACTACGAACCGAAGATTGGACCATGAGGACATGACGACGGAGAAACAAGCGATCAGCAGTCTGCTTCAATCAACGAATGCTTTATATTTATTGAAATGAAATATGGTGATATCTGGTGGTCTGAAATTACTCTCTCTAGCTAGGCTAACTGGCTCATATTATGTCATATTATTGTAACGTCTGAATCAGCGTTTCATAACTTTATAATAGCCTAACGTTACTGTATAGCCTGGATGACAAATGCTACCCATCCTTCCATTGGTGTATGCTGCCTTTAGCTTGTGGTATTATGGTACAGTAATATTGTCTAGCTACTAGACAGACAAGTTTATCTGAAATCAGGGTGACAAGATCCCTGCTGCTAGCTCGTCTGCCTTTCTGTGTCACAGAGTATCTAGCATGTTTACAGTATCTTAACAGACTGCATTACATGCTACACCATGCAAATATATTTCGATATAATTCAAACAATGGTTCCAATCCTTAACCATACCATGGTGGGCTGGACTGTGTATTGCTGTGAAAAAGTTAAATTTGATTGTTTCAAGTGTTACACGTGGTTACACGTTATATTTTTAATTGAGCTTTAAATGTCCAATATATACAGCATTAAACAAACGACCAGCAGCATTCAAATGTGCAAAAACGTTATATTTATTGAAATGTGGTGATCATGTCACAAGTCACATTACATAACGATATAGCGTTAGGTGTTCTTTTGATCAACAGACCTCGGGGGCTCTATACTGTTGCTACGTTGCTAGCTAGCTAGCCGCAGATCAGCTCTGAAGCCCCAACTTCAGAGCTGCCCGTCCACTAAAACCCGATTTCGATATAGCGTTTTAGGTGTTCTTTTGATCAACATACCTCATAACGGGGATCTATACTATTACGTGTGTCTACTAACATCATTAAAATATCATAAGGGTAACGCTGTTTCTGTTATTTTACTTTTAATCTCTGGCTACGTTACTAGCTAGCTAGCTAGCCTGCCTTGGCAACTGGTTGGAATCATCTGGTTTCCTGTGGCTGGTGTAAATCAAAGAAAATCCCGCCCCCAAAGTTATAATTTTTATCGGCTCTTTTACTCGAAATGGGACCATAATTTAGAAAACGGAGCCCAGGAGAGCATGAAAAAGACTTGAAATTGTTTATTCAGACCATAAGCTCATTCGGAAAATGTTTATTTAAGACACAGAACGAGAGAGAAGTCGGCTCATTTTTACATTGGAGCCAATGTACGTGTCGTCACTTCCGGACCTGACGTGCGCCCCCCGGCGGGATTTTCGAATTAATGGAATTCCAGAACTGGCTTCATACATTCCCTAGTTGACTTGCCCACTGGGGAACTGTGAAGCATCTGTTCGACGACATTGTCGCGTCGTCTCTCTGAGGCACCAAGTCCGTATTTTCTTCCGAAATTGACACACGAAAAAAAAAAGAATATGACCTCATTTGTGTCATCATTGACACACCGAGTCCGACAATTACGTCCGTCATTTTCGGACGAGGTTCGATTTTCTGCGTTTTTTGCATCAGTCAACAGATTTTTGCGAGCTGGGACCCTTCTGTGTTTTCAGATGACGGATTAAAAAACACGCATATGAAAACAATCGGACTGTGTGCAAAGACCAGCGTTTGTTAACGTTACAGCCTCTCTCTCTGTTTTGTTAACAAAGTGTCAAGTAGGCTAATAGCCGGACCCGGACACTCGGCTACAGTTATAATGTTCGTTACAGAACGTTAATTATCAAGATGTTTGTTTGGTGTGACCTGGGGCTGTGTGTCCTTGTTTGGAGATGTTGGGTCAGATTCAACATGTTGAATCGTTTGTCCATGTTGAGCCCATGGCGCACCAATCAAACATTCTCCAGCAACTGCCAACATGAATGTTGTCAGACATGTTGGAGAATGTTTGATTGTTGTGCCATGTATGTAGCGTTACACACACAAGTTTGAAAGTTTAATGGAGTTGTAGCAGCAGTTGTGTTTCACTTTCAAAGTGTCTAGTCTAGTCCTGTCCTGTCTAGTAGGAGAAACAGCCAATGCAATTGTATGTAGAAGAATAGCAAAGAAATACAGTGCAATACATAGAATAGGCCTATATGTGTTTATATACACTTGTATATGTGTGTGTTGTGTCAAACGTGCGTGTGCGCGCATGTGTGTGCCTGTGTGTGTGTGCGTGTGTGTGTGTGTGTGCGCGTGTGTGTGTGTACGTGTGTGTATGTGTGTGTGTCTGCGTGCATGCGTGTGTGTGTATGTGTGTGTGTGTGTGTGTGTGTGTGCGTGTGTATGCTTGCGTGCGTGCGTGTGTGTGTGTGCGTGTGTGTATGTGTGTGTACGTGGATTCCAGATATTAACACATGTAAATACAGGTGTAAATGCAAAGCAAGTGATTGGATAATATGCTATATCAATCATTATAGCGTATATCCAGATACAGAACACATTTGAACACTAAATGTGACTGAGAACCATTAACATTTTGTTGTTCATTGTGATTTCAGGTTTGAAGAGCCTGCAGCTCCAGCCTCCAGCAGCTCCACAACAAAGATGTCTTCACCTGGGAAGATGTCCCCAAAAGTGAAGACCCCTTCTCTGGGTGCAGCGTGGTCTGAGAGCCCAGCTCAGCCCCCGTTGGCTGACAGGAAAACCCCAACTGGCAAGAAGCGGGTTTCTTTTGGAAGTCACCTCAGCGAACTCAAGAAGAAGCGGGTTTCATTTGGCGGCATGAGCCCAGAGCTTTTTGAGAAACATCTGCCTCCTGACTCTCCATTACGCAAACGGGCCACTGCACGACGAAGCCTGATAGAGGTAAGATCATGAAAGAGCGTTGTTGCGTTTTACATCTCACATTGTAATTGTAATGCAGCTTGTATTTATTTATTTATTTTAATGGATTTTGATCTCCATAGGAATTCGAACAATCACTTGGGAAGATGTGCCCAAAAGCGAAGACGTCTTCTCCCAACGGTGCAGCGTTGTCTGAGAGCCCAGCTCAGCCCCCGTTGGAAGATGGACCATCAGTTGATATGGAGAATGTCCCCCAAGCTGACATGGCAAAAGGTAGGTTGTTGGAAGACAAATTTTCTCTCACAAATTTCCGCCCCCCAATAAAATACAATTAGCTGATTGAACCATGCAATAGCAGCAGAAAGGCTAAATGACAATATAAGGCTACTAGCTGCTTCCAAACGGACACACACACCTGCCAACATTAGGCTGTGAAAAAGAGGACCCCTTTGAAAATGTTTTCTTTTTCCCTCGCCAAAATGTAGCTGAACTTTGGAGTGTTATTTAGCTGCCTTCCTGACAAACTAGCATGACAGGGTTGGTACAATTTTGATTCCTGAGTTGAGACGAGCCATACTATGCAGTACTATGTGGTGGAAATTAGTCAAGAATGTGGAGTACAGAGTTGTAACCCGTGTTAACACCTCTGTCTCCAGCACTTGATGTGGCTGGTAGCACTGCGCTGTAATGTTGATGATGTATGTACGTTTTTTTCCATTCCTTTCTTTTATTTTCCTGTGTCTGAGCCTGTTTGTTTGTCTTGTTCGTACACTCTTCTAAAAAAATATATATAGATAAAATATTGGGGGGGGGGACAGACACCTCTCTCTCTCTCTCCATACCCCCTACAGACCCCAGGAAGAATAGTCGCTGCTGAGGCAGTGATGAATCTGAAATAAAGAATAAAAAACACCTCTCTCTCTTTCCAGACTCTCTGGACAGCATGTCGAGCACGGAGCGGATCTCCTTCCTGCAGGACAAGCTTCAGGAGACCAGGAAGAGCTACATGAGGTTGAAGTCAGAGGTTGCCTCCATCGACCGCCGCCGCAAGAGACTCAGAGAAGGTAGGGAGCGGGGCATTCTGGGAAACTGAGTCCTACGTCAGTATTACCAACAAGAGATAAAGATTTATTTGATGAAGTTGTGGGTGAAGTTTAGTGCAGTTTACTTCTTCCAATTTTAAATTTTAAAAATTATATTCAAGGTGGAAAAAGAATCCTCGACAGGGACCGCCTGTAACGTTAGCCTGCAGCTAGCTGGCTGGCTAACAAGTCATGACAATTAGTCAATCACATAAACAAATAGGATTAAAACGTGCCAGGCGATGGTTTTGGATACAGGAGACAAACGGCAGCAGAAAAGCATTCTGGCTAGTTAAAGCCCCCCTCCTGCCACACACACCTGCGAAAAAAAGGACCCATTTGAAAATGTTTTTTTTTCCCCTCGCCAAAATTTTGCCTAAATTTGGAGTGTTATTTAGCTACCTTCCTGACAAACTAGCATGACATGGTTGGCAAATTCGATTCCTTAGGTCTTCTAGTTTCATATGATACCAGAAACTTCACTCTGGCTTTAAAACTGAGCCTGCTGCAGCCTCTGAAAGTAAATGTTCAAAATTGTGATATTTCCCAAATATCGGGTCAATAACGGGTACAGACAGACCGGCTGAGTCTGGAAACATAATGTTGATGCTAGGTTAAGCTACTCGGTGGCCCCACGTGTTGTTTTGTTGTTATGTGTCCTAAAGGCAACATTTCACCGTCCGGCGATAACGTGTTTGTGAAAAGTGTGCGCGCGCGCGTGTGTGTGTGTGTGTTGTGGCTCTCGCAACACACTGCTCGCATTCCTGTGCTTTTTGGTGTTGAAATAAGTGTGTTGTGATGCTGTCTTTAGTAGCCACAGCCACTAGCCACCGCCTTCAGAGAGACTTTACAGCGGGGAGAAGGGTTGAGGAAGCTCACTTGCGCTTGCCATGATGATGTCTGTGTCTGGCTGCACTGCAGGCGTTCTCATACACTAGCGTTAAACGTTAAATGCAACAAAAAGGGGGGGGGGGGGGGGTCCGCGGACCATGGACGTTCCGAACCGTGGGGGCTGATCTACCGTCTGAGTAAAAGGTCGGGTTGGGTCAGGTAGTCCAAGTGTGGGGGTGCTTTGCAAAGCCATTTTTAACTTTTCAAATGAGGCCTCTGCCTCAGGTGTCCATGTCACCTTACTACCTGGCTGCAGTCAGTCCTAGTCCGTGTACGATGGCACTCAACGGAGCTTCCAAACAAGAGAGTAGTCAATAATGAAAGTCCTACAGTAGGATGTCATACCTATGTCACCTGTTTTACTGTCACTGGTTTTGGTATGGCCTGTATGGCTTCTTTTCGCTTTGGCGATAAAGATTTGCCATTTTGAGTGATCACATGTCCTAGAAACACAACCTCTGTCTGACAGAAGTGCAGTTTGGAAGCACTAGCTTTGTGGCCACAGTCATAGAGATGTCACATTCATTTCAACGTGTCTGTCTTGCGTTGCTCCTCGGTCGGTGCTGCGATCATGATGTCATCGACGTATTGGAGGAGGACGCTGCCCTGTGTCAATTCCAGCTCCTCCAAATCCTTTTACAGGCCCAATTGGCTGTGTCTGCGGGTGGGAAGCTGGATTAGGTGTATGTGTCCTGGTCGCTGCACTAGTGCCTCCTCTGGTCGGTCGGGGCGGAAGGGAACTGGTGGGAATGGCGTGATCCTACGTCTTGCCGGTGATGCTCCCCGCTGTCGGGTGAAAAGAAGCGGCTGGCAACTGTGCATGTGTCGCAGGAAGCACGGTGCTACTCTACGGCTCTCCCCAGATCGGCAGAGGGGGCAGCAGCAGGGGGAAATTGGCCAAGTACAGTTTGGGAGAAAATGGGGGGAAATCGGCGGGGTCGGGAAAATACACTGAAGAGGATTCCAGCTTCCTGTGTTTTCCAAGCCTGGAAGAGTTATGGAAATTGTCCATTTCCACAAACCTTTGGAAATGAACATAGCTGTGAATTTTTTTTTTATAAGCTTTGCTCATATTAGATCTATTTGGACACTGTTTGAAAGAGAAATAATCTTTATTCTTATATCTTTATTCCAGATGCGGAGGCTGAGGAAGTTGTGACCTGTGGTGACCAACTGGATAACGTGCCCCGTCCTCAACCTGAAGCTCGACCATCACCTAAACGCCAAGCAACAGAACGACTTGAACGGACCATTGCCCCTGCTCCAGCTGTGAGAAAAAGTGCACGCCTAAGAATGAAAGATGAAAAAAGGAAACGCGTGGAAGAAACTGACTCTCCGGCTCCCAACCAAGAAGAAGTCACTCAATTGGCATTTCTTGCTCTCTTCGGCTTAATGCCAAAGAGAGCAAGAAATGCCAGTTCAGTTGACATGATGGACAACAGGGTTGCGAGTGACCATACTTATTGCCGCTGCAACACGAGGACAACACGAGGACAATGAAGATGCTTCTCCGGACCTTGTGGTTCAGACTGGGACTTCAGCGGCCAGTGGACAGGAGGCAGGTCTGCCTGAACCAGTGACAATTCCTGGAAAGAGGATTCAGTTTTAAAATCCAGTTTGAAACCAGTGACAATTCCTGGTAAGAGGATTCAGTTTTAAAATCCAGTTTGAAACCAGTGACAATTCCTGGAAAGAGGGTTCAGTTTTAAAATCCAGTTTGAAACCAGTGACAATTCCTGGAAAGAGGATTCAGTTTTAAAATCCAGTTTGAAACCAGTGACAATTCCTGGTAAGAGGATTCAGTTTTAAAATCCAGTTTGAAACCAGTGACAATTCCTGGAAAGAGGGTTCAGTTTTAAAATCCAGTTTGAAACCAGTGACAATTCCTGGTAAGAGGATTCAGTTTTAAAATCCAGTTTGAAACCAGTGACAATTCCTGGAAAGAGGGTTCAGTTTTAAAATCCAGGTTGAAACCAGTGACAATTCCTGGAAAGAGGGTTCCCAAAGGGCCGAGAACGAAACAACCATCCAGAACCAACCAGCCTTCCCAGGATGAGGACAAGGATATGATGCAGTGTATTGCCTTTGCAACAGCAGATCAGTATCATTTGCCAACGCTTTGCCATGACTTGATCAACCGTGGTTTCCATGAAGTGGATTTACCTAGAGGTGCCTCAAATGCGCTGGTGATATTGACAGAGATGGCAGTGAAACCAGACGACGATGCCCTCATGTTCTTCTTCAGGGAAGAAGTGCTCTTTGCACTGAGACACTGTATAAACCTGAGGTCGGACCTGCTCATCATCACACCTGATTTCTACTGGGACCGAGAAAACCTGGAAAAGCTTTATGACAAGACCTGCCAGTTCCTCAGCATCAACCGCAGAGTCAATGTTATGAACGAGAAGCTGGAACATTGCACACAGTTGACAGACCTCACGAGGAGCCACCTGAGTGAGAAGCACAGCTTGAGGTTAGAGTGGATGATGGTCATCCTTATCACCATTGAGGTTATGTTTGAACTTGGAAGAAGGATCTTCTAAACAAACCATCCACAACAGAGAAATGACTAGAAGCTGACTGTACACAAAGCTCAGTCATGTGATGTCTTCTGGAAGCATAT
This sequence comes from Poromitra crassiceps, assembly GCF_964638095.1. Classification (NCBI taxonomy): domain Eukaryota; kingdom Metazoa; phylum Chordata; class Actinopteri; order Beryciformes; family Melamphaidae; genus Poromitra; species Poromitra crassiceps. The sequence goes on from NC_139647.1 coordinate 24,532,665, forward strand.
GAGAACTTCCTACTGTTCATCTTGTGTATACCTTTCCACAACATGCGCTATATATATATATATGCGTGTGTGTGTATATATGTGTATGTATGTATATATATATGTGTATGTGTATATATGTGTGTGTGTATATATAGATAGTTGGTGGTCAAATTTTATTTTTTTATTTATTAATTTTATTTTATTTTATTTCATTGAGCGTGATAACGCGTGAGGATATTTTGCACAGATAACAGATGTGCCTTGAGATTTTGTCTTGCCCTTTGGTGTGCCTCGGGTGCAAAAATTGAAAACCACTGGCCGAGCCTATTCTCTAAAATAGGAAGTGCACAGTAAGAGTAATACAATTCACTTTTGATCAACGCCACTGCGATTGTGAGATCCAAACACAATTTGAAAAGATTTGTTTATAGTAGGCTATAGACAATAGGGTGCACAAGATTGTGGTGGTTTAAGGAACGAGAGAGGGACGGATCATGAGCGACCAGATAACCAATTCATGAGTAGTTCCGAATAACTGAATGGAGGACTATAGTAGATAATGCTGACTTATTAGAGACCATACTAGGAGATAATATATTAATCAGTCATTATCATTGGTTCATAATAGGCTAATAGGCAGACTGACCACTTTCTTCATGACTAGGGACTCGAGACTCGAGGTTGTTTGGCAGACACACCGCTATTTTCTGGTCATTTGAAGGTGAGAGAAACAAACAAATTCAAAATGTTTGCTGACCTGCACTAATCTACTATGTTAAAATATCTGAAAGTCACAAACTTTTTTGGTGAGGGCAACATGTATTATAGGCTATCTAAGTAAAAAAAAAAAAACTGGTCTGTGGACTTAACGTAGGCTAATAATATAAAACTGTGTTAGATACAGATATTGGAAATGTGTTGCAGCATCACCCTCACTAGTAGTGAGGAGAAACTAACTATAAAGGAAGTAGTGTGATACTGGAGCCTATGCTTGACAGGTGGACAGTGCTAATCACTTGTAGTACTCTACATTAACGAATAAAACAAAGTAAGGGCCAGAAAACCGCTGCTGCACTGCTCTCTATGGGTTGAAAGAACACTTGCGTTGAGTTTTCTGTGGGATTTAGTGTTGATGTACTTTTTATTCGTCACAGTCTATTAGGTCCAATACCACTCTTTTTAACACTTTTTTCTACAATAGGGAAAATATGGCAGCAATACAGTACATGCTTGGACCTCTAAATGAGGAAATGTCATTAACAATACATGATCTGTGTCCTGTTTCAGTTAGTGTTACTTTCCAACACAAGCCACACCTTCTGGTATTTTATATATACAGTATGTACCGGTGTATATATATATATATACATACATACAATTTATCATTTTGCTAAATGTCAAGGTATGAAGGGCATTTTCCATTTGATAATTACATTTTATTTTTATTTTGCTTTGTGTAAAAATGTCAATGCAATTTTTGATCTATTTAGATCAGTTTAATGAATTGTAGTGACATGTGTTTCCATTTGCTGTATTTATGTGTTCAAGCAATTCCTTTTGTGTGACAAAGTATTATTACTTTTATTATTATGTGCAAATGTCTTTGTTGTTGTTGTTTCTTTATTAAAAGAGAAAAAAGGAGATTCTGTATGTATGCTCATTTTTGTCAAATCCAGTTTGCCCAAATGCCACGGTGCTCTGAAACCGGCGCTGCACGCACCTTCACTAACATTCTAGGGCTTAAGATATCCAAGTGAGAATGATTCAATGAGGCCATTTACACCTGGCATTAACATGCGTTTTTGGTGATCAGATTGCAATCAGATTGTATTTTATCACTTGAAAGTACAGGTGTGTGAACACCCCCAAAACGCATTGAAGAAGGATTGCAATGCCAGGTGTAAATGGCCTCTATGGGTACCCATGAGTCTCCCCTTTACAGAAATGCCCACTTTATGCTAATTCCACGCACACAGTAGCCTAGAAATGTAGCGGTACCGCCTTCTAGAGATGACAGAGACTTGAAGGACATGGAGGAGGTGACACGGAGCAGCGACAGTGATACAGAACAGGTCCAGATGACAGAGACTTGGAGGACTTGGAGGAGGTGACACGGAGCAGTGACGGTGATGGAGAACAGGTCCAGATGACAGAGACTTGGAGGACTTGGAGGAGGTGACACGGAGCAGTGACGGTGATGGAGAACGGGTCCAGACACGCAGCCGGCTTACCCCACAGATAAGAGTAATTTTGGTGAAAATGGTTCAGGTTATATATAGACCAGTGGTGCTCAAATGGGGGTCCGGGGACACCCAGGGGTCCTTGAGGGGGTTTCAGGGGGTCCCCATCCAAAAGGAGGGGTCATTTATTTGATCTAGAATTCCATTTATAAGTAACACAATGACTATTTTGGTCATGGGTTTTATACACTTTCTGGACCATGGGTGAAAATCCTATCAAATGGGGGTCAGTGGTCTAATTTGTGTCAGTTTAGGGGTCCTTCATATGAAAAAAATTGAGAACTACTGATATAGACTAACTACGGGGCCTTGCAAACCTAGTGGTCGGCAATTACTATACATTCTTAAGCATGTATTGTTGTAACAAGTCAAACAAAATACATTTTTCACAAATCTCTTGACCAGGGTGGGAGAATCTCTTGACCAGGGTGGGAGCTGCAGGCCACGGCCTCCGTTGCCCCTCCCTCTGGCCGTGGTGCCCTGAGATCCTTCAGGCCACCTTGGCAGTGCCCTGCTACCAGCCTGCTGCTCAAAGATATCAACACTGACCTCTCTGCTCTGGACACTGAGGGCGTCTATGAAGCACAGGTACTACAGACCTTTCATAATGCAGCCCTTGATGCTATACATGTGTGTGAATCAGATGTAGACTGACACACTTACTCAAGTTGCATTCTACTAAAGGAAGTGCATGCTTATTGATATTTCCACATGTGCTGCTGTATACAGAATATGAGACACAGGAGGAGAGCTCCAAAGAGAGAGAGGGCCGTCAGCCTGAGGTCAAAGATCTGAAAAGGCAGATGGAAAGAAAGCACGTCTGGCTCCCTGAAGAAGCTGGAGGAGGCCAACAAGCTAGATTGGGACAAGGCTCAAAGCAACGAGAAGAACCTTTTGAGCCAGCTGGCAAGTTTGAAAGCACAGGTTGGTACTGTTTTGAAACATGGGAAACACACATTGAATATGGCGATTCTACACACTGTCTCTTGCACACAATGGCCAAATACAATTGGGGAGAAAATGAGAGGAAATGTGAAAAAAAAAATCTTCCTGAAAGGACTACTTTGCACACCTGTTGCCTGGTCATCGGTGCTCGCTTATAGAATAACATTCACTGTGTTTTTGTTTTATCCTGTTTTAACTGTTTTGTGATACTGGGCGAGTGTCGTAGAATGTGAACATGGCCAAAGTAAGTACTAAAGACGTTGTCCATTAGTCTTTTCACCGGGGTGTGTCCTCCTCTTCCCTCGGCCATCTCCAGGTCTGGGACGCTTCCCGCCGATGGTCCACCGTCAGATGCCCCCGGACAGCCAGGGCCAGCGGGCAGCGGGCTCCCAGTTCTTCCGAGGCCATCGCCCGGGCCAAGGGGGCAGGGACCGGGGGCAAGTCCAACCTGGGGGGGGCAAATCATCCCCATCTACGGCTTCAGGATCTTACTCTACATCCTCTTCAAGGTGAAACACTGCTGCTTCAACACACAGCTTCTGACTGATAAACTGCGGAGGGAGACAGGAGTGTTTGGGAAAGTTACTTTTAAATGTAATTAGTTACTTCAGTTTGTTACATACCTGTAAAAGTAACTAGTGACTAGGGATGAAACTATTATACATTAGTATATATACAGTAGTGTAAACACAGTGCGTCGCTGTCCGTACTGCCCCCCCACACTTCCTGAATGGTATTGCATCAAGGATTTTTTTATATCAACGATATAAAAGTGGATTTTACACAACAAGTTGGAAGCGGCAACAACAGTTATTTAGAAGAAGAGGATGTTAGGCATCGGATAGCGTCTTCACTTCAGGTTTCTGGCTCAGGAGAGCTCCACAACTCTCACATTAATTAATGTGAATATTTGTAATGAAACGATAACATGAATTAATGTGAATATTTGTAATGAAAGGATAACATTAATGCTGTAAGAAATGTAGTGGGCCCAACAGAAGTAACCTAAACCCCTGCTGCTCCACTGAGACACATGTACGATCCTCTGCATATAGTTCACTAGTAATGATAAGATCAAGTTCATATTGCTTGTTTTTAGTGTATTGAGTTGCCTAAATCATTGTAAAATGAATGGCAATTTTAACCAGCCCATCATTGTAAATAAGTTTCTGTTCTCACCTGTCTGGATAAATAAAGGTTAAATAAATAGAATTAAAAAAAGTACACGTAATACACATTGGCTGCGTTGTTCACTTAAAGAATACCCACAAACATCCATTATCCATTATCAATCCATTATTGATGATTATGGTTTTCCCTTCCTTTTATCTCTCTCTCCTTCACTTCCCCCCAGCTGACTTTGAGCTGTCTCAGCTGCAGGTGTCTCAGCTGCAGGACGAGCTGTCTCAGCTGCAGGTGTCTCAGCTGCAGGACGAGCTGTCTCAGCTGCAGGTGTCTCAGCTGCAGGACGAGCTGTCTCAGCTGCAGGAGGAGCTGTCTCAGCTGCAGGACGAGCTGTCTCAGCTGCAGGACGAGCTGAGAGAAACCCAAATGGTGATGGAGAATATTGTTTCCAATGCCAACCACAGTCCTGACAGGTGGGTGTGTCCTGACAGGTGGGTGTGTCCTGACAGGAGCGTGTGTCCTGACAGGTGGGTGTGTCCTGACAGGTGGGTGTGTCCTGACAGGTGGGTGTGTCCTGACAGGTGCATGTGTCCTGACAGGTGTGTGTGTCCTGACAGGTGCATGTGTCCTGACAGGTGGGTGTGTCCTGACAGGTACGTGTGTCCTGACAGGTGGGTGTGTCCTGATGGGTGTGTCATGACAGGTGGGTGTGTCCTGACAGGTGTGTGTGTCCTGACAGGTGGGTGTGTCCTGATGGGTGTGTCATGACAGGTGGGTGTGTCCTGACAGGTGGGTGTGTCCTGACAGGTGGGTGTGTCCTGATGGGTGTGTCCTGACAGGTGCATGTGTCCTGACAGGTGCATGTGTCCTGACAGGTGCATGTGTCCTGACAGGTGTGTGTGTCCTGTCCTGACAGGTGGGTGTGTCCTGACAGGTGCGTGTGTCCTGACAGGTGGGTGTGTCCTGATGGGTGTGTCATGACAGGTGGGTGTGTCCTGACAGGTGCGTGTGTCCTGACAGGTGGGTGTGTCCTGACAGGTGGGTGTGTCCTGATGGGTGTGCCATGACAGGTGGGTGTGTCCTGACAGGTGGGTGTGTCCTGACAGGTGGGTGTGTCCTGACAGGTGGGTGTGTCCTGACAGGTGCATGTGTCCTGACAGGTGGGTGTGTCCTGACAGGTGCATGTGTCCTGACAGGTGGGTGTGTCCTGACAAGTGCGTGTGTCCTGACAGGTGGGTGTGTCCTGACAGGTGCGTGTGTCCTGACAGGTGGGTGTGTCCTGACAGGTGGGTGTGTCCTGACAGGTGCGTGTGTCCTGACAGGTGGGTGTGTCCTGACAGGTGGGTGTGTCCTGATGGGTGTGCCATGACAGGTGGGTGTGTCCTGACAGGTGGGTGTGTCCTGACAGGTGCATGTGTCCTGACAGGTGGGTGTGTCCTGACAGGTGCATGTGTCCTGACAGGTGGGTGTGTCCTGACAGGTGCGTGTGTCCTGACAGGTGGGTGTGTCCTGACAGGTGCGTGTGTCCTGACAGGTGGGTGTGTCCTGACAGGTGGGTGTGTCCTGACAGCGAGATTAGGCTTAGGAAAGTAAAACAATTTGGTTAGGGTTTGGGTATGCTCGTGGTTAAATAAGAAAACCCTAATCTTAACCCACACCACCTGCTTCCTCCCCGTGTTTTCCCTGACACCTCGTATTTCAAAACACACAGAGGGGGCGTGGCTTCCTCCTCTGCTCACCATTACGCCCCTGTCTCCCCACATTGCAACTAGTGTTCTAGTGTGACATCTAGCAGGGCTGAATATCATATTTAGTACAGTTTAACATTGCATTTAAATCCCGCCCCCCAGTGCAGCAAACATGTTTAAATTGAAAAGCTGCGTCCACATGTATCGCACTAATATATTGTATTTTTATATTCATATTCGACACCGACCTAAATGGACTTATTACAAGGACATTTACATGGATGTGTCACCTTAAAGGTCTTTTACTTTGCACTTTATAATTTATAATTTGAAGATTGTCTTTCGCTCTGCTCCATATGTTGCTATTGCTGTGATGGCCGCGCTGCATCCTGCACAAAGACAAGTTCCTCGTTTGTAAAATGTTTACTCACTATGGCTTCAAATAAGCTGCAATCTTGAAATCGGCAAATCCAGTAAATACATTTTAAGATGGAACAAGAAACAGCCAGGACATGAAAGCTGTGCACAGAGGTGGGCTGTACGCTCCTCTCTCTGCATGTGCTGTAGGTCTCTCTCTCTCTTTCTCTCTCTCTCTCTCTCTGCATGTGCTGTAGGGTGAGGCGAGTGACGGCCGACCAGGAGGAGAGTCTGCTGCTGCAGCTGAGGGAGATCAGCCGCGTCACACAGGAGGGCCGGTTGCTGGAGGACGTAGCTCCACACACCAACACCAAGGAGGCCTGGGAAGGTAGAGTCACACTGAACACTTTAGGATGGTGCTTCTCAAACTGTCTCACGTCAAGGAGCCCTAAACTAACCTTGCAAGCCTGCTGGATTCTCACCAGATCTTGAGATCAGATTGTGTTTTTGTGAAACACACCCATTCATCTGGCAGCATCAGGTTACCCCTAAACTGACACAAATTTACACCACGGATTTTGTCCCATGCCCCCCCCCCCCCCATCTGATACGATTTTTGCTCTCAGATGTTTTATTACAGAAAGTGTATGAAACCCAGGACCAAAACAGTCATTGTCTTACTTATGGATGGAATTATAGTGAGGACCTGTGGGGGACTGTCCCATCCCACCTGATTGAGACGCTTTAGATTCACTCTTTAGGTTCAGTCTTTAGGTTCAGTCTTTAGGTTCAGTCTTTAGATTCAGTCTTTAGATTCACTCTTTAGATTCAGTCTTTAGGTTCAGTCTTTAGATTCAGTCTTTAGATTCAGTCTTTAGATTCAGTCTTTAGGTTCAGTCTTTAGATTCAGTCTTTAGATTCAGTCTTTAGGTTCAGTCTTTAGATTCAGTCTTTAGGTTCAGTCTTTAGGTTCAGTCTTTAGATTCAGTCTTTAGGTTCAGTCTTTAGGTTCAGTCTTTAGATTCGGTCTTTAGATTCTGTCTTTAGATTCAGTCTTTAGATTCAATCTTTAGATTCAGTCTTTAGGTTCAGTCTTTAGATTCAGTCTTTAGGTTCAGTCTTTAGGTTCAGTCTTTAGATTCAGTCTTTAGGTTCAGTCTTTAGATTCAGTCTTTAGATTCAGTCTTTAGATTCAGTCTTTAGATTCAGTCTTTAGATTCAGTCTTTAGATTCAGTCTTTAGTTCCAGTCTTTAGATTCAGTCTTTAGGTTCAGTCTTTAGGTTCAGTCTTTAGATTCAGTCTTTAGGTTCAGTCTTTAGATTCAGTCTTTAGATTCAGTCTTTAGATTCAGTCTTTAGATTCAGTCTTTAGGTTCAGTCTTTAGATTCAGTCTTTAGGTTCAGTCTTTAGGTTCAGTCTTTAGATTCGGTCTTTAGATTCGGTCTTTAGATTCAGTCTTTAGATTCAGTCTTTAGATTCAGTCTTTAGGTTCAGTCTTTAGGTTCAGTCTTTAGATTCAGTCTTTAGGTTCAGTCTTTAGATTCAGTCTTTAGGTTCAGTCTTTAGATTCAGTCTTTAGATTCAGTCTTTGATGGTGGTTTGCAGCATTGGGAGAGAGTTTTTAATATTAATATTGATTGGACTGCAATTCCATTGTAATGGCATGTAAATGTTTAGATTGTGTAATAGTCCCTGTATTGTATATGGGTACTTCCAAGTCAAGTGTAGTATTTCTTTGAATGCTGCAGAATTGAGGGTACATTTCAGGGAAATGTGGATGTAAAAGTATTGACTCAGGAAACTCCTCTCCACTCTAGAGTTGCAACTAACGATTCTTTTCATTATCGATTAATCGGAAAGATTATTTTCTTGACTAATCGATTAGTCGTTTTGTCTATAAAATGTCACAAAATGGTGAAAATATGTTGATCACTTGATCATGTTGATCCCCAAAGCCCAAGATGACATCCTTAAATGTCTCCTTTTGGCCTGACTAACAGTCCCCAACCCAAAGATAATCATCAGTTTACTGTCATAGAAGACTAAAGACACCAGCAAATATTCACATTGACGAGAGGATTTGCGCAAATCTTTTTCCTTTAAAAAAAATTGTGTAAACGATTGATTATAAAAGAAATTGTTATTTGTTGTCCATCGACTAAATCAATGAATAGACTAATGGTTGCCGCTCTACTCCACTCTGCTGCTGTTCTCACAGATGTTTCCGAAGAGCCTGGTCAGCACTGGGAACATCCCTACTGTCCTCATCACCACAGTGAGCACAGCGCTCCACAGGCAGAGAGCCGGACCGAGGCGGACGGGGCGGACGACTCGGCGGAAAACCTCCGCACAGTCGAGAGAGAAGCCGAGGAATCAGAGGAGTCGAATAAAGACAAAGCGAGAGAAGCCGCTGTCGCAGCAGCGGGGAGAGAAGACGACACAGGGCCCGAGCGGCAGTCTCAGGCCAGGAACGACATGGAGGACTGGAACGACCTGAGGGAGGGAGGGGTGAGATGGATCTGGGCGTCCCGGAGGAGGAGCTGTCCGTGGCGCTGGAGGAGCTGGAGCTCATGCTGAAGATGACTTCCATCATGGAGCAGGAGAAGATGGAGGACCTCACCCAGCCTGCTGCGCCCTGCCGCAGCCTCCCGGATTAATTAGGGTGATTTTCCCCCTCCCTTTTTCACCAGAGCTGCAGTGCGCAAAAGAGCCGCCAGGTGGCACGTGTGAGCAGACTTAGCAGGAAGTACAGTAACTGGTTACATCCACTGGGGGGTGCAGGCTATAAGTCTAGTAGCCTCCAGCAGAGGTTCTCAAATGTTTTTCAGCCAAGGACCCCTTACAAGATAGAAAATATACTGGGGACCCCCTCATTCTGATTTGTGATTTTGGGCTAAGCTTAATTGTTTCCACGGTAACATGCTTGATTTTTAAATTGATAGGTTTCTTAGATTAGAATGTAATCCATGAACCATTTTAGATTTAAAGCATAACATATTTGTGTTGAACTATGAAGCTTTTGCACACACAAAACGTTTTTATTTTTATGTTCCTGAAAACTTTTCGCGGACCCCCAGGCAAAGTGCCACGGACCGGACCCCCATTTGAGAACCACTGAGTTAGACAATGTCAAATGTGTGCAGTTCCTTCTATAAATAGTGGAGACATGTTTTGAAAAGTGTTGTTTTTGTGTTGTTTAAGACAGTGTTAAAGAGATAACTGATCATTTCACGTTTGTATTTGAAAACTAAGTTAATAACAACCTGTAGTTTATGCACAGCTGAGGGTGAGAAATAGCCTGGGTAAACCCAGCCCCCAGTGACCTGCTCTCAGACAGACCCTGCTCACTAGTCACAAGTGACTAGTGAGCAGGTCTGAGAGCAGGTCACGTGGGGGCTGGGTTTACCCAGGCTAGGTGAGAAAGGCTAAGATGTAGTGAGCAAAGATGGATGATGTAATATTCCATAGCTCTGACCTCACCAAATCTGACATCACTATTGTGAACACAAAACAAAGAACACTTGTGACTCTTCAAATGTTAATTTATTTATTTTTCTAGTTAAGTAGATAAAAAAAAAAAAAAATCACAAACTAACAAATGCTAGTGTCCTCTTCTATGCTGCAACCTGCTGGGGAAGCAGCGGTAAAGAGAAGGACACTGGTCGGCTGGGTAGAAGGCTGGACTCCTTGGGGACTGTGGTGGAGAGACGCATACACCGCAAGGTGCAGGCCATAATGGACAACACCAGCCATCCTCTCCACACCACCCTGACAGGCCAGAGAAGCAGAGGTAGTGGTCGGCTCCTCTCACTGAGCTGCAGGACGGAACGTTTCAGGAGATCCTTTGTCCCCACAGCCATCAGACTGTACAACTCTGGCAGGGGCAGGGCCTCATGACCTGACTGGACTCTGGTGCAATTAATTAATTAATTAATTAATTGCATTACATGCGTGGACTCTGTGCAACAACGAACACTGGAACTGGTGCAATTTTCATAATTTTTTACTGCACTATCAGACTTTTTAATAATATTATTTTTTATTGGCACTTTTTTATCAGATTCAATTACTTTTAACTATTTTTCTCTATGACCCCATGTCATTTTTATGTTTTTATCTCTTTTTAAGATAACACTGGTTTTAACCCCTGTGTATACTTTATTCCTCTATTCTAATGTGTCTTATCATTTTAATCTGTGTTTTATATGTTTTTATCAGACTCTATGAGCTGCTTGGACACCCGAATTTCCCCAAGGGGATCAATAAAGTATCTTATCTATCTATTAGGGGTGTCACGATACACTCAGTTCACGATACGATACGTATCACGATACTGGGTTCACGATAACGATACGATACGATACGATTTTAACAAAAAAAAATTAAACTTGAATAATGACAATATATGACTGGAAAAGTAGTATTTTATTTGAAATGCACAAATACAAAACATGCTGTTGTGGGAAATTGTTATTACAATAACAACTAGAAAAAACATGAGATTGGAGATAAGGCTTATCTTGAAATAGAATGAGTTACACCGTCACTTAGATTTACTTTGAACTAAAAGGTTTCTCAGCAGTATAAATTCTCATTATGCATCTTCAGTTTTTCTTCAAACTCAAACAACAAGACTTTTCTTAATCTATTTTTTATGCATCTTCAGTTTTTCCTGTCAAGTAAACAGTTTTGCCAGAAACTCAATTGAATGGTTTCTCTCCTGTATAACTTCTCATGTGTCTCTTCAGAGACTTGTTCAACTGAACTACTTTCCACACATTGAACTTCAACAAACAAAGACGTTTCTTAGTCTATTTTTTGAAAAAAAAAAAAAAAAAAAAAAAAAAAAAAAAAAATTGCGATATGAGATTTCATCTCAACGATACATATCGTGACGTTTTACTATCGCGAAATTTCGTGGGACGATATATTGTGACACCCCTACTATCTATACATGAAATGCTTTGACATGTCAAATCACAGGTTATTAATACTAAAGTGCATTAGCCAATACAAACATAAAGACTTTTATACAAGCAAAAGCAGTCTGCAGATAAAACTCAATGAAAAAAAACATACTTTATAGTAGACTGGCCCCTATGGCATTTTATGTTTTCTTTGTAAACATTTATAGTAGACTGGCATTTTATGTTTTCCTTGTAAACAACTAGTTTTGTGCACAGTAGATATGAAGGAGTTGTTTGTCAAGGCAAGTACTCCCGCCCACACTGACTGTGTGCTGCTGAAAGTCCAGACTGATCATAGAGTGAAGCAATGTGAGCTCATGCTATTATGATGGGTTTACCAGGCTATTATGATGGGTTTACCAGGCTATTATGATGGGTTTACCAGGCTATTATGATGGTCTTACCAGGCTATTATGATGGTCTTACCAGGCTATTATGATGGTCTTACCAGGCTATTATGATGGTCTTACCAGGCTATTATGATGGTCTTACCAGGCTATTATGATGTGTTCTTACCAGGCTATTATGATGGTCTTACCAGGCTATTATGATGGTCTTACCAGGCTATTATGATGTGTTCTTACCAGGCTATTATGATGGGTTTACCAGGCTATTATGATGGGTTTACCAGGCTATTATGATGGGTTTACCAGGCTATTATGATGGGTTTACCAGGCTATTATGATGGTCTTACCAGGCTATTATGATGTGTTCTTACCAGGCTATTATGATGGTCTTACCAGGCTATTATGATGGTCTTACCAGGCTATTATGATGGTCTTACCAGGCTATTATGATGGGTTTACCAGGCTATTATGATGTGTTCTTACCAGGCTATTATGATGGTCTTACCAGGCTATTATGATGGTCTTACCAGGCTATTATGATGGTCTTACCAGGCTATTATGATGTGTTCTTACCAGGCTATTATGATGGTCTTACCAGGCTATTATGATGTGTTCTTACCAGGCTATTATGATGGTCTTACCAGGCTATTATGATGGTCTTACCAGGCTATTATGATGGTCTTACCAGGCTATTATGATGGGTTTACCAGGCTATTATGATGTGTTCTTACCAGGCTATTTTGATGGTCTTACCAGGCTATTATGATGGGTTTACCAGGCTATTATGATGGTCTTACCAGGCTATTATGATGGTCTTACCAGGCTATTATGATGGGTTTACCAGGCTATTATGATGTGTTCTTACCAGGCTATTTTGATGGTCTTACCAGGCTATTATGATGTGTTCTTACCAGGCTATTATGATGGTCTTACCAGGCTATTATGATGGTCTTACCAGGCTATTATGATGGGTTTACCAGGCTATTATGATGTGTTCTTACCAGGCTATTATGATGGTCTTACCAGGCTATTATGATGGGTTTACCAGGCTATTATGATGTGTTCTTACCAGGCTATTATGATGGGTTTACCAGGCTATTATGATGGGTTTACCAGGCTATTATGATGTGTTCTTACCAGGCTATTATGATGGTCTTACCAGGCTATTATGATGGGTTTACCAGGCTATTATGATGGTCTTACCAGGCTATTATGATGGTCTTACCAGGCTATTATGATGGTCTTACCAGGCTATTATGATGGGTTTACCAGGCTATTATGATGTGTTCTTACCAGGCTATTATGATGGTCTTACCAGGCTATTATGATGGGTTTACCAGGCTATTATGATGGTCTTACCAGGCTATTATGATGGGTTTACCAGGCTATTATGATGTGTTCTTACCAGGCTATTATGATGGTCTTACCAGGCTATTATGATGGGTTTACCAGGCTATTATGATGGTCTTAACAGGCTATTATGATGGTCTTACCAGGCTATTATGATGGGTTTACCAGGCTATTATGATGGTCTTACCAGGCTATTATGATGGGTTTACCAGGCTATTATGATGTGTTCTTACCAGGCTATTATGATGGTCTTACCAGGCTATTATGATGTGTTCTTACCAGGCTATTATGATGGTCTTACCAGGCTATTATGATGGTCTTACCAGGCTATTATGATGTGTTCTTACCAGGCTATTATGATGGTCTTACCAGGCTATTATGATGGTCTTACCAGGCTATTATGATGTGTTCTTACCAGGCTATTATGATGGGTTTACCAGGCTATTATGATGGGTTTACCAGGCTATTATGATGTGTTCTTACCAGGCTATTATGATGGTCTTACCAGGCTATTATGATGTGTTCTTACCAGGCTATTATGATGGTCTTACCAGGCTATTATGATGGTCTTACCAGGCTATTATGATGTGTTCTTACCAGGCTATTATGATGGGTTTACCAGGCTATTATGATGTGTTCTTACCAGGCTATTATGATGGTCTTACCAGGCTATTATGATGGTCTTACCAGGCTATTATGATGGTCTTACCAGGCTATTATGATGTGTTCTTACCAGGCTATTATGATGTGTTCTTACCAGGCTATTATGATGGTCTTACCAGGCTATTATGATGGGTTTACCAGGCTATTATGATGGGTTTACCAGGCTATTATGATGGTCTTACCAGGCTATTATGATGGTCTTACCAGGCTATTATGATGTGTTCTTACCAGGCTATTATGATGGTCTTACCAGGCTATTATGATGGTCTTACCAGGCTATTATGATGGTCTTACCAGGCTATTATGATGGTCTTACCAGGCTATTATGATGGGTTTACCAGGCTATTATGATGTGTTCTTACCAGGCTATTATGATGGTCTTACCAGGCTATTATGATGGTCTTACCAGGCTATTATGATGGGTTTACCAGGCTATTATGATGGTCTTACCAGGCTATTATGATTATGATATTTTTTTTGTGTGTGTGTATGTATGTGTACACACACACACACACACACACACACACACACACACACACACACACACAATTATAGGCTATGTAGCAATGAGAACAATTAGGCTATAACCTGAACATTACTGAATTAACTGAAATTTAACATGTGTGACTGTTTCTCTCTTGACATACAATAACAGGTTTTATTTTGAAAATCGACAGGATGTTTTATTTTATTATTCTCATGAATTCCTGCCCAGCTCGATCTGCTCTGTGCTGCTTGACGCAACTCAAAGAGAGGAGCGAAAATACACAGGCCGATTTGTTTAGTGGAGCAGAGCCGCTTCGGGGACGCCTCTGGTGGATACAGCCAGTACTGTCAGCCACAGGCGTTCACTAGACACGACAGGCTGCGACCGCTGCCTCGCCTCGCGGTCGTAATCATAGGTCGTAATGCAACGTCTCCTGGTGGAATCTCAATCTGCCCGGCAGAGACTTTAAGGCAGAAAAGAGAAAAACTTGAACGGACGCGTATCAGAGAAGATTGAGAAGTAAGTAGACGCAAATCAGTCTGAAAAATAAGTAGGTACGCCGTTTACCTGCGTCTACCCTCCACTACACCACTGCACCTTCAAAGTCAAAGATTGCAATCCGCCACAGTGAGCTTGGCCAGACTAGTGTGTCCTCTAGTCTAGAGAGCCAGTTATAACCACAGATTGAAGAGAGAAGCCGTGAGTATATGTTCACACCAATGTTTTTATGTTGTTTTTATGTTTGGACCGGTGCATGTAACCTGACCAAACCTGTCTCATGTCTCTGTCTCACAGCCAAACCTGTCTCATGTCCCCCACTCTCACCCATCCCCCCACCCCAGGCACCCCCCCCCCCACACACCACCCCCCAGGCACCCCCACACCCCCCCCCCCCCACACACACACACACACCACCCCCCAGGCACCCCCCCCCTCACACACACACACCCCCCCCCAGGCACCCCCCCCACACACACACCACCAGGCACCCCCCCCCCCACACACACACCACCCCCCAGGCACCCACCCCACACACACACCACACCCAAGGCCACCCCCACACCACCCCCCACACACACACACCACCCCCCAGGCACCACCCCCCCACACACACACCACCCCCAGGCACCCCCCCCACACACACACACACCACCCCCCAGGCACCCCCCACACCATGGACTTGTGCCCCACACACACACACCACCCCCTCCCCCGCAGCCAAGAGCCACATCCCCTCCTACCCACCCACCCCCGTAGGCCCCCACCCCACCCCACCGTGCAGGCAGACTTTTTTTATTATTTTTTTTATAAATTTTATTAAAGACCATATCATACAAAAAACAGATAAAACACACGACACACACAAAGACAACATCTACAGTACAAGGCTCAGGGGTACAAGCAAATAATACTAATAAGAAGAAACAACAAGGTACTGTAGGCTACTTCATGAGCTCACAAAAGTTGTAAATAGCAGCACAGTCCTGATTGCTTTGGTATTCTTTGAGTGTTTGATAGAGTTCATATATTCAATGAGATCATTTTTAAACACGGGGGAGAATGGTTTAGAACCATTGAATTTACACTTGTGGATGTGGTATTTAGCAAGTAAAAACATTAGGCAGACTTCTTCTGTCAAGCCATGAAGGAAAAACGCGACAATATCCGTCGGAAATGGCAAAGTCAACTGAATTTCAAAATAAGATGTTACTACAACAGTGTTGAGCAGAGAGAGAGAGAGAGAGAGAGAGAGAGAGAGAGAGAGAGAGAGAGAGAGAGAGAGAGAGAGAGAGAGAGAGAGAGAGAGGTGGCTATCACGTGGGGCTTTCTCACCGTCGGCAAACAAATCTTCAGAGAGAGAAGAGCGTCTGAAGAAGCAAGATGGACAATGAAAAGTTAATCCAACAGCAGTTAAGGCTACGTTCACACAGCCATCCTTAGTGCTTGAATCTGACTTGATGCTCACATGTGATTTTTATGTGTGGCTGTTCACACAGACTTTTTAAAAGTGGCCCATATCCGACTCCAGTGTGAACAGATCACGGACATGAAGTGACCCGCATGCGCAGAAGAACAACAATAACGTCACACGCAGCACACTGCTGTTCTACGTCAACCCGGAAGAAGACAGCAGTAAACATGGCAGTAGCTGACGATGTTGTTTCATCTGTTGTTCACGGTTTAATTTCAATGCCCGCGTGTTGGTCCTCCCCCTCCCTCCCCCCGCCAGCGCAGAATAGTGACGAATGTGGCTCTGGAATGACGTAAAAGTCACATTGAAGTGGTAGACGCTGCCAGGAAATCTTTGGATATTGAAGACATTTCGGGAGATGACTTGTGAAAACGCTGAATGAAGCGTTCGCGTCGGCCTAGACGACTGGTCTGGGCCACAGTATGGATATTGGGGTGAATGGGCGCATTTTGGGTGGACACTTTTTATTGATATTGTATTTGCACTATAGTTTTAGCAATACAGTAGGTAGCGGTAATGCACCATTTAAAGATGCTAACTGCCATAAAACTCAACAGAAGAAGAAGTCACATTGAAGCATTAAGTCAGATATGGGCCAGATGCCTGTTCACACCGGAGTCACTTTCAAAAACATGAGATTCGAATCTGATGTTTTACCACATTTGAAAGTAGCCCAGGTCGTCTTTAAAAAAGTCACTTTCAATGTGACTTGTACTGTTCACACAGTCATGAAAAAGACTGATCTGAGTCACTTAGGGGGGAAAAGATTAGATTCAAGCACTAAGGATGGCTGTGTGAACGTAAATGTCAGCTCGTGAATATAGTAGTTAATCATTAGTTACTGATTAGTCGGTCAGTTCCATGAGTAGAGTAGTTAATCATTCGTTAATGATTAATAAATGTCAGTGCGTGAATATATTACTTAATCATTAGTTAAGGTCACATTGTGAGTATAGTAGTGAATCATTAGTTCATGATTAGTTGTTTGTGTGTGTGCGTGTGCGCGTGTGTGTGTGTGTGTGTGCGTGTGTTGGGTTGGGTTGACAGAGAGCTCAGTTTGGCACATACACTGAAGAGAGCAGAGAGGTCAGATGCTGCTGTTCATGTGTTTATCGCAGGCCAGGGAAGTTTCTCACTAACCTTGTTTCATCACATTCTTCTGCTGTCAGTGGAAAATATTATAGAAAATAAAATATGGATTTTAGTGAATGGGTTTTGGTCTAATGAGTCATGAAAAGAGTGTATGAGAGTCACTATAAGAGTGTTTGCATTTGTGCACTGCAAACTATGAATCAGAGATCTCTGCCTCCCCAAATTCAAAACAATGTGCACAGATTTTGAAAACCTTCCATCATATGAAAAACTCCAATATCTTGTTGGAGAGAAAAAGGAATGTGACTCTACTGCAGCTAAACATGTCTCAGTGTCAATGTGTCAGACAACACACACTGATACTGTCATATTTATAGAAACTGATTGATTCATTTACTTTATAATGAACATTTTATCTAATATTACTTTATTTGCTTATTTTATTGATTTATATTTGTTGACATATCTATTGTATATCTAAGATCGATTGATCTTTATGTAGCAATACCTTTGTATTGTATGCCAATAAAGCACCCTTGGATTGAATTGAGTGTAAAATTGGCTTTAAGTCTATATGACCTGCTCCAATGAAGGAAAACAGACTATATATATATACTGTATATATATATATATATATATATATATATATATATATATATATATATATATATATATATATATATATATATACGGACTGTTTTGGTTGTTACACTTCCTGTTTCCTGTTTAGCTGTCTCATCTACATCCGGCGAATGCAGGTATGGCGGAAGCATTTGAAAATTGCGGAAGCCAACTCGTCTGTTCTACTAGACTAGTCAGAACAGTAAAATGGGGGAACGAAAACATTGATGCACACAAAGCGCAAGATCCACCGGAAGACGCGGGTCTTCCTTGGCGGAACGTAGGAACCAAAGTGCTTCAAAGATGTAATGGATCCGGCAAGTTTCTAATACTTTGTTTGGTAGCCTATGTCCATGCTTCTTATTTTTTCTCTAACTCGTAGCGACTGGCGAGGTTAGGCTGCCTACTGCTGCATTTCTATGGGGGAACGAAAACACTGCGGACTGGAACACATCAGGATAGGACCGACGGGCGGGTCATCCTGCCTGTAGTACCCAATGGGTACCAGGCTCTTTTCCTCTGGAAGAGCCTGGTGACGTATGCTATTGCTCTCGCAAACATTTTGAAAAGTAGAGTTATACAGTAGTATGGGGAATGGCCCTGGGGAAAAGGACATCGAATAGAGTTTATTCAGATTTAATCCAGTAGTTGGCGGTAATGCGACATGTTGGGAAGAAGACGCTCCTCTCAGCTGAATGCTCACGTCAGTTTAGCTGTGAAGCTATTGGAGATTACGTTTGTCAGTAAATAGTTCAGGAGGAAACGTTCCTGTCGCTGTATGAAAATGAAAATGTCTAAAGTCCAGAAGCTGCACAGAGAAGCCTTGCCTCCAGACATCCAGCAGCCGTTGGTTATTAAATTAGACGTCCCCGCTGAGCAGCAGGAGTGGAGTTCCAGTCTGGACCAGGAGGACCCAGAGCCCCCACACATTAAAGAGGAACAGGAGGAACTCTGCACCAGTCAGGAGGGAGAGCAGCTTCATGGGCTGGAGGCGGCCCATATCACCAAGTTCCCATTCACTCCTGTCCCTGTGAAGCGTGAAGATGATGAAGAGAAACCTCTGTCCTCACAGCTTCATCAAAGCCAAACTGAGGAGGGCAGAGAGGCAGAGCCTCTAGCCAGCAGCTCAACTGAACAGATGAAAACAGAAGCTGATGGAGAGGACTGTGGAGTATCAGAACCAGCCAGGAACTTATATCCAGCTAGTAATTTACAAACAGCTAGTGATGACAAGACTTCAGACTCTGCTGAATCTGAGACTGAAGACAGTGATGCAGAATGGATGGACACATGATAGTCCACACAGGTGAGAAACAATTTATTTGCTCACTCTGTGGTAAAGGTTTTGGTAAAAAAAGGGGGGCTTGAAGAGACACATGATAATCCACACAAAAGAGTAAACATTGAATTGCTATCTGTGGTGGAGTGGGGATATGCATGTATTTATGTATGTATGAGAGTATGTAGCCTACTGTGACGGGTGGATCAGAATCAGCTTTATTGGCCAAGTATGCAAACACTACAAGGAATTGGGCTCCGGTTAGCTTTGCTCTCAAGTACACACATAGTACACAAGTACACACATATAGTTATTGTTTCTATAGTTCTTTGTTGTGTCCTATGTTTATGTATCACAAAAAACAAACTTAACACTATCACAAAAAAAATCTGTGGTGGATGTTTTGTCAAAATGGAAACATCCCTGTTTGCTCAATTTAAATATTAAGACTGTCATCCTTGTCTGTGTAAAGTTATCCGATATCTGAGCGCAAGCTGGAAATAACATTGTCATGATTGGATGACTCACTCATGCTCCTCCTTAGAGCATTGTTATGATTGGATGACTGGCTGTCAATCACACTCCTCTCACTGAATGTTTTTTTCCTTTCAAGGAGAAGGCACTTATGTTACCAAGTACAAAGTTATTTGACTTTTGTTTGATTACATTTATTTAATTATAATACAAATTATATTAATTGTCATACTTTTTGAACAGTTAGATAAATTGGCCAATAATATCACTATTAGACAGCTACTAAGGAAGGTAAGACTGCACTATATTGGGCGGGGGGGAAAAGTGACTTGACTTGCCTTAACTAAGGACTCAACTTGACTTGCCCAAAACAAAATGACTTGGGACTTTTGGACCCAATTAGTTGTGACTTTGAGACTTGGATCAAAGTGTCTCCCATGTCTGATATTTACTTACTATTGAGCGTTTCATCTTCAGAATAGACAATCTCTGGCTTCATTACTGCTGGTAGGTGTGGCTCAACGATTGTGCAACAGACACATGCACCAGTGATTGGAGCAGACCAGACACTGCTGCCTATGTCATCAGCATGAGTCTAGCGGTAAATCCAGCCAACCAGAGTTTCCCATCTGAAAGAACTGTACAGTGAAGAAGTAAGGTGAAGGACCAAGAACTCCAAGAACTTTGAATAAATCAGGTGGGTTCACTTTTCTGAGTCTCCTGAAGATGCATGGACAAGTACTAACTAGGTGACAAACAAACAATAGCCAACTAACAGTGAGGGTGAGCCCACACAACTGATCATCGCTTTGTTTCCAAATGACATGGTTGTTCTGTTCCTCTGCTGGATCAGTGTTGGTTGGAGATGATGGTGTACTTCACAAAAAGCTACTTTGACATGTTATCTTCCCAGTTGGATGTTGTGTGTAGACATACTCTTAAAACACATTGTAGGCCTAGTTGATTCATTGTTTATGCTTTGGTATTGTATTGTAAGCTTTGTTCTACTTTTTACTGTATAAATATAATGTAGCGTTCCTGGTATTGAAGAGGCAGAGGCTTCTTGCTGGTACAGGGGTCTTTATTCACAGTTATTCATATTTCCAACTCTTGGCGGTTGTCACGCTCATAGCTAGCTGCTTCTCTCTAGGCGGTATCCGGAGACTGCCCCCGCATGCTCAGTCTCCCCCGGAAGTCTCCCACAAGCATAGTGTTCCCCCCAGTAACACTCCCCCACATCAGTTCCTATCTGTAGTCGAGACACTTCCATTGCTCACCACTGTATGTGTAACACTGATTCGCTACAATAAGTTTCTTAGGTCAAATCCCTTTTGATTTGAGGATCAGGCTTGGCTTGATCCGTTTGTGGCTGCTGTAAATAAATGGCAGTTAAAGAAATGTGTCATTCTGCAGGTATATGAGAATTAAGTCTATAAATGGAACGATAGTTACAGAATGTATGGGGGTGGGGCTTAGCGATTTTGTGTGTGTGTGTGTGTGTGTGTGTGTGTGCGTGCGTGCGTGCGTGTGTGTGAGAGATCAGCAATGATGTTACTGTGCTGTCTTTAAATTTACTAGTTTAAGTTTTTAGTGTATTAAGTTGTTAAAAAAGTGAGTGATTTGTAGGTTTGGGAAACTGTGACAGAGTGAGAGCTCTTCTCGCTGCGCAATCTTTGGTCGCTGTGCAATCTTTGGTTTTGGAATCTGCTGCAGAGTGAGAGGTCTGTCTGCTCTCCGCTCCTGTTCTGTGGGATCTTTGGCTGCTCTCTGTCCAGTCTAGCTAGAGAGTCTAGAGCAGTGGTTCTCAACTGATCTAGCCTCACGACTCACAGTTTTCCTTAGTCATCAAGTCGCGACCCAATTTTCAGAATTTAGTAGCTAACTTTGTAGCTTAATTTAGCTCCCTTCACAACAAGCTAGCATGGCATGTTGGTACCAATGGATGACTTAGGCTTAGGGTCTTCTAGTTTCATATGGTACCAGTACCTTCACTCTTTCTCTTTAGTTTAGTTTAGTTTATTTCACACATCATAACATGGAATACAGTACATGCTGCATACATATATTTACAGTAATTGGATGCATGAAAGGGTCACCCCAAAGAAGCTATTTAAAGCTTATGATAGGGGGCCCGGGTGCCCACATATAACAGACAGGATATTGGCCAGATATCCTAGGATACAACAACGTACAAACAGACATACACAATAGACAATCCCAGAGTCATGGTTAGGAAGATTAAAAATAAGCCTGCTACAGCCTCTGAAAGAAAGTAATTTCGGCTGCGGACGCCAGCATCCTCAATGAGTAGAACTTTTTTTTCATATGCACACATCCGTGACCCACTCAAAACGGCCCCGCGACCCACTTGTGGGTCCCGACCCACAAGTTGAGAAACACTGCTCTAGAGAGTGGTCAGCGGAGGACCAAAATGCGAGACTCATTAGCCAATGAACAGCCAGGAAGGGGTCTCGCGCTACTTCTGAATGCTAAAATAAAGCTGATCATGTACAATTTGATAAAAAAAATATTTTTTTTATCAAAGTACAACACAAACTGTCCATTTTGCTGCAACTCGACAGTGCTGCTTAATCCAGGACCTTACTTCCTGGAACTCTTGAGAGTAAGAAACTGGTCCATTGGAGTGAATGGAGATGTTGCGTCTCTTCTATATACATGGCTCTGGCTAGGTCTAGCTGCGTTGCATGTCGTTTTTTAAATGGTACCATAGAACCCATTCTCATTCAGATCTCTTGAGGTGAGAGGTCAAGGGACCCCTTTGAAAATGGCCATGTCTGTTTTTCCCTTGCCAAAATTGACCCTAAATTTGGAGCGGTATTTACCCCCCTTCCCGACAAGCTAGCATGTGATGCTTGCTTTACTTCGCCGGTAGTCCACCACCATCTCCTTGGTGGTCCTTCTGATGTTGAGCTGGAGGTGGTTGATGTCACACCACTCCACAAAGTTCTTACCAGAGAATTTTTTCTTATTTTTTTTTAATCGCGTTAATCGCATGCCGCTATTTTGTCCCTTCGTCGCACCTGTACTTGTAGTCAAGCCGTTCGCAGCCGTTTCCTGTCTTCTGCCTGTGGAGGCATGGAAGACTTAAAGACAGCAATGCGCTTCTAAATGGCTCGTTTTACTTTAAATAACACCCAAATGGCACAGTGGACAAGTCAAGAGCAGTAGTTGCACCTTGTGTAAAACGGAATTAAAATATCACCGAAGTACATTGAGTTTGAGCTATCACCTAAAAGCTAAGCTGTAACTCTTTAAATCAATGTTTCACATCTCTCCTCCCGATCAGAAATGTCGTGTTTTCTTTTCGCATGCCAGAGATGATAAATAATAATAATAATACATTTTATTTGGAGGCGCTTTTCAAGACACCCAAGCTCACCTTACAAAAAACTGGAACCAAAAGATAAGAATTAGGCTTGTACCTAATAGGCTACATGATGGTGCATCTGTGATCCATAAAGTCGATCAGATGAATATTGAAAGCCTTGTTACCATGCTGCCTGTGGACAACACTTTCCTGTTTTATCACTTTGATCCTTAACGACCACAGCTGCACGTCGTTGGCTGGCGTACATCGGCGATGTTTGGTTGTTGAATGAATTTGTTCATCATACAGTAGCCTAGGCTATACTAACCTATGAAAATATTCATTTGGGCTAGGAGGATCTGGGTTTAAATGCCTCCGCTCGCCTTTCAATCCGGGAGTGGTGGCTGTCACCTGAAAGCACACCCCAGGACGGCAATGTGGCGGTGCTACTTGGCTGTGTGTGAAAGCAATTTCTGTGGCGAGGCTGCCGGCTTTGCGGGCCTTCTGAACTGCAATATTGCGCGATCTGTGTGAAAGCGCCTTATGTTAAAATGGTTGTAAACTATGTAACCAAAACGTACAGAAATATGTGAACGTCTTTAATGTTGATACAAAGGATCACTCGGTCGGACTCGGAATGTTGAAACACGCATTTCATGAACTGAATTGAGAATGCATAGTAAATTCAAATTCAAATCTTGGAATTGAAATGTCACCCAGCTGTAAGGAAACAGAATTGACAATTGAATTGGAATGACAAGAGTAACAAAATTGAATTCGACTCGACTCGCTACCAGTGGTTCTCAAAGTGGGCTCCGGGTTCCATGGGCTCCCCAGCAAAAAGGAGAATCGTTTATTTTCACTATAATTCCATCCATAAGTAACCCAATGTATGACTATTTTAGTCATGGGCAGCGCCACTGCTGGCCATTTGGGTGCCCTAAGCTTAAATGTTTTCATTGTGCCCCCACCCCGTCCCAAGAAAAACTCACAAATTATATGTATGTATAGTATATATATATATATATTTATATATATATATATATATATATATATATATATATATATGTATTATGTATTATGTATTATGTATTATGTATTGTGTGTGTGTGTGTGTGTGTGTGTGTGTGTGTGTGTGTGTGTGTGTGTGTGTGTGTGTGTGTGTGTCAGACTGTAAAAAGAGAGGGACAGAGTGAGACCAATAGTAATTTTGTTATGTTTTACTTGAGATGCCTGAATTATTTCATGTTACAAGCAGAGGTGCTTTATTTTGTATCTGCCCTATGCAGAGAAGTAGCTTAACTACAAAAATAGTGTGTTGCAAGATGGACTGAAAAGTCCCCTGTTTATCTCCCTTTCTGAACAACACCCGTTCTGATCATTATAGAGCAAGATGATGGCTTCCACTACACAACACTGTATTTACGTAGGCTACGTTACATATTTGCGGGAGTGGGAGGAATCTCACACGTGTACAGATGTGACCGATGGAAACGTGAGTTTGTTTACTGCGTCGCATGTAGTTAACAAGGAGATCCCACAACTTTCTTTTAAGGGGGCACCGTGGCCAGTTCAAAACAGTGAATGCTAAACTGGCCGTGTGGAGAGTTAATTTTAGAAGGGGCATTACCAAACTGCGGGGCATCCACCACAATGTCTGTTTGACTGTGGTATTCCTGCTCTGGATGATGCCCTAGGGCGACACTTGGTTTCCTACGCTCAGTGCGTTGTGCGCGTGTAGGGAGCGGCTGGTACACTTTCAGTAGTAAACATCTCAAAGCAAAAATGGGGGACCCTGGGACAATTATGATCAAATGGGGGTCTGTGGTCTAATTTGTGTCAGTTTAAGGGTCGTTGACATGAGTTTGAGAACCACTGTGCTAAACATTATGAATCCAACTAATCATGACTCAAATTAAAGACAGTTAAACAAAATAAATGCATTCAATCATAATTTCTGTATTACGGTTACGTGTCATACATCAAGTATCGCTTATGAAGAACCTTTAACATTTTATGATATTCACTATTGATAATATATAGTATAACACTATGTGTAATCTCAGAATGGAGAAAAGAAACTGAAATTCCAATTAATTTCCAATTCTGTTTCCTGTAATTTTTTTCCAATTCCAGTTCCTCAGTTAAATTGGAATTGCTGAGTTAATTCATGAATTGACCCTCAATGTTATACTGTGTGTTGCTGCAGGTTATCGAGGAGATCGAGGAGATGATGCAGGACTCTCCTGACATGGAGGCGCAGCAGAACCCGTCTCGGTGGGACCTGTCCATGCTCTCACTGGACATCCGGCACTCCAGCACCAGCAACTGCTACGAGGACAGTGAGTGTCTAATGAACAGGGCTGATGGTCTGTGTGTAATCAATTAGATTGTCTGGGTGTGCGGGTAGTGCAGCGGTACATTCCCTGCCTACCAACACGAGAGCCGCGGGTTCGAGCCCCCGCGTTACCTCCGGCTTGGTCGGGCATCCATACAGTCACAATTGGCCTTGTCTGCAGGTGGGAAGCCGGATTAAAGGTATTTATACCATGGTCTGGGTGAATACTCGATTCTGATTGGCTGCAGGGTGTCCATTACTTTGTGATAATGTACACCTAGCTAAGTAGTTCCAGGCAAATGGTCTGTTCACCATTCATATCAATGCGCCATGGTCTCGACAGAGCCATTTGAGCTCTATACCACCGATAAGGGTTAATATGGCACTTTTTATAAGTTAAGAAAAAAATGGAGTCGGTCAAAGTAACTATTTAGATTACCCCTGTGTGCTCAGTTTATTAAAATAATAGCTATTTAGAAATCTGTCGTTTTCTGAGATGTTGTAATGTCAGCTGACAGAAGCCGGCTCTCAGCTGTCAACTGTCAAACCAGCTCTGTTTATAACTTTGCAGAAAGCCAGCCAGGCACTTTGCAAGAGCGCGCACTGCCTCTTAGTTCAAGTTCAAGTTCAAGTTCAAGTTCTTTATTAGTGTCCCGAAAGGGCAAATTGGTTTACAGCAGGCAGTAGTGCAGGCAAACAAAACAACAACAGACATGTGACTGACAACATAGCATGGGACAACCTAACTTGAGCAAGTCTGGTGCAAACGATAAAAGGAAAAATTAAACGAAATTATCAGCAAAGTCAACGGGACAAATACTGACATTAAAATGCAACCAACTCTGGTGGATGAATAGGACATCCTCACAGAGACAAGAAGTAAACAATAAAAGTGCCATCTTAAATAAAAATAAAAATCATAAAATCATAGAATCATAAAATCATAAAAGTGCCATCATAAAGTGCCAGTGCAAGTGTCAGTATCAGGAACTGAAACATCACGTACGATTTCTACCTACCTCTGGCAACATTGACTGCTCGGATCGAGGCAGGGACGAAGGAATGTTTGTACCTATTTTTTGTAGTCCTAGGGGCACGAAAACGAAAGCCAGAAGGCAGTAGTATACTCTGTACTGAGTGGGTGGGCACTGTCGGAACAGATGGTCAGGGCTTTCTTGAGGAGCTGTCGATTATAGAAGAGATCAAGGCTTTCCAGTTGGATGCCAATAATTTTGGAAGCGGTTTTCGCAATTCTCCAAAGAGAGTTTTTATCTTTGATAGCCAGGTTACCGTACCAACAGACAGAGGAGAAGGAAATGACCGAATGAATGTAGGCACTATAATACAGTTTCATCAGGTTTTTGTCGACATTGAACCTGGCTAGTTTCCTAAGACAGTGAAGGCGTTGCTGGCCCTTCTTGCACAGCATGTCAGTGTTTACATCAAATTTCAGTTTATTGTCAATAATCGTGCCCAGATACTTGTAACTGGATACGATCTCCACTGGTTGGCCTTATCACTGATACAAATCAAGTCGAAGAGGAAAAAGACGAGATCAACAAAAAGAAAACAACGAAATGGGCAGTTAACACATTCACTGCCAGCCGTTTTTCAATACTGTAGTTAGCTTCTGCCAAGGTTTTTTTTTGAGGATTCTGGCTCATCTTTCAAGAGCTGAGGATTCTTTTCTGTTAGGATTTTGCGAACACACAATATCTCAAAAGAACTAATAGAATGTGTGCTTTCTCTGTCTAAAAGAGTTAGTTTGTAGAGTTAGTAGTTATGTAAGCATTAGCAGTTGAATACAGCATGGTTTCAGCGTCTGAAAATTTATTCAGAGATAAATGGCTTTTTGTGAAATTCGATAGAACAGTCACTTTAACCATTCATTTTTGGCATCAGTAAGACGTCAGACATCTAAACAATAGTTTCAAACAGTAATTTCCTCCATAACAGCAGGAAACACCCCTCTCTTTCAAACTCCTCCCTCCGTGTGTGTCTTCTTGGCTGCAGCGGCCGTGTCACAAGCTCGTTTCTGCTGCTGCTGTAACCTCGCGTCACCAGTCTCACTGCTTTGCTGCTGCTGTGCCTGTCTGCTGGCGGGGCCGCTCTTTGAGGAAGTCTGGATGGGCTCGCTCGCTTCGGTTGAGAGCTTTGATGAAGCTTTTGCGATTCTGGTCTTATTTATGCTGCGTGTTTCAAAGTGTGTTCCACCCGTAATCTTTTATGCAAATTTGCAATCCCTCACCGCCAGCAATCAGCGCGAAAGCGAAAGCGTTTTCGCCAATCCATTTTCATGAGAATGGCTTCGAGGAAGCACACTGCTTTTTGCTTGCCTTCCTCTAGTCAGGAGAGCACTGTCGCCACTTAGTGGGTCGGTGGAATGGGTTGTACACGTTGGGTGGCTCCAATAATTTTATAGGAGACGTGGGGGGCGTTGATCCACGTCCCACCGTCAATTTTTTTTTTTTTTTTTTTAAGACGAGATATCTCATTACATTACATTACATTACATTACGTCATTTGGCAGACGCTTTTATCCAAAGCGACTTACAATAACACATTTTCTGTCAGCAATAGAGCAATCAACTATGGAGCACAGTCTATGACAACTACAACTTCTGAAGGAACAGTGGTACAAGTTTAGTTTAGTGGTACAAGGTTGGTTAGTTTTTTTTTTTTTTTTTTTTTTTTAATAAGGAAAGAGAGAGAACAAAGTTAGATCAAGAAGGGCCCAGATGGAGCCTGAAAAGGTGAGTCTTTAGTCTTTTCCGAAAGATCGGCAGTGATTCAGCAGTCCTGACCGAAGGTGGAAGCTCGTTCCACCATTGAGGTGCCAGGGACGAGAAGAGTCGAGATCGGGATGAGCGACTTTTGAGCCCCCGTAGCGAAGGAGGGGCGAGGCGACCTGCACTGGTGGAGGAGCGAAGGGAGCGCTGAGAGGTTTGGAACCTGACCATGGATTGCAGGTACAGGGGAGCTGACTGGTGTACTGCCCTGTAGGCCAGTACCAGTGTCTTGAATTTGATGCGGGCCGAGATGGGAAGCCAGTGGAGCTCCTGGAAGAGGGGAGTGACGTGAGAGAATTTGGGTTGGTTGAATACCAGACGGGCTGCAACCCGTATCTCGTCTTTGGCAGTCAACGGTTGGATTCTGTAAGCCGAGATATCTCGTCATTGGCAGTCAACGTGTTAACAGCAACACACTGAGAGACGTCCTTGTACAAAACATACCTGGACTCCAACATAGAAAGCTTCAGATGGTTTTCTACTCCGAGCGCGGCACGCGCCACTTACGTCTTATAAGACCCGCAGACGTTAACGTAATTCCCTGGAATGTGAGTTTAACCAGCCAGTTACATGGCTTTGCATTCTTAGACATTGGCAAAATTATTAGTTAGTTTATGGTCTAGAAATTCTGCCAGGTGCAGGCACTAATCGGCCATTTTCTCCAATGATAATCTTGAGCAATCGAGGGGACTATTTTGTCTCGCCGGTTCTCAACTCATATCCAAGGTTATGAAAACTAGATTTTGATTGCAAAATGCATGAACATATAAATGAATGGTCTTGTTTTGTTTCTTTGGCAAGTGACCATGGTATAAGCGGGTTATAAGAGGGACCTCGCGATTGGACCTCGGCTTCGCCTCGGACGGTTCATGCCTCCACGTCGTCCAATAATTTCTGATAATGGACACCTCGTTGTGCATTAACCCTTACGTGTCCTAGACGTTGCACTAGTGCCTCTTCTGGTCGGTCGGGGTGCCTGTTCGCCGGGGGAACTGGGGGGAATAGCGTGATCCTCCCACAAGCTGTGTCCTGCCGGGGGAACCTCGTCGCTGTCAGGTGAAAAGAAGCGGCTGGCAACTGCACATGTATCGGAGGAAGCACGTGCTAGTCTACAACTCTCCCCAGATCGGCAGAGGAGATAACAATTTGCCAACTGTAGTAATTCTCTCCTACATTACATTACATTACATTACATTACGTCATTTGGCAGACGCTTTTATCCAAAGCGACTTACAATAACACATTTTTGTCAGCAATAGAGCAATCAACTATGGAGCACAGTCTATGACAACTACAACTTCTGAAGGAACAGTGGTACAAGTTTAGTTTAGGTTAGTATTTTTTTTTTTTTTTTATAGAAAGAAGTTAGATCAAGAAGGGCCCAGATGGAGCCTGAAAAGGTGAGTCTTTAGTCTTTTCCGAAAGATCGGCAGTGATTCAGCTGTCCTGACCGAAGGTGGAAGCTCGTTCCACCATTGAGGTGCCAGGGACGAGAAGAGTCAAGATCGGGATGAGCGACTTTTGAGCCCCCGTAGAGAAGGAGGGGCGAGGCGACCTGCACTGGTGGAGGAGCGAAGGGAACGGTGAGAGATTTGGAACCTGACCATAGATTGCAGGTACAGGGGAGCTGACTGGTGTACTGCCCTGTAGGCCAGTACCAGTGTCTTGAATTTGATGCGTGCCGAGATGGGGGAAGCCAGTGGAGGTCCTGGAAGAGGGGAGTGACATGAGAGAATTTGGGTTGGTTGAATACCAGACGGGTTGCAGCGTTCTGAATGAGCTGAAGCGGTCGGATGTCAGTGGCAGGTAGGCCGGCCAGGAGCACGTTGCAGTAGTCCAGGCGAGAGATGACAAGAGACTGGACCAGGAGTTGAGTCGCTTCTCTTGTGAGAAAGGGACGGATTTTGCAGATGTTGTAGAGGGAGAACCTACAGGAGCGTGCTGTAGCAGCTATGTTGGCTGAGCAAGACAGCTGGTTGTCAAGGATCACCCCAAGGTTCTTAGTGGCACTAAGTGGCACAAACAGTTGCACATAATGCTGGTTTGAATGAGTCAAATACAGTTTGTGTGGGCTTTAAGAGGGAAATTGAGTAATGTCTTTAGGGAAGACACAAAACATTCCTGCCTTTGAGATGAAAACAAATGCAGCATACTGTATATATATATATATAGATATAGATATAGATATATACCGGTGTGTGTATATGTATGTATGTGTGTGTATATATATATATATATATATATATATATATATATATATATATATATATATATATATATATATAGATAATAAAAGAGATTGTATTAAATATTATGCGTGTGCCAAGGGTGAGGACCATGACTGTTGCAGAGCTGAATGAGCGGCTGGAGGAGACGGCGATCCTGAGGTTCTCAGAGGAGCTGGTCCAGCAGCTGGCTCTCAGGGACGAGCTGGAGTTTGAGAAGGAGGTGAGGAACAGCTTCATCTCAGCGCTCATCACCGTGCAGAACAGACAGAAGGAGCAGCGGGATGTGCTCAAGAAGAAGAAGAAGAAGCTAAAGAGCGTAGCCGGCAGCTCACAGAGCCGCGTGGACAAGATGCTGGGATCGGTCAGTACTCTTTAGAGTTTTAAGGATTCTTTAAAATCCTCCTTCTTGATCTACATGTACTGTATATATATATATGATGAATGAGTTCATTAAAGTACATTTACAAGGGTTTTTCTTTTTTTCCCCTTAACCCCATTCCTTCCCCACCCCTGGTCCTATATAGATTGGGGCATACAAAAAACAGTATTAAGGTACATTTCATAGAGTAAAATAAACAAAGAATAAAGAAATAAGTAAAATAAAAATAAAATAAATCATCCATTCCTTCTTGACACCATACCACAATGTAACAAAACAGGAAGAATATGTAGTGACATTGATAGTGTGAGCATCACAAATAGTGTGATCTCTTATAAAGTTTTCAGTTTGTCTATGTAAGTGATCATAGGACCCCAGACAGAGTCACATTTCTTGGCTGATCCCCTCATTTTGTACTTGATTTTCTCTGGGTTAAGAAACAAGAGCTACCACGCAGCCATCAACGACTGCATCGCCATGGGGGGCAGCCTGAGCACGCCTCTGACCGGGTACGAGAACGACCGGCTCTACAGCTACGTGCGGGAGAGCGTGGGCCCTGAGGAGCACATCTGGCTGGGCGTCGATGACATGGTGACAGAGGGCCAGTGGGTGGACCAGTCAGGAGTCGCCGTGCGCTTCAAGGACTGGGAGACGGAGATCACCCTGCAGCCGGACGGGGGCCGGGGCCAGAACTGCACCGTCCTCTCCAGCACAGCCAACGAGAAGTGGTTTGATGCGTGAGGAAAAGGCCTCCGTCTGCGAGTTCAACATCGTCTAGGGTCACAGCTGCTTTGCTCTCCTTGCTAAATCTCTGACTATACACCATTCTCATATTCATATGGATAGACTGGATGCTGCTGCTTGCAGGGCATTTGAATGCTATCAGGTATATATGTATATATGTCCAATGCCTTGAGGAATATTGTGCATTTTTCTTAGCCTTCACTGTTTCTACAAACCTTTAAGCCCACAGCGCCGTGGTGTGGCCATTCAGCTTTATGGCAGCATGCCCACTCCCACCACCCACATCCCACTAGCCACTCCCACCACCCACCCCTCGAATCCTGACTCTCTACCTACCACCTTCCTATCCGTAGCTACGGACCACCCCCCCCCCCCCCCCTCCCCACACACACACACTCTCCCACCTCCCTATCCCTACCTAGCTATGGCCCCTTGCACCCCACCACCACCTCACATAACCCCCTATAGTAATAGCACCTACGCACCCCTCAAATCCAGACTCTCTTCCACATTCCTATCCCTAGCTACCTAGCTACCTAGCTACCTAGCTACCGAGCTACTGCCCCTTTTCCACTGACCCCAGCGGGGCCACGGGATGATTCGTGTGACTGCATAGCCTAAGCTAAAACCATTGGAAGGTCATATTTGACATACAAAACAAACCAATCAAATGTGTTCTGATAAAGTGACACCCTGCTTCAATACAGATAGTCATGGAATTCTGGAGCAAATCATAATCTCACAATAAACTCTTTTCAGATTTGGGTTTTTACAGAAAAAAGTCACATCAAATGGAGGTCTGTGGGCCTAATGTGGACTAGGGTCCTTGAAAAAGGTTGTGATTTAGTGGAAAACACTAAGGGATGGCTTGTCTTTAATAGCATATGTCTATTTTTTATTTTCTAATGTTCCAAATATCTGCTGATCCGTTCTATTTAAAAAAAACGTTTTTTTTTTGTTTTACTGAATAGCAATCATATAATTTGCTTCTTAAGCCATTCTCTCATGTCTCTCTGTTTCTAGGACTGAAATTAGGATTATCAGGTTGTGCTGCTTATATTGTATGACACTATTAATATGAATCTGAAATGAGTTTTTATTTTGAAATGTCACATCAGAATGACATGAAACTTTCTGACAGCCACATTGAGCTGGTCCTGTCAGCTGTCATTCTGAAGTTAAATGATTCTGTGGAAGCGGAGGGTTTCCTTTTAATATGAATCTGAAATTAGGAAACATCTCTCTCTCGCTGGCCAATTCTCCCCTCCTTTCTTTGATCTCTCATTGAGTCGATTGCAGCCAAATTGAGAGTTGCCCTGTGGCTGTGGTTGCCCCCTCCAACATGGCGCCGACGTTGACGTATGATGCACCAAGTCATGCGGCATCTACTGTATGTGTATATGGGTGGTTGGCATAGGGCCCTGAAAAAAGTAGTTTTTATTTACTTCAAATATTGCACATAAAAATGATAGAGTTGTGTAATACGGATTCTTATGTTTCCAAAAATATATGTGGTATAGGAATATGAATTTTTTCACTAATTTGTTTTATCAGTCCCTAAAATTGTCATATGGTGTGACATGAAAGTTTTTCTTAAGTACCTCACTTTATCACGACTCTTTATCATTACTATCTTGAGATCCAGCATTTCCTTATGCAAATTCATGAGACATTTTGTATTAATTTCTTATCATCACACAAAGTACGACATGTCCTAAATGTTTAAATATAGGCTATTTTAGAGTAATAACTAGGCATCTCTACACACGCTCGATTCCTAGGCTCGCTAGCTCAGCCGCTGCCCATCCTGCAGCTCACAGCTGGCCCTGCAGCTCGCATACGCAGCTCGGCTGCTGCGCGGCCTCGCCCCCAGCTCGCCTGCTGCGTGGCCTTGCTTGCCCTATTGGCATGTGCGCAATGTCTCCCTCTCTCTCCTTCAGTCTCTTCACCTGTCTCTCCCTCTCCTCTCTCTCCATCTCCCTCAGTCTCTCTGCCTCTCCACTCCCTCAGTCTCTCTCTGCCTCTCTCCCTCTCCCTTGTGAGCCTCAGACTGATGACATCACTGATGACATCACCAGTGACATCATAGCCTCAGCCTTAGGGCAATTAGTCTGCCCTAATTAAAAAAACAGGCTCCGTCTTTACGCCACCTGAAAGTTTCAGCACGATCGCACATAAAAACGGCATAGCTGTGGCCGGACAAAATTCTTGAAACAGACAGAGAAACAAACAGACAGACAGAGTCCACATTGCCAAATTTATATATAAGATTCTGACAAACTGAGTTGTAAATCTAACAAAATGCTTGTGACTCTTGCACTATTTTCCATTGGGATTTTAGCACGTAACAGGATGTGAGTTGCCAGATCTGCATGAACTGTATAAACAGCGGTGCCTCAGGAGGTCCCTGAAGATCATCAAAGACACAAACCATCCCCACAACAGCCTGTTCTCCCTGCTACCCTCAGGGAGAAGATACAGGGTCCCAAGAGCATGCACAAATCGCTTGAGGAACAGTTTCTTCCCACAGGCCACGAGACTCCTTAACATACACAAATAGTGTAGTAGCCGTACTGTACCATACTGTAGCTGCTACCATTACGTATGTCTAATGTTTAACTGTATGTTTAATAAGGAATATGCTATTTGCACCCGTATGTCAAATACGCCGAATTTAAAACGCCGAGTTTAATTGTATGTTTAATAAGGAATATGCTATTTGCACCTATATGTCAAATACGCCGAATCTAAAATGTTTAAGCACGGCTAAAGTATGCACAGGACATGTGCACCTATGTGCAGTGAATATGCCACTGTCTCTGACTTGTCTTATCACTATACTGCCTTATTGCTTGTTGTGTCTCTTGTTGTTTTTGCACTCATATGCCCTACATTTGTACTATGTTGTAAACGGAGTCCACAGCACAAGAATTTCACACGTGGTACTTGTACAATAAAAATCTTGAATCTTGAATCTTGAATCTTGAATCTAAACGCTAGCATGCTAACAACACACCCATTGCAATATGGTACTGTAGCATAGCTTTCCAAGTAATAATGACCAAAAAGTAATTCATCTTCAGAATTTTTATGTAAAAAAGCATCACAACAAAAGACACTGTGAAACATAACTGAAGTGGCAGTGCCAAAAAGATTGTATTTATTGAAGAAACATGAGAACAGACAAGAGACATGTAGGCTACTCCTTCCATGTAGGCTACTCCTGAGATATTTTCTGTAGGCTACTGCCTAATTGAAAAAGGACCTGTCATCCCAAAGGGTGTCCAAATACAATTGACCATTTAAATATCAGTCACACCATATGATTTTCATTTCTGGCACAATCAGAAATCTGATCAGAAATGACTCAAATAGGCTACTATGCCTGGACTTTGAAAAAAGCAGACTCACAAATAGACTGTTATCATTCTGTAGCTACTTTGTTGAGGAGAATTCCATTTATTTTTCTTAGTTTTACTCAAGTTTAAACTTTGTGGAAAAGTGCTGGGGACACAATTGTCACACCATATGAGATTTTTCATGTTTGGTTGAAAATGGTGAAAAAGTGAGTGATGAATTGCACGAATGTGCAGACAAGCCAAGGAGGGTGATGTGAAAAATAATGACGTTTTTGCAGTCTGCTGTGGCTCGAGAATTTAAGAGGGACGATGCCGACATCTAGTGGTGGTTTTGTGGAATTGTAGGCAGCTAAAGGCAAGGCAAGGGAGCTAAAGCCACCACCTCACTGCTGTCTGGGGCTTCTATGAGAACTGAAGCACTTCATGAATCCAGACAGCAACTTTTTGCCGACACGACACGCACACACACGCACACGCACGCGCGCAGACACACACACACACACACACACACACACACACACACACACACACACACACACACGCACACACTCCTACTGTGCGTAGGCAGCAGTTTTGTTGTGTTCTCACCAGGTTCTCACTACGCCCCTCCCCCATCACCTCCCTCCCCCCGACCCCGCTCGCATTTCTTACCGCAAGGCATTCTGGGTATTGGGTGACGTGTTGAAGCTGCCATCATGCAAACGTTCTTGTAACAACACAGAGTAACGTTAGCACTAGCAGCAGCATACTAGCCTATTTCCCGTTTATAATACTTTAAGAAGTTTAATTTACAAACAGAAGACTCGTATGTGCGGACGATATCATCACGAACATATGATCAGAGGAAGAAGACTTCATGGACTCAGATGAATGGTTTAGCTGTGAAGCTAACGTTAGCTGTGAAGCTGTTGGAGCTTTGAAGGAAGTTTGTCAGTAAAGTTCAGGAGGAAAAGTTCCTGTCACTGTGTGAAAATTAAAATGTCTAAAGTCCTGAAGCTGAGAGCTTTGGTGAAGCAGCACCTAACTGCGGGTGATGAAGATAAACTGCTGGACGCTGTGCGGTTACACAGAGAAGCCTTGCCTCCAGACCTCCAGCAGCTGTTAGATCCCGCTGAGCAGCAGGAGTGGAGCCCCAGTCTCGACCAGGAGGACCCAGAGCCTCCACACATTAAAGAGGAACCCCGGACCAGTCAGGAGGGAGAGCAGCTTCAGGAGGGACCAGAGCCCCCAGACATTAAAGAGGAACAGGAGGAACTCTGGATCAGGAGGGAGGGAGAGCAGCTTCAGGAGGGACCAGAGCCCCCAGACATTAAAGAGGAACAGGAGGAACTCTGGATCAGGAGGGAGGAAGAGCAGCTTCAGGAGGGACCAGAGCCCCCAGACATTAAAGAGGAACAGGAGGAACTCTGGATCAGTCAGGAGGGAGAGCAGCTTCAGGAGGGACCAGAGCCCCCAGACATTAAAGAGGAACAGGAGGAACTATGGATCAGGAGGGAGGGAGAGCAGCTTCAGGAGGGACCAGAGCCCCCAGACATTAAAGAGGAACAGGAGGAACTCTGGATCAGGAGGGAGGGAGAGCAGCTTCAGGAGGGACCAGAGCCCCCAGACATTAAAGAGAAACAGGAGGAACTCTGGATCAGGAGGGAGGGAGAGCAGCTTCAGGAGGGACCAGAGCCCCCAGACATTAAAGAGAAACAGGAGGAACTCTGGATCAGAAGGGAGGGAGAGCAGCTTCAGGAGGGACCAGAGCCCCCATACATTAAAGAGGAACAGGAGGAACTCTGGATCAGTCAGGAGGGAGAGCAGCTTCAGGAGGGACCAGAGCCCCCAGACATTAAAGAGGAACAGGAGGAACTCTGGATCAGTCAGGAGGGAGAGCAGCTTCAGGAGGGACCAGAGCCCCCAGACATTAAAGAGGAACAGGAGGAACTCTGGATCAGGAGGGAAGGAGAGCAGCTTCAACGGCTGGAGGAGGCTGATATCACCATGTTCCCATTCTCTGTTGTCCCTGTGAAGAGTGAAGAGGAGGAAGAGAAACCTCAGTCCTCACAGCTTCATCAAAGCCAAACTGAAGAGAACAGAGAGGCAGAGCCTGTAGCCACCTGCTCAACTGAACAGATGAAAACAGAAGCTGATGAAGAGGACTGTGGAGTATCAGAACCAGCCAGGAACTTTATATACTTACATCAAGCTAGTAATTCACATTCACAACCAACTAGTGATGACAAGCCTTCAGACTCTTCTGACACTGAAGACAATGATGATGAATGGGTGGAAACTAGTGAACTTCAGTCAGGTTTAGGCTCACAGAAAAACAGTGAAGTTCCAAGGAAGAAACACTTCAGCTGCTCAGTTTGTGGTAAAAGATTTGCTAATGAAGCACACTTGAAGAGACACATGATAATCCACACAGGAGATAAACAATTTAATTGCTCACTCTGTGGTAAAGGTTTTGGTCAGAAAGGAAACTTGAAGACACACATGGTAGTCCACACAGGAGATAAACAATTTAATTGTTCAGTCTGTGGTAAAGGTTTGAGTCCTAAAGGAAACTTGAAGAAACACATGGTAGTCCACACAGGAGATAAACAATTTAATTGCTCAGTCTGTTGTAAAGGTTTTGGTCAGAAAGGAGACTTGAAGACACACATGGTAGTCCACACAGGAGATAAACAATTTAATTGTTCAGTCTGTGGTAAAGGTTTTAGTCATAAAGGAAACTTGAAGAAACACATGATAGTCCACACAGGAGATAAACAATTTAATTGCTCACTCTGTGGTAAAAGTTTTGCTCGTAAAGAACACTTGAAGACACACTTGATAGTCCACACAGGAGATAAACAATTTAATTGCTCAGTCTGTGGTAAAGGTTTTGGTCAGAAAGGAGACTTGAAGAAACACATGATAATCCACACAGGAGATAAACAATTTAATTGCTCAGTCTGTGGTAAAGGTTTTGGTCAGAAAGGACACTTGAAGAGACACATGATAATCCACACAGGAGATACAACATTTAATTGCTCAGTCTGTGGTAAAGGTTTTAGTCAGAAAGGAAACTTGAAGACACACATGGTAGTCCACACAGGAGATAAACAATTTAATTGTTCAGTCTGTGGTAAAGGTTTTAGTCATAAAGGAAACTTGAAGAAACACATGTTAGTCCACACAGGAGATAAACAATGTAATTGCTCACTGTGGTAAAAGTTTTGCTCGTAAAGAACACTTGAAGACACACATGGTAGTCCACACAGGAGATAAACAATTTAATTACTCAGTCTGTGGTAAAGGTTTTGGTCAGAAAGGAGACTTGAAGAAACACATGATAATCCACACAGGAGATAAACAATTTAATTGCTCAGTCTGTGGTAAAGGTTTTGGTCAAAAAGGATCCTTGAAGAGACACATGATAGTCCACACAGGAGAGTAAACAATTTAATTGCTCAGTCTGTGGTAAAGGTTTTGGTTGTAAAGGAGACTTGAAGAGAGAAACATTTAACTCTGGGTTCCCACGGCCATGGAAAACCTGGAAAAGTCATGGGATTTCAAAATCTTGTTTTCCAGGCCTGTAAAACTCATGGAATTGTTCAAATCCTTGAAAGTTGATGAAATGTTGTGACATTTTGTTGTGTGTAATGAAATTGTTCCAGTAATCTTCCCGTGTATAACCTTTTTTAAACTCTCATAACGGGACAAGCCCCGTCTTTTATTGTCACACCTTCCATGTAATGTAACATAACGGTAACGGCAAATGTATTCTCTGTAGCTATTGACGTAACGTAGCTCTAACTTGTTTGTCGATTTTAGTGCTTTTTGTATTTTATATTAATATTTTTGTGGAAAATTCCTGTTTTCGTTCAATAGCTTCCATGATGCAGTAAACGCACTAAAAACCAATATAAGGAGAAGTTGTGTCTATTTGTCTATAATAATAATTTCTGGTATTTGAAAACAGTACAAAAGTGTAGGCTACTACTGTATTACTGACTCAATAAATATGGGGGGGGGGGGGGAACAATGTTTATGTTGAAATAAGAAAAAGTTGATGTTCAAATAAATATACCAAGTAGTTATATAAGCTCTCTGGTTGTATTGGTTTGCCACACACACAATTCTTATTTATTTTAGTATTTTAATATATTCAAACGAATATGTTTTGTTTAGAGGGAATATTCAAATATGATTTTGGGGCTATTTTGACAGCCCTACATCCCACGCTCCAGAATCTCATCTAGCCTGATACGGGCTCTGCTGGGGAGTGCACTAATGCAGACAGGTGGAGCAGAGGAAAGGGGGGGAGGGGGGATCCTTTAGGTCCTAACTAAAGGATAGTGTCTGTCAGACACTATCAACATGCCAAAAGTGAAGAGTTACTACCATCCTGGATGTGTTGTACTTGCTTCATACAGCCTGTAGTCGGGTTCAGGAGCACTGAGGAGGCTGATTTTTGGACAAAATAAATGAAATCTACTTTTTTCCCTACCACCTCCTCCTTTGTTACAGCAGAGTCTACCACAGTAACATCGCCTAACCAAAACCACCAAGAGCAACCAACACCAAACCATTTCATTGTATTCATGCTTTATTGGCTCACATCTCTTGCAACCTTGATTCAACACATTAAAATGGTAAAATAAGCTTCGATTCTCATACAGATAATAATTTAAATAAATACCATAATTATCATCAACAAATGTGATAACCAGTATCATTGAACAAAGGCCTACAGGCTTCTTGACTTTTTCCAGAAATCATGACCCGGTTACTCAAGATAATCCACAGACTTGTTGTGAGCAGTTTCATGTAGGAACTATTTTCGATCGAACTACACCCGCTTAGCTAGCTGCTGCTAGTTTCTGCTGCTAGCAGCTAGTGAGTGTAGTTTGGTTGAAAGTAGTTCCAGGGCCGTAGCTAGCTATGAGCACGGGGAGGTCCGGACCTCCCCTAATATTTCAGCCTGCCAAAAAAAAAAAAAAAAAAATTTTTTTTTTTTTTTTTGCAGGCCAGGCCAGGCCACTCACTGAACAGCAGGCCAGGCGCCGCCTACTGGTTTACTAGTGGTTTTATTACTTTATTCAGGTTTAAAGTGGGTGCATCTCATTGTAAAATTGGACTTGGCCCAAATTGGGCTTCAAACGGCCCAAATCAGGCTTCAAACGGCCCAAATCTGGCTTTAAACGACCCAAATAGGGCTTCAAACGGCCCAAATCTGGCTTCAAACGGCCCAAATTGGGCTTCAAACGGCCCAAATTGAGCTTCAAACGCTGAATAATGACATCACAACAGTATAATCCTAATGTTGATTTAAAATGATATATTACTCTAAATATGGCTTAAAAAGGGGGGAAAAAAACCTCAATTTTTTTTCCCTGGCTACGGCCCTGAGTAGTTCCTAGATTAAACTGCTCACAACAAGTCTGTGGATTATCTTGGGTAACGGGGTCATGATTTCTGGAAAGAGACATTGCTGTTGAGTTTTTCAAATGTATTTCTTTGGCACTTTGAGCACCACAAGCCGAGTGCCATCCAGTTCCATTGTATTGTAGAGAAGGCAGACATCTCTACAGCCAATATCTCCTAAACTCAGGCAACTATCCCAAAACGATATAAATAGCACTACAGGTGAGAGGGAAAATATGTATTTTGGATTTTAGGGTGAGCTGTCCCTTTAAAGGCGAGATTGGATGTCTCTTTGGGTAAGTGCTGGACTGTGACCCATGTATATATTATACATACACTCTGATTATACTGTGAAAAAAGTAATGTACAAATGTAAATGTAGGACAACACATTAGTCCTCCATGTTTTATTATACCACCGTGATAATGTGGTAACATTCTGTAATCCATAGTAGAACTCTGAAAAGGGTATGACAACTATGGACATATTAGTTATATAAGAAGTCTCTTAAGGTGTTTATCCTTATGTTGCTTGTGCAAATGCTCTCTTTCATGTCCAAATAAACCAATAAACACTTCATATGAATAATGGTCTCTGCTATGCAAAAACAAATAGCACACTGTGTATGTTGAAGCATCAATTCAATGCTAGATTATGACAATAAAAGTTCCAACAATGTTGTGTACAGTCGGTGCACGTACCTTTTTATCAAATGTACCAAGAAAAATAACCTCCAGTACACAAATTTCTCTTGAAGCCTGTAATGCTGACAGATAATTACCAATTACAGGGAAATATATAATCTGCAAATATAGTGTACAATGTACAAATATAAATGTTCTTCAAAAGACACTCGACAATAGAAATGTTCATATCCTGCAACTAATGCCGTGACCTTGTGTATATTCGTGCACATTGCTTCCTCTAGGAGTTTTATATTTGCTATAATAAACCAAAGTTTGAGACACTATAACTACTGATTTTTCACTTTCCTATTGTCAGGTTTTCTTAAATATACGAGTGTAGCTGTAAGACACATGTAAGCAAAAAGCATAGTAGCCTGAGTTTAACACTGGTTCCAGATTGTAAAATGCAGTGCAGCGGCGAAACTCTACAAAACAGACTCTGGTAGCTATTCTCAAACCAGTCTCCTTTGCTACCTTATATGGGACATATTCTTGAAAAAAAAAGCCTGTATCTGTGCTTTGATCAACTCTATTCAGACATTGGACTCTATAAAGGAGCGTTTGGGTTTGATGGGAGCCATGTGAAGGGCTGGGTTGTCTCTGGTCAGGCTGGCCTGTCGATGCCTCCCGTCGGGGAAGCGGAGCTGGGACGAGGCGGCGGCTCTGGCCTCTCGCTGGTGGAACTCCCTGCCCTGCTGGCTGCCGGCCTGACCACCAGGGGGCGGCTCCGGCGGGTAAGAGGCACGCTTCAACTCATTGTTCAACACTTGGAATTCCATGACGGACATATTGAAACTCTCCACCCCTCCTCCTCCTCCCTGGCCCTGCCGGCTGCCGAGCCCAGAGGATTGCTGGCCCTGGACCCGGACCGCCTTGTCCATGACCCCCATGAAGGGCCGGGGTTTGAGCTCAGGTTTGGTCTTGAAGCTGCCACTGCTCTTTGCGACGCACGGAGCGTCCGGCACCTGCTGTCTGCCGCCGTCTGACAGGGTCCCACTGGAGGCCTGGCTGGAGCTGGACCCCCGTGAGCCCGCCGTGCCCCCGCCGCCCTCCCTCCGAACCTCCATACCGGACCCCAGAGCGAGAGCCAGGCCGTCCAGAGGCACAGTGTGGGTGGGGAGTCTGTCAGAGCCCCTAGAGAAACTGGAGGCGCGCGGCTGGTAGAGCTGGATAGGGCCCGGGGGGGAGGAGCTGTTGGGGGAGATGGGGTGATAGTGGTCAGTGGGGTGGTCCCCGCCCGGAGGCACGGGACTGATGTCGATGCCCAGCGCCGCGGTCGGCCTCAGGGAGGTGGACATGTGTCTGCCCGGCAGAGGGCTGGAGGGCCCGCACAGAGAGAGAGGCCTGCCCCCGACTCTGCTGCCCGACTGGAGGGAGTGGCAGTGGTGCTGCTGGGTCCTGCTGCCCTGTCTGCTGGGCGGAGGACCAGGCTCGGGCAGGTCCACAAACGGTTGGCTCTGCGCGGACTCGTCTGGAGGAAAACACGGTGCCTGCTCCGCCACCCCGAAGGCCATACTTCCAGGGCGAGTCCTCTTGGGAGCGTAGGGATTCAGAGGCCAAAACTCCGGGCTTTTGGCACATTGCAGCTCTCTCTGTTCCCCCTCGTCCTCCTTCTCTACAGCGACCTGCTCCACAGGGACTTGTCTCTCTAGGCTTCCCTGGGAGTAGACGTCCGCCTCCCCCTCGCTGGGTTGATGGTGGTGGGAGGAGTGGGGGTCCTGGTTGTAACCCTGTGGTGTGCTGGTGCCGAGGGTCTTCAGATGATGCTGGCACTCCTCCTCTACCCGCGACAGCAGGCGGCGGATCTCCCGGTTGGAGGGGCAGAGTCGCGCTGCTTCGTGGAGGTCTGCCAGCGCTGCAGCAAACTGCCTGGGGAGGCCGGAGAAAATGATCAAAGGAGCGTAAAAACGACTTTGTTTACAACATGGCCACCGTGATAATTAACCTGCAGAGGCAACGGATGACTTTGCATTCTGATGCTTTGCTGGCCCTCGCAAGAAGCAACCTCCACAGAGGAAAATAATGCTCGATAGACCCTTCTCGATAGGCCATTTTGTGTCGAAAAGGCAGGGTAAACACAGGTGCAAGCAAAACACTAATGAGGGTTTCAAACTTCCATGATTGGAATTTGGAAACCCTCATTAGTGTTTACCCTGCCTTCTCGACACAAAATGGCCCCCATGAGAAGGGTCTATTGTTTTTGTTTTTTTATATATTTTTTTCCCGATTTTTTATCCCATTTTATCCCCCATTAGTGCTCACTTGATTTCTCTGTCCTGGTTGCTACTCCATCCTCTGCCGATCTGGGGAGAGCCGAGACTGGCTCCATGCTTCCTCCGAGACATGGGCTGTCAGCCAGCCGCTTCTTTTCACCTGACAGAGGAAGCTTCACCGGTAGGACATAGCACGTGGGAGGTTCACGCTATTCCAACCAGTTCCCCTCCCTCTGAACAGGCGCCCTTAACGACCAGAGGAGGAACCACATTAGCAACCACGGTATTGCATGTTTTTGTGAAGGGGGTTCCTATATGAAGGAAACCCCCGGGAGGCACAGGGAGAACATGCAAACTCCACACAGAAAGGCCCTTTTGACGACCCCACCCGGGCGGTGGGCACTCGAGGACATGCGGACGGGCATGCATTCCTTCAGCGTTCACATCGTCCCAGGCGGGAATCGAACCCACGACCTTCGAGCTGTGAGGCGATAGTGCTTACCACTGCACCACCGTACCTCCCCGAGAAGGGTCTATTGTTGACAGTTTCTAGATGCTTCGTACTAATAGACTCCAGTTAACATGGCCTTACCTGCTGCTCCTCTTGGCCCGTGCTCTGGCATAATACGCTTCATAAGACCTGGGTTTGAGCTCCAGGGCTTTTGTTGCAAACTCCTCAGCGATGCCAAAGTCCTGCGTTTTCAGACAGGAGAAACAAACATCTCTTTAATGTAATGCAATATCTTCCTGGTGGGAACAAGTGACAATGTGCTTAGCCTCACACATTAGACACAGCATGTTCACAGAAGAAATGCAGGGTGTGCTGAACTTTGTGCTTAAGTGACTAGAAGAGACAATGTTTGTGAAGCAGAAGTCATAACTGGAGAAACTTTAGTGCATGCATGCAGAGCAGCCTGAGGCACTGCCAATAAAAATGCTGTGTGTGTGTGTGTGTG
This sequence comes from Poromitra crassiceps, assembly GCF_964638095.1. Lineage (NCBI taxonomy): Eukaryota > Metazoa > Chordata > Actinopteri > Beryciformes > Melamphaidae > Poromitra > Poromitra crassiceps. Next base: position 24,576,672 of record NC_139647.1, read on the forward strand.
TGCGTGTGCGTGTGCGTGTGCGTGTGCGTGTGTGTGTGTGTGTGTGTGTCCCCTTGTACAGCCATCTTAGTGAGAACCTATTTGGGTTTTGGAGCTGGGAAGTCAAACCATGTGAGGATAGTGAGGAGGACATTTTGGCGGCTCCTCACTTTCTCACACACCCTCAAAGGGCCGGTTGAAGGTGAAGACTTGGTTTGAAGGGTGAGCTTAGAATTGGGTTGAGGTTAGAGGCATTTAGGTGTGATGGTTAAGGTAAGGTTAGAGAGGCTAGGGAATGCATTATGTCAACAAAATGTAATGTCCTCTCTAAGATAGCTGTGTGTGTGTGTGTGTGTGTGTGTGTGTGTGTGTGTGTGTGTGTGTGTGTGTGTGTGTGTGTGTGTGTGTGTGTGTGTGTGTGTGTGCGCACCTGTGCATCAACACTGGAAGCATGTGTGTATGGATCGAGACCTATTCTATCAAATGTTTAGCAGGCAGTGTTGGGGGTAACTCATTACAAAAGTAACATATTACATGTAATATATTACTTTTAGCAGTAACTCAGTAATATACCGTATTACCAATAGGATTTCAGTTATCAGCAACCAGTTACTTTGTCAAGTAACACAAGTTACAAATTGAGTTACTTTTTTTTTTTTTTATCAAAGCAAATATTTAAATAAAGATACAATAATTTACTAATCAAATTGTGTGTTTTTATGCAAATGACCACTATAGATGAGAATAACAAAGGAAAATGATAACGTTTAGAATTTTGGACGGTTTACAGTACACTGACTTGAACACGGTTGACACAATTTTTCGGGGTGGTTCCGGGGCGGCGATGTCATTCTGCTACTGCAGTTATTTTGGTGAAAGTAATGCAAAAGTAGTGTAATAAGTAACGAGTTACTCTACACAGACAGTAATATTGTGAAGTAACTAGCAAATGAAAGTAACTAGTAATATGTAGTATATTACATTTTGAAAGTAACTTGCAGGCAAACATGAAATTAGATATTATACGGAAAAGTGGTGATATTTCTTAGGGCGAGCTATATTGATACTGATACTATCTTTCTATGTTGATGGTCTATACCAGGGGCACTCAATTAAAATTCTAAGAGGTCCAGATAGAGAAATGTCCTCAAGCGAAGGTCCGGAACATTGAGCTTGCGTTATGATTCAGTCCCATTGAACTTAGGCTACTTCAATGATTGCAGTAGCCTAATGGTACAACGTCTGTATGTAGTCAATGACTGACTGTTAAATCAAAATAAACATCAATAATGTTTATTTACAGTTTTCATATTTAACTGGATTAATTATAAATAACTAGCCTACACTACGGTAATAATAAATACATGTTCTTTTCTCATTTCAAGTAAAATAATGGCTGCATTTAGAAATAACACAACAGAGTGCTTTGGAAAAATTTGCATCTTAACACGTTCACTGCCAACGACGTGTTAACACGTTTTCAGAATCCAGCTGTTGACTGCCAACGACGTGTTAACACGTTGAGTGCCATAGCCGAGATATCTCGTCTTACATAATCCAACGGTTGAGTGCCATAGACGAGCTATCTCGTCTTACATAAACATTTTTTTTTTTTGATGGTGGGACATCAATCAACCCCTTTTACGTCTTCTATATCAATACCGGAGGAAGAGAATGTGTATAATCTATTTTACCGACCACTAAGTGGCGACAGTTCTCTCCCAAGACAGAGAGAAAGCCACAGCCAGCCACAGCCAGAGCCACAGCCAGCCAGCGCGCTGGAGAAAGCCAGTGTCATTTTCAAGGAAGTAACTGGGCGAAAACTCTTTCGATTTCACACACACACACACACGCGCGCGCGCACGCGCACACACACACACTCGAGTACCTTTGCGCATAAATAAGACCAGAATCGCAAAAGCTTATTCAAAGCTCTCAGCCGACACCTCAAGAAACAGTTTTACAGTCCAGACGGCGGCGGAGAATCCTCCCTCCGCAGCACAGACGGAGGGAGGAGTTTGGAGACACACACACACTCTCTCTATCTCTCTCTCTCTCTCTCTAGTCCCGAGAGAGAGAGAGAGAGAGAGAGAGAGGAGAGAGAGAGAGAGAGAGAGAGCACACAGAGTGGGAGACAGACACGCTGTGGGGGCAAAGAACGGACAGAGATCTCTTCCTCTCAGAGCCGCGGAGCAACGCGCGAACACACACACACACACACACACACACACACACACACACACACAATACAGTATACAGACTTGCCCAAGGGCACCCATAATCACAGGCAGGTGACTGTTCTGCTGTTTGATTGAATTTCACAAAACTGCGATTATCTCAGCTTCCTGTCTCAAACGCTAAAACCATGTTGTACTCAACGGCTAATATCTACATAACTACTAACTCTGCAAACTAACTCTTTTAGACAGAGAAAGCACACATTCTATTAGTTATTTTTAGATGATTGGTGTTCACGAAGTCTTAACAGAAAATAATCCTCGGCTCTTGTAAAATGAGCCAGAATCCTCAAAAAAAAACCTGGCACAACTTACCTACAGGATTGAAAAAACGGCTGGCACTCAATGTGTTAACACATTGAGTGCCAGCCATGTTTTCATTCCTGTAGGTAAGTTGTGCCAGGGGTGTTTTTGACGATTCTGGCTCATTTTAGAACAGCCGAGGATTCTTTTCTGTTAAGAATTCATGAACACCAATCATCTAAAAATAACTAATAGAATGTGTGCTTTCTCTGTCTAAAAGAGTTAGTTTGCAGAGTTAGTAGTTATGTAGATATTAGCCGTTGAGTACAGCATGGTTTCAGCGTCTGGAAATTTATTCAGAGATAAATGGCTTTTTGTGAAACAGTCACTTTAACCATTCATTTTTGGCATCAGTAAGACCGTCAGACATTCTAAACAATAGTTTTGAACAGTAATTTCCTCCATAACAACAGGAAACACCCCTCTCATTCAAACTCCTCCCTCCGTGTGTCTTCTCCTCCTTCCTCCTGGCTCTAACAGCGGGCGTGTCAGAAGCGCGTTGTGCTGCCTGCCTGTCTGTCTGCGTGCCTGCCTGCCTGCTTGCCTGCGTGCGGGGACGAGTCTGAAATGGATTACTGTAAAATCGCCAAGCCATTTCCTTGAATGGCTTGCTCCCGCGGTGTGTGTGTGTGTGTGTGTGTGTGTGTGTGTGTGTGTGTGTGTGTGTGTGTGTGTGTGTGTGTTCGCGCGTTGCTCCGCGGCTCTGGGGGGGAGGGGATCTCTGTCCATTCTGTGTGTGTGTCTCCGGGCTTCTGACTGTAAAATCGCCAAGCCATTTCCGCGGGAGGCGGCTGCTTTTGGTGTACGGGTCCCGTGGCTGTGGCTTCTCTCTGTATCTGTCGCCACTTAGTGGTCGGTAAAATAGATTACACACATGCTCTTGCTCCTATAGTTATCTCGAAGATGTAAAAGGGGTTGATTGATGTCCCACCGTCAAAAAAACATGTAAGACGAGTTATTTCGGCTCTGGCACTTAAGCGTTGGATTATGTAAGACGAATTATTTCGGCTATGGCACTTAAGGTGTTAACACGTCGTCAGAATCGTTTTTTTTTTTTTGACGGTGGGATGTGCATCTAACCCTTTTACATCTCTTATAAAAGTATTGGACGTGTACAACGTGTACAACCCATTCCACCGACCCACTAAGTGGCGACAAGGAAGGAGGAAGGCAAGCAAAAAGCAGTGTGACGAAGCCATTCTCATGAAAATGGATTGGCGAAAACGCTTTCGTTTTCGCGCTGATTGCTGGCAGTGCGGGATTGTAAACTTGCATAATAGATTACGGATGGAACACACTTTGAAACACGCAGCATAAATATGACCAGAATCGCAAAAGCTTCATCAAAGCTCTCAACCAAAACTCCAAGAAGCGAGCGAGTCCAACGAGACTTCCTCAAAGAGCGGCCGTGCAGACAGGCTCACAGCCGCACAGCAGCAGCATGAAAGCAGTGAGACTGGTGACAAGCTTGTGGTGCAGCAGGCCATTTTGCTTTGCAAAATAGCACCAAATTGGAAACAGCCATAAAAGGCTTTTAGAATGGGATTTTCAACCCATTCTTTTTTGTTTCTTTTTCGCTCTAATTTAGAGTAATTTAATTTCTATTCAGAAATTTATTTGAGAGGTCGAGAGTATGAGAGTGCATTTGCACAGGTAGGAAAGTGCTTGTGACACGGCGCTGCAGCCAAGAAGAACGCCCACGGAGGGAGGAGTTGGAAGCAGAGGGGAGTTTCCTGCTGTTATGGAGGAAATTACTGTTCAAAACTATTGTTTAGGTCTTACTGATGCCAAAAATGAATGGTTAAAGTGACTGTTCTATCGAATTTCACAAAAAGCCATTTATCTCTGAATATTTTTTCTGACGCTGAAACCATGCTGTATTCAACTGCTAATGCTTACATAACTACTAACTCTACAAACTAACTCTTTTAGACAGAGAAAGCACACATTCTATTAGTTATTTTTAGATGATTGGTGTTCACGAAGTCCTAACAGAAAAGAATCCTCGGCTCTTGTAAAATGAGCCTAGAATCCTCAAAAAAAAAACTGGCAGAACCTACCTACAGCATTGAAAAAAGGCTGGCAGTCAATGTGTTAAAATATAGTGTTTAATTTTAGAAAAATAAGTTCCCCCTTGTCTTCCTTTTCTTAACTCCATTTCACATTTTATCAGTCAGGCTCTCAGACAACAAACCTCCTTTTCTCTTGATAGAAGTGAGCTCCCACTCTGTCTGTCTGTCTTTCTATCTATCGGTCGCTCGCAATGCAAACTTTGCATGCAGGTGTGTGTGCGCCCTGGATTTGAGTGTGTGTGTGCTCATGTGTGGCACTTCCATAGACAGCTGGTCAGGATCGCATCACACTTCACGAGACATACCGGTTTTGAACTGCTCGTGAGACCAATGAATGAACATGAGTCTGCCTGCTCTGGATTAAAACTAAAGGTTTGTTTTTGCGGTCTACTCGTTTCTTTTGAGCACGCGATGTGAAATACTTCTCTCGCATTTCTCTGAGTCTCACCTCTCCTCCGCCGTGTGTCAACTCTCGCGCAGCAGCAGCAGGCAGAATCGATTCGCTTGTTGATTGGCTGAGTAGCATCACGTGTGATGATTTACAGCGCATGCATTGGTCTGTGAGCTTCCTGACAGATAAACCAGTACCGTAAAGGCTAGAAAAGCATGTGCCGGTTAAAATAGAAATGCTCCGTGAAAATGTAACTATTCAGTGATTTGTAGGTTATAGGGCTCGGTCCGGATAGGATGGCGTCTGGGTCCGGATGCGGACCGGAGTCCGGACTTTGAGGATCGCTGGTCTATACCTTTTTCTTTTTTTGGGGGGGGGGTGGGGGTGGGGTGGGGGGTTTCACCCCATATTCTCTCCAATTGTACTTGGCCAATTCCCCCTGCTGTCCTGGTCGCCAAGCCCCAACTTACGTCCCAGTAGCTACCCACGGTCAGCCCTCCAGGAAGGGTCGAAGGTGGTCACGTGGTCAGGGCCACTCAATCCGCTGCTCTGGAACTACTCTGCCGGGACCGGGGGGGGGGGGGCTCTGGTACATAGAGGGACCGGGCTCTGTGGGTTGCCACCCGGCCGGGCTCCTCCCTCGTCTCACCAGGTCTAGGACCTGTGCGCTGCACCAGACTCCCCCGCTCTAAACATCTCATTCCGAGGTGATGGTATCTTAGTGGACACCATGCAGTACCAGTGCTTGGTGGCACTGCAGTCTCCACTTGTTGAGAGTTGTAGACTAGCACATACTTCCTCCGGCTCGGATACATGTGAAGTCCCCACCTGCTTCTTTGCACCTGACAGCGAGGCGTGGGAGGAGCACACTATTCCTCTCCAGTCCCCCCCCCCCCCCCAAACAGGTGCCCCGACTGACCAGAGGAGGCACTAGTGCAGCGACCAGGACATATACCCTTTAATCCGGCTTCCCACCCGCAGACACGGCCAATTGTGCCTGTATGGATGCCTGGCCAAGCCGTCCCCTTGTGTTGTTGGTAGACAGTGGATCTAACGCTGCACTACTCGCACGCCTGATGCAAACTGATGATAAGGGATGACCTCCAGCTGAAAAAGACGCTGACGCTGTTCAATATTGCATGAGCAGTTTGACACCACTGAAGCAGCCGTGGGCTTTTTACATTGGTTTTCCTGCGGCAGCGAGAGAGGTTGAGATAGAGGGAGATGCGCAGATCTTTCAGGCCTTTCAGTTCCTCGCCCAGACCCTCGCGAGGGAACCTCCTCAGGGCGTACTGGTAGCGCTGGCCTGCCTCCTTCATACGGCCCTTCTGAAAAACACACAGGGAAGAGGGGAACAGTTTTGAAGATACCTGGTCTTCCTACAACACCTTCAGTGCCGATTCCCACAACTGGTCCTTAAAGGAGAATTTCGGTTTTTTTTAACCTGGATCCATCTCCTGGCATTAATTATGATTTGGCCACTCACCAGGCGATCTCCGCGGCGTTTCTGGCCGTCCTAGCGTTGTTTTGACATCAATAGCGTCCAAGTCAGTTGTAAAATGGAGCTGACTTGAGGCCAAGTGTGAGCCTGTCTTTCCTGCATCTAAATAGCTATTTTTATTCCCGTTTTCGCCAAATATCGCCATAATCTGATCCCTCAAGAACCACCACACTGATATTTCGCCAAAGGCTGTTTCCTGGAGTCACACAGGGATCAAATTACCTCAAACGTGATCTCGGTCACCAAGTCTCGTGAAGTCCCGCAATACTTTCCTGCCGACTGGCCAAGTACAGGAGGACGCTTTGCGGTGGTGGTTTTAGCGCAACCTATGTGGGGTTGGGCATAACCTTCGTTATTTCGAATCCCACATAGGTATATGTAAATATGCATACTGTATAAACTGTCTTGCCGGGGGGGGGGGGGGGGGGGGGGGGGGGAAGGGGCACAGGGAGAGATTGAGGAAGATGGGAGATAGAGAGGGAGAAAGAGGTGGAGAGGTGAAGCAAAGCCAAACACGCTGAACTGTGTTTGGCTGCTAAACCACAAAAATAATATGAGGATGGCTGCAAGGTGGTCACCTCTCCACAAACAGCCAGTTGTCTAACTAACTACACACACACACACACACACACACACACACACACACAAAATAGACTTGAACAACATATTGTGTTTTTCATCCCTCCAGCGCTGACCTACCTTGTACAACATGTTGCCCTCCTCCATCAGCTTCTGGAGCATGATGAGGAGAACGTCTGGCTTGGAGGAAGCCATAGCCCACGTGGCGTGACCTGAGGGAGAGCACAGATTCATTTATCTTTCTTTTCTCTTGCTCACTGTGTGTCTCGTTCACTCTCTGCCTCTCATAAATCATGTACCTGATCGATCGTGTGGAGACGTTCTGTAGCCTTTGAGTCAATCAAGGAGCACCCCGAGGAGAGCATCATGGGGAGAGAGATAAAGGGAGTTTGAGATGTGGCTGTGAAATGGGAAGTGTTAAGAGAATGGAGACTAACGGTAGACAGAGGTTAAAATAGGTGAATTAATAGGTTGCAGGTGCAAAAAGTGCCAAATAAAAAGCAATAAGCTCTGTGCCAATCACTGCCAAAAAATATAAAAATAAAATAAAACTAGACATAAGCGCCTCGTGGTTATATGCCTAGCCCAGCCCTAGCACCACCCCCCTTCCCTGACCATAGGAGTAGGATGTCTTTTTTACCCTTTTTCTTTAATGGACAGTTCACACTTAGTTTACAAAAAAAGTATAGTGTTTACATGTGTTTACATAGTGTTTTTACCCATCTTGGTGGATCCTTTCTTCACCAGCGGGGCGGCGGGGCAGCCACTAGCCTGCTCTGGAGCTCTGGTACCGTTGTTGTCAGCCCTCTCCAGCACCGATCCATGTTCCACTAGACAATGCACCTGACCACGCATACAACAACACATTAGAGACTATTGGCGTTTTTTAAATGCAGACTGTAGCAATGGGAAAGTGGTTATCTGTTCCAGTCATTTGTCTGATTATACAATGTACGTTCTGCTATGTTCAGAGGAAACTCAATGACCTCGCAGTAGCTGAAGCCGTGGTCGATCTCCATAAAGAATGTGGCGACAGAGACGTTCAGCCTATTACATGCTGATGATGGTGATTTCTGGTGTAATCATTCGTTTTCTGGTAACTTGTTTTCCACTACAAACTTTTACACTTTTCCAGTTCTCATAAGCTGACTAGGCCGCTGCGCCCGTAGCCCGTAACCTACCCTATTGGCGCGTGCAGAAGTGTGGTTTGTGTGTGGCTCACTAAATGTTATTGCATCAGTGATGTCACAATGCCTCCTTGTGTGTGTGTGTGTGTGTGTGTGTGTGTGCTCGCCCTTATGACATCACTTTTGACATCATCACTGATGACATCCCTGATGACACCGCGTCATTAGCTAATTAGCCTAATTAGAAAATCCTGCTCCATCAGGTCACCCGCACGGGTGCCCTTTACACACACCCTGAAGGTTTCAGCCCGATCGCACATAAAACAGCATAGCTGTGGCCGAACACAGAACTTGAAACAGACATCGCCCACATACTCAATTTTATATATAGATAGATAGATAGATAGATCGATAGATAGATAGATAGATAGATTGATCGATCGATAGATCGATAGATAGATAAGGATGAAAAGCCACAAGGTGTCATCACGCTCAGGAGGGCACCTCAAACAAGCTGTAAGTAATGTACTGAAGACCACCTCTCCACATGCGTAAAGCCTGCCTCTCTTGCTCTTCTACCCTCTCAGAGACGGAGCAGACACCTGTGCGTTATGTTCCTTCTCGCCTTAATTGCTATAATTAACGTGTGATCATCCTGTCAGTTGGGCGCCCGCCTTCTCTCTAAACATCTCACTTAATGAGCTCATCCTCCCAGGTGGCAGACCAGCTTTCAGCCCCCGGTGCTGCTGTCATCCGTGAGTCTCCTTCAAAGGATCAAACGTTTGGGGCGATTTGACCATTTGTCTCTGACATACCGGTCCTGGAGTAATTGGACCCACAGAGGATATTGGCTCCTGAGTCAGCGGTCTGCTTGAAAAGGCGAGCTCTGTTGCTAGGCCATTACTACATGTAACAATGAGTCCAAATGGGAGGGAAGCTGTCAAAAATATCTCCAAAAAAGCCATTTGTGGTTCTCCACAGGGGAGTTGAGCGTCAACATGACACAGTTCCTACATTACGCACACTTTAACTAATCAGGAAATCACACTATTTTCACGTTTTTTTCTCGGTCGCAGCCGCAGACTGCTGTGTGGTGAACGTGTGGCTGGTGTAGCTGGTGGTGTGAGCTCGTTTTGTGCACAGTCAGGTCAGAGGTCCGATTGTAAACATTTGCGCGTGAGCCGGGTGGAGTTTAGTTGACGATCCACTGAACGATGCGCTGCTGCCGCTTTTCGTTCTGTGGATATAAATACGCCGGTTGGAAGTCATATCGTTTTCACAAACTGGCTTTTTGGGAGATATTTCTGACAAGCCCCATTTGGACAAGAGAATAGTCTCTCCCCAGACTCAAATATTACGTTGAATCGCTGCGACTCCTGTGGGTCTGTGCCACTTCACAGCCACTGCTGGGGTTTGAGGGCGCATCTAGGGGGGGTGAAATTGAATGAGTGACAGGTCATAGCACCAATGAGAGAGCGGTTCGAAATATGGGCTGCGCCTCCCATGCCGTCGCTGATCGCAAAGTCGTTACTGATTGGTGAAGACTGAATCCACCACTGGCCAATCACTGGCCAAGTGAATGGTTCACTTCCGACCCCAGCTGGCTGAGGCCAGGGAAGCTTCCCAGACCCAGAGAAAGATCTGCAGCATGCAGTAACGTAGTGTATCGGCACAAGAACTCTCATGGGTCTGGCGTTGAGACTAGCAAGAGACTAGCCACAGAGCTCACCGTTTCAACCAGACAGCTGACTCTGAGATAACATTCTCTTCTCAAGTACTACATGTACTGTATCCTTTAATACTTATCTCCTACCTGCTCCAAAGATAAATAAATAAATAAATATATTAGGGGTGGGAGAAAAAATCGATTCACCTAAGTATCGCGATTTTTAATGTCACGATTTTTTGGATCGATATTTTATTCAAGAATCGATAATCGCAAAAGCAAAAAAAAAAAAAAAAAAAAAAAATTTTTTTTTTTTTTTGGTGCTGCAGTCAGGCCACTCACTGAACAGCAGGTCAGGTGCCGCCTACTGGTTTACTAGTGGTTGTATTACTTTATTAGTTAGTCTGAAGTAATAATTACACTTCAGGGTTAAAGTGGGTGCATCTCATTGTAAAATTGGACTTGGCCCAAATTAGGCTTCAAACGGCCCAAATTGGGCTTCAAACGACCGACATTGAGCTTCAAACGGCCCAAATTTCACGCGCGTCGGCCCATATCGGCCTGGCCTGCTTGGTATCTAATGCCCAGCCTGAATTATGATCCCAGTCCGCCCCTGTTTTTAACTATATCGCCCAGCCCTACTCATGATATACAGTCTCTAGTGTATGATTCAACTTTTCCCATGTTCTAATCTAGTGTAAAAAAGCAAACAAACTGAAAAAAGAAAAGAAAAAAAGAAACAAAAATCGCAATAAATCGTAATATCGAATCGCAATAATCGTAGAATCGCAATACTTAAGAATCGCAATATAAATCGAATCGGCACCCAAGTATCGTGATAGTATCGAATCGGGAGATAAGTGAATCGGCACAGCCCTAAAATATATCTATTCAGCCACCATGTCTGATTCTAACAAATGAATGTTCATCTCATTTAACCGAATGGTAATGTTAGATGGGATGTCAAACAAAACAGAAAATATTCAAATAATATTCCTCCCATACTTAATGGGAAGTCTTCTCCTTCTTCTCCCTGAAGAAGGCTGTTTGTGCCGCTACGCGTGGGTCATGTCCCAGCTCTTTTAACATGCACTAGCTATGTTTTTAAACTTTTCAAAAATGATATAGCCATCTAAGTAAATAAAGGCTTTTTACTTCCTGCCAGAAGAGTGCCTTGGACCTTTCTTCTTTTTGAACCTTTGTGATCCTCACCAAAGAGCACCTTCACCACACCAGTTTTGGACTTTCGAGCACTCTGGACCTCTTTTCTTCCACTTATCAATGATTATTCTAAAGGATAATATTGCATTATCGCCCGGCCCGACAACAGAATGAAAACTCACTGTGTCTGTGTCTCCGTTAAGGGCAGCCAAGTCCAGAGGCGTCCGGCCGCGTGTGTCTGCGTGGTCAAGATATTTTGAAATATTCTTGCCAAGCTGAAATGCTGGCATTAAAGAGGAATTGACCTTAAATGTGTATTGTGTATCCTTCAACACCAACCCAATGATGTAACTGGCTGGCTGGCTGTCAAGCTCCAGCTTCCCAGTTGTAGGGCGTAATCCAGCCTGCATTTGGAGGCGTGGCCTTGGCGTTAGGCAGATGTGTCTCGTGGGATTACCAACCAGATTGAGGAAGTGAGTGCCAGGGCAGCAGGGATCAGCATAGCTAGAGCTACGGTGCCAAAAGCCGTACTCGCTGTGCCATAGAGACACTGCATGAAATAGGCCACGCCCATCACGGGGGAAAAGCTCTCCATTCAGTTCCACACACCAGCATCATTTTCCTTGAATTAAACATAGCTAAAAGCTGTTGTGTGGTGGGGCTGCGCAGACAACAAATGTAAAAAGAATTGCCACGTTTTTTTGTACTCCCGAGCAAAACAAGGAAGCCATTGAGAATTGGCGAGAAGAAAAATGTGGATCTAGCTGTCAAGGAAGTAAGTTGGAGTGTTCATCTTCTGTATATATGATCTTTGTGTGCAACACGTGACATAGGACAACGCCAGGATTGGGGGGGTAGTTTTTGTTTTCCCCCGTTTTGGGTGTGGTTTCTGAATGATGACGCGCTCCAGTGTCTCTATAGCAGCTAAACACATCAGACAGACTGTGTGCACAGGGAGCTAAGAGAGGGATAATGGCAGGCCAGGAATTATGAATGACTCTGTACACTGTCATGTAGATGGTCTCACCAGCAGGCCCGTCCGGACTGTGACCACCAACTTCAGCCAGACGGGGAATTTGGACATGATCTTGGTGATGAAGGTGGCAATGGTGTCTCCATAATCTGGCTTGTGGAACTCTGCCTCATTTAGACTGTCAACCATGATGTAGTCTTCTTCAGGCAGCCTCCTCTCTGCAGAGAGAGATGAGGAGAGATGGGGGGAGAGAGAGAGAGAGAGAGAGATGGAGAGAGAGAGAGAGAGAGATGGAGAGAGAGAGAGAGATGGAGAGAGATGGGGGGAGAGAGAGAGAGATGGAGAGAGAGATGGAGAGAGATAGAGAGAGAGATGGAGAGAGATGGGGGGAGAGAGAGAGAGATGGAGAGAGAGAGAGAGAGAGATGGAGAGAGAGAGATGGAGAGAGAGAGAGAGAGAGATGGAGAGAGAGAGAGAGATGGAGAGAGATGGGGAGAGAGAGAGAGAGATGGAGAGAGATAGAGAGAGAGATGGGGGGAGAGAGAGAGAGAGAGAGATGGAGAGAGAGAGAGAGAGATGGAGAGAGAGATGGAGAGAGAGAGATGGAGAGAGATGGGGAGAGAGAGAGAGAGAGAGAGAGAGAGATGGAGAGAGAGAAGAGAGATGGAGAGAGAAGAGAGATGGAGAGAGAGAGAGAGAGAGAGATGGAGAGAGATGGGAAGAGGGAGAGAGAGAGAGAGAGAGATGGAGAGAGATGGGGAGAGAGAGAGAGAGAGAGAGAGAGAGAGAGAGAGAGATGGAGAGAGAGAGAGAGAGAGAGAGATGGAGAGAGATGGGAAGAGGGAGAGAGAGAGAGAGAGAGAGAGAGAGAGAGAGAGAAGAGAGATGGAGAGAGAGAAGAGAGATGGAGAGAGAGAGATGGAGAGAGAAGAGAGATGGAGAGAGAGAGAGAGAGATGGAGAGAGAGAAGAGAGATGGAGAGAGAGAAGAGAGATGGAAAGAGATGGAAGCAGATTAAAAACCCAGATATATTAGATTTGCCTGGCACAATGCCTGCAATGAGGCAACACAGCTGGTATGGGAGTTTTATGTTAAAGGAACAGCTCACATTAAAATCCAAAATACATATATTCCCTCTCACCTGTAGTGCTATTTATCCATCTATATCGTTTTGTGTTAGGTGCCTGAGTTTTGGAGATATCGGCCGCAGAGTTTCTGCCTTCTCTCCAATACAATGGAACTGGATGGCACTTGGCTTGTGGTACTCAAAGTGCCAAATAAATACATTTGAAAAACTCAACAGCGATGTCTCTTTCCAGAAATCATGACCCCGTTACTCAAGAAGATAATCCATAGACCTTGTTATGAGCAGTGTCATGTAGGAACTATTTTCTTTTGACCGAACTACATCCGCTACTGTAGCTGCTAGCTAGTTCCTACATGAGACTGCAAAAGAAAATAGTTCCTACATGAAACTGCTCACAACAAATGTATACAGTATTTTAACACATTCACTGCCAACAACGTGTAAACACGTTTTCAGAATCCAGCTGTTGACTGCCAACAACAGCTGGACAACGTTTTCAGAATCGATTTTTTTTTTTTGACGGTGGATCGTTGATCTGGCCCTTTTGCATCTTCTATTATACTGTTAGAGCCGCCGGGCGTGTGCAATCCATTCCGCCGACCCACTGAGTGGCGACGGTGCTCAGACTATTGAGTGTTGTTTGGCCAGAAACGCACGCATTCCAGCTGAGCTCAACCGAGGACCCAGAAGCGAACGAGCCTCATTCTCATACTGTAGGCGAAAACCTTTCACACGGGCGCACGGCGGTGGGGGGTTCCAAAGGTGGACTGGGTGGAAAGCACACTTTGAAGCGCGCAGCATAAAGCCTAGAGTCACACAAGGCTTCGTCAAAGCTCTCAACCGAAAATCCAAGAACGGATTAAGCCACATCCACGCTCGCCGACGAGGGGCCGCCAGAGAGGGAGGCTGCTGCTCACTGCTCAGACAGGCAGGAGAGACTGGCTTGTGACTGACAAACGCTGCTGAAATCCACCAGACACGCCCACGGAGGGAGGAGTTGTAAGGAGAGGGGGTGCGGGTGCTGCTATGGAGGAAATTACTGTTCAGAACTATATTGTTTATGTCTGATGTCTCACTGATGCCAAAAATAAATGGTTAAAGTGACTATTTGATTGAATTTCACAAAACTGCGATTATCTCAGCTTTTTGTCTCAGACGCTGAAACCATGCTGTACTCAACGGCTAATATCTACATAACTACTAACTCTACAAACTAACTCTTTTAGACAGAGAAAGCACACATTCTATTAGTACTTTTGTGAACTTTCTGTTCACAAAGTCCAAGCAGAAAATTATCCTTGGCTCTTGTAAAATGAGCCAGAATCCTCAAAAAAACCCTCTGGCAAAAGCTACCTACAGTAAAAAAAAAAAGGCTGGCAGTGAATGTGTTAAATGTATTTTTTTGGTGCTTCGAGCACTACAAGCCGAGTGCCATCCAGTTCCATTGTATTCAAGAGAAGGCAGACATCTCTGCGGCCGATATGTCCAAAACTCAGGCGACTATCCCAAAACGATATACAGGTAGATGGATAAACAGCACTACAGGTGAGAGGAAAAATATGTATTTGGGATTTTAGGGTGAGCTGTCCCTTTAAGTCTCTCATAGATACAGTAGACATGGATGCATCTTCATTTTCCCAGTAGCTATTAGCTCTGTTGAGACCACACAGGCACACAGACCCACGCTGACATCCATTCTGCTCAAAGTGACCAGAAAGGCATTTGCTCTTTGTTAGCTAGAAACAAGAAGAAGCCCGGAGAAAAACCCTCAGCTTTCATCTCAGCTGTCGATGCATCTCTGTGAGCGTTTGTCCGTCCTCTCTGGTACAAGGCCTCTCCATTTATTCTAACCTGCTTAACACATTGAGTGCCATAGACGACCTATCTCATCTTACATAATCCAGCGCTTGAGTGCCAAGGACGAGCTATCTCGTCTTACATAAACATTTATTTTTTTTGACGGTGGGACATCAATCAACCCCTTTTACATCTTCGAGATAACTATTGGAGCAAGAGAATGTGTATAATCTATTTTACCGACCACTAAGTGGCGACAGAGACAGAGAGAAAGCCACAGCCACGGGACCCGTGGACCAAAAGCAGCCGCCTCCCGCGGAAATGGCTTGGCGATTTTACAGTCAGAAACGAACGAGCCTCATTCTCATACTGTAGGCGGGGACGCTTCGCGCTGCTGCGGTGGGGGGTCCAGAAATGGACTGGGTGAGCAGCATAAAGCCTAGAGTCGCACGGGGCTTAATCGGGGCTCTCAAACCCAAGAGACAGTGAGACCTATCCACACTCGCTGCCAGGGAGAGAGGCTGCTCAACTCGCTGCAAACTCCCAGCAGCACAGACGGAGGGAGGAGCCCGGAGACACACACACAGAACGGACAGAGATCCCCTCCCCCCAGAGCCGCGGAGCAACGCGCGAACACACACACACACACACACACACACACACACACACACACACACACACACAATACAGTATACAGACTCGCCCAAAGGCACCCACAATCACAGGCAGGTGACTGTTCTGCTGAATTTCACAAAACTGCGATTATCTCAGCTTGCTGTCTCATACGCTAAAACCATGCTGTACTCAACGGCTAATATCTACATAACTACTAACTCTGCAAACTAACTCTTTTAGACAGAGAAAGCACACATTCTATTAGTTATTTTTAGATGATTGGTGTTCACGAAGTCTTAACAGAAAAGAATCCTCGGCTGTTGTAAAATGAGCCAGAATCCTCAAAAAAAACCCTGGCACAACTTACCTACAGGATTGAAAAAATGGCTGGCACTCAATGTGTTAATAGAGATGGAGTAGACAAAACAGACTGCCGAGACCTGAGTCATCACAACACATCACTCCAGCCGGCCGAGCGTATCATGAGAAAGTGAGCTGGCTAATACGCCGGTAACATTTGCCGCCTCTCCAGAGGGTTCGGTGACCTTGAAACCCCGGTGGTATTGATGCTGATGATTCACCGGGTGCAGAAATAACACTCAGCATTTCGATGTAAAATGACCTCAAACATCTGTTTGACATTCTGCAGCATTTCAAATCTTTGACCTGAACTGGAAAAAATAATCTTATGGACCCCATCATGATGGAGCCATTATTATTATTATTTTTAATATATTTTTTTCCTGATTTTTTAATCACATTTTTATCCCCCATTAGTGCTAATTTTAATTTATTTATCCTGGTTGCTGCTCCACCCTCTGCCGATCTGGGGAGAGCCGAAACTGGCTCCATGCTTCCTCCGAGACATGGGCAGTTAGCCAGCCGCTTCTTTTCACCTGACAGGGGAAGCTTCACCGGTAGGACATACTGTAGCACGTGGGAGGATCATGCTATTCCAACCAGTTCCCCTCCCTCTGAACAGGCGCCCTTAACGACCAGAGGAGGCACCACTACAGCGACCAGGATATTGCATGTTTTGGTGAAGGGGGTTCCTATATGAAGGAAACCCCCAGGGGGCACGGGGAGAACATGCAAACTCCACACAGAAAGGCCCTTTTGACGACCCCACCCGGGCGGTGGGCACTCGAGGACATGCGGACGGGCACGCACTCCTTCAGTGCTCACAGCGTCCCAGGTGGGAATCGAACCCAGAACCTTCTAGCTGTTCCATCATGGAGCCATTAATGGGGCTATTCCAAACAGGAGATAGCAGCAGCCTCCCTCATTGCCAGGTGAGGAGCAGACAGTTTCCCACCTGGAAACTGGTACTAAATTATTTTAAACTTTGAAAGTTCTTTAAAGGAATAGCTCACCCTAAAATCCAAAATGCATATTTTTCCTCTCACCTGCAGTGCTATTTATCCATCTATATCGTTTTGTGTTAGTAGGCTGAGTTTTGGAGATATCGGCCGCAGAGTTTCTGCCTTCTCTCCAATACAATGGAACTGGATGGCACTCAGTTTGTGGTGCTCAAAGTGCCAAAGAAATACATTTGATAAACTCAACAGCAATGTCTCTTTCCAGAAATCATGGAGGAACTATTTTATTTTGACCGAACTACACCCGCTAGCTGCTAGCTAGTTCCTACATGAGACTGCAAAAGAAAATAGTTCCTACATGAAACTGCTCACAACAAAGTCTGTGCATTATCTTGAGTAACCGGGTCATGATTTCTGGAAAGAGACAATATGCTGTTTGAGTTTTTCAAATGTATTTCTTTGGCGCTTCGAGCACCACAAGCCGAGTGCCATCCAGTTCCATTGTATTCAAGAGAAGGCAGACATCTCTGCGGCCGATATCTCCAAAACTCAGGCAACTAACACAAAACGATATAGATGGATAAATAGCACTACAGGTGAGAGGAAAAATATGTATTTTGGATTTTAGGGTGAGCTGTTCCTTTAAACTTTAATATCACATTTATCTCAAAACGCATGCACGCACGCACGCGCACCAACACACACACACACACACACACACACACACAGACGCGCGCGGCGCGCGCACACACACACACACGCACACAGCTATACATCCATCACGGTAGAGCTCTTCTCTTCATCTGCTTGATTCAACCAGCTGTCTGTGTGCTTTCACCTGAGTCTGTGTGTGAGTCTGTGTGTGTGTGTGTGTGTGTGTGTGCGTGTGTGTGTGTGTGCGTGTGTGTGTGTACGTGTGTGTGTGTGCGTGTGTGTGTGTGTGTGTGTGTGTGTGTGTGTGTGTGCGTGTGTACGTGTGTGTGTGTGTGTGTGTGTGTGTGTGTGAGTCTGTGTGTGAGTCTGTGTGTGTGTGTGTGTGTGTGTGTGTGTGTGTGTGTGTGTGTGTGTGTGTGTGTGTGTGTGTGCGTGTGTGTGTACGTGTGTGTGTGTGTGTGTGTGTGTGCGTGTGTGTACATGTGTGTGTGTGTGTGTGTGTGTGTGTGTGTGTACGTGTGTGTGTGTGTGTGTGTGTGTGTGAGTCTGTGTGTGAGTCTGTGTGTGTGTGTGTGTGTGTGTGTGTGTGTGTGTGTGTGTGTGTGCGTGTGTGTGTGTACGTGTGTGTGTGTGCGTGCGTGCGTGCGTGCGTACGTGTGTGTGTGCGTGTGTGTGCACAAATGAAACAGAGCTTATTACCCTTGCGCAGGCTTGCCATGGGCTCGAGGACCCCCTTGCGGAAGGCGGTGATGGGGTCTTGAACGCAGGATCGCAGGCTGAGTGTGTTCTGCAGATGTGGCTCTTGTACCAGCAGCTCCCTGTAGGGGGCGAGCTGCGGCGCTCTGGCCAGCAGGGCGGCGACACTGTGAACAAACTCGGGCACCAGGCAGGTGTAGGTATTGTCGGCCTGACAGAAATGGTAGGCTACCACCTAACGAGAGGACAAGAGAGGAGGTGGAAAGCCAAGAAGAACCTGATAAAGATTCAAAACAGACAGTACACAAGGAGACCAATATCCAGTCTGTACAGGGTGCGGTCTAGTATAGAGACACTGCATGAAATAGGCCACGCCCATCACAGGGGAAAAGATCTGTTGATTTCCACACACCAGCGTCATTTTCCTTGAATTAAACATAGCTAAAAGCTGTTGTGTGGTGGGCTGCGCAGACAACAAATGTAAAAAATTGCCAGTTAAAGTTTTTTTTGTACTCCTGAGCAAAACAAGGAAGCCATTGAGAATTGGCGAGAAGAAAAATGTGGATCTAGCTGTCAAGAAGTAAGTTGGAGTGTTCATCTTCCGTATATACGATCTTTTTGTGCAACACGCAACCATGCATGTGACATAGGAGAATGCCAGGATTGGAGGGGGGGTTTCTGTTTTCCCCCGTCTTGGGCGTGGCTTCTGAATGATGACGCGTTACGCAGTGTCTCTATGAAACAACCCTACATATTAAAGGGATACACCAACATTTTTGGAGATTCACCTATTTGCCGACAGTAAAAGTAGAATGTGGGTGTGGCCTTTATCTTCACTGTGCGTGTGCAGTACAAAGTGCAGTACACCCCTCACTGCTAGTTAGCTTAGCACTACAATGGCAGCATATGGTACAGCTGCCTAACCCCGGTCAGTCGCCCAAAATACACATTCCAACAGCGCCAGAAACATTCACATATACATGTTGTGACTCGTGTACCTGTTCACCACACCATGAAATAATAACCAAACGCTTATGGGAAACTGTCATTTTCGAAGTAAATCCAGAGCCAGAACTAACAAAGAGGGGTTCCTTCTGTAACCAAAGTTACTTCCGCGTTTGCCTGAGCTGTGCGCAGTCATCAGTATTTGGATTTCAACTACCCAGGGACCCAATGCTGTCTTTGCTTGGGCCCATCCCAGAGGACATGATGAGCAGGAAAACAATAGAGTTACTGCAGAATACTCCCTGCAGCAGCAGCCAGGAAAGCAAGAACGCTGAGTTGGCTCAAAGAAAGACCCTCCTCTTTTTGAATGCCCCGCTGTAAAATAATGATGGGTGCAAGGTCCGGTCTAGAACATGACTGATTGTTGCAGCTGGCACATTTCCTGGTTAAAACTCTTTGTCTGGGGGGTGGGAGGTGTGGGGGAGGTTGCTTGTCACAATAAATAACACTCGTTTGACAACTTATTTGAGGCAATGTAATAATTGTATCTTATCACATCTGCTATCTGACAACCAGGACGGTGGTGAAAGTGGAAGGAAAGGCAACCTGCCACCCGATGCTGCATGGGACCGGTCAGCGGGCAAACTGCATCACCTGCGCCTGTTTCATCCTCCTAGGTTTTAATCTGTGCACGGCTGGATCTCCTCATCTTCCTCCATGTTCTGCATCGACCACCCACACCTCCACTTTCCAGCTCCACCAAACCCACTGCAGCCCAGAGCGCCGTCCACAAGGCGGAGAAATGAGAGTGGTTTTGCCGCTCTGTAACTCGACATTAACCCTTCACAATCAGATGCCAACAGTGTGCTCTTGAACACCACCATGCACGATCATGTTTTGATCTGTCATTGACGTCCTTCCTTATTCAGCAGTGCTAGGATAACAGCTCCACTCTTTTCACTGTATTTTAAGCCCTGGCCTCTGTCTTGGCCAGTTGACGAAACATTGTACCAGCCTTAATCTATACTCTGTATTCCTCCGCTTGCAGGGGGGGGGGGGGGGGGGGGACTGGGGGGAATAGCGTGATCCTCCCACGTGCTACGTAACGTCCTGCCAGTGAAACTCCTCGCTGTCAGGTGAAAGGAAGTGGCTGGCGACTGCACATGTATCGGGTGAAGCAGGAGACTACATCACAACAAATAACAAGAATGTATATGCACATTGCTCAAAGAAGAGTCACTCACTCAATCACTCACTCACCCACCCACCCACAACCCCACCCACTCACTGACACACACACACTCACACTCACTCACCCACCCCCCCACCCACTCACTGACACACACACTCACTCACCCACCCACTCACTGACACACACACACACTCACACTCACTCACCCACCCACCCAGACACACACACACACTCACTCACTCACCCACCCACCCACTCACTGACACACACACACACACTCACACTCACTCACCCACCCACCCACCCACCCACTCACTGACACACACACACACACACACACACACACACACTCACTCACCCACCCACCCACCCACTCACTGACACACACACACACTCACACTCACTCACCCACCCACCCACCCACCCACTCACTGACACACACACACACACACACCCACCCACCCACCCACCCACTCACTCACTCACTCACTCACTCACTCACTCACTACCATTACGCCAGCTGACGCATACAGGTCAGCAACAAAGTCCCTCCACTTGTGTCTGTCTCTGGCCTTTGTGTCTCTGGTTCACCGGCTGTGTTGGTGGTCAAAGGAGAGGACTGCTGCTCACTCACTGAAGGAGCTGAGTCATAACCTCGTTTCCACACATGAAACTCAAACAACGGCAGCTTCATTCAATCCAACAGTGCAGAGCCAGAGTATCTCAGTCCCTCAATAAATACTCTGTGCTTTATTCCTGCTGTCAGCTGAATGGTAAGCAATATAGTCTGAGAAGTGGACTATACTACCAATTAGGGTGCTTTTATTCCATGCAGGAGCAGCGACAGCTAAACTGAACCAAAGCATCAAACGCAGGGTATAACGTCACCATAATTGCCCACTATTTGAAAACGACAGCCATAATTGCCTCGCTGGAAGCCCATTAAGAGTTCATCTGTGAGAGTGTAATTGCATTATAGTAGAAAGGGATGAGTGGAACGTGTATGAAATAGATGTGGTTCAGAACTGGGCCAGTTCATACCAGATGAGACACCAGGTCCACGTGCAGCGTTATCACAAGTCTATCTATCCATCACAAGTCGTGTGACTAGTTCCCATGGAAACTGTTATCGAGGCCAAGTTAGTAAATTTAGAAGCCTTCCATGGTGTCATCTATGAAGCAGGTTCTACATGAGACTGAAGAGAGAGAAGATATACTCTTATACAATATACAATACTACATAGTCATAGTCATAGTCATCTATGAAGCAGGTTCTACATGAGACTGAAGAGAGAGAAGATATACTCTTATACAATATACAATACTACATAGTCATAGTCATAGTCATCTATGAAGCAGGTTCTACATGAGACTGAAGAGAGAGAAGATATACTCTTATACAATATACAATACTACATAGTCATAGTCATAGTCATCTATGAAGCAGGTTCTACATGAGACTGAAGAGAGAGAAGATATACTCTTATACAATATACAATACTAGTCTAGGCCTATTATCTATTCCTACAGATGGCATCTGTACTAATCAGTGTTGCGTGAATGTTTATACTAGGAGTCATTCCCTGCATTATTGTTTATGCCACATTGTGTTATTTACCATTTTGATGAGGGGGAAAAAATGCAAAAATAATAATCGAATTGTTAGGATAAAAAGAGACATTCTGAGACGTGGAATAGAGACTTTCTCCCATAATGCAATGCAAATGCAATCCAAAGTTTTTCCACCTTCCAATTAATTACAGCAGGTTAGTCAGCAGCACCTGTCAGAAACATGATAAATAACAAGTATTATGCAGTGCAATGCAATGCAGTGTGTGTGTGTGTGTGTGTGTGTGTGTGTGTGCGCGCGCACGCGCGTGCGTGTGCGTGCGTGCGTGCGTGTGTGTGTGTGTGTAGGTGTGTGTGTGTGTGTGTGTGTGTAGGTGTGTGTGCGTGTGTGTGTGTAGGTGTGTGTGTGTGTGTGTTGTACCTTGGCAGCCAGGCATTTGACAGCCTCCCTCCTGTGTGTTGGGGTATCGCCTGTGCCTGCAACAGCACTCTGGTTGGGCTGGGAGGAGGAGTCTTTGTGGGGAGGAGGCAGCAGGGACTCTGGAGGCTGGTTGGAGGCTGCTTTTCCCTGCCGATCCGCACCTGAACTCGCCGCACACAACAGCAAACACACCGCGGCCAATTAAGAGTCGGTAAACGACGTCTCCGGGGCGAACGTAGGAAATGCCAAGAGTGAAATGCTTTCAACGTTGTTGCAATTACCTCTTTCAAGCGAGACTGTTTAAAGGGACAGCTCACCCTAGTAGTGCTATTTATCCATCTATACCGTTTTGGGATAGTTGCCTCTGAGTTTTGGAGATATCGGCCGCAGAGATGTCTGTCTTCTCTTGAATGCAATGGAACTGGATGGCACTCGGCTTGTGGTGCTCAAAGTGCCAAAGAAATACATTTGATAAACTCAACAGCAATGTCTCTTTCCAGAAATCATGACCCCGTTACTCAAGATAATCCACAGACCTTGTTATGAGCAGCTTCATGGAGGAGCTATTTGGCCGATATCCAGTGTTTGGAATAACGCCGTTATCGTTACTGAACGCTAAATGCGGTGCGTTACTATGAAATGATTGAGTAAACTACCCGTAGCCTACACTAGTGTTGTCAAGTGAGGAGACCTGGTGGGTTAACATAACGAGATAAACGATTATGATTGGCTAAGGCAGAGTCATGTGTTTCATGGTAGCCAATCGGAGCCAGTGTTACACACGAGCCAGGAGTCAGGACACGGGCGACACACACACACACACACACACACACACCAAACAGATTCGAGGAAGCAGCAGAAATGGCGAGTCCGGAGTAGAGAGCTGTGCGGGCCTGAAATTTCGGCCCGAGCCCTCCCCGGCCCGTGACATGCAGACCTGTGCCCGGTCCAGCCCGGAGGAGTTATAAAATTAATTGGCCCGAGCCCGTTGCGAGGCCCGAATATAGGCCCGATATAATGACACATCTCTCTCCGTCTCTGTTCGGCGTGCTGCGTCGCCGCGCGGCCGTCCTGCGCAGCCTCTCTTTGTCTGTCTCTATTTCACTCTCTCTCTCTCTGTCTGTGTTCGGGAGCTGTCCGCTCGCTGTACATGGACGGACACGGCACAAACGGCTTGTTTATAGCTGTCTACAGCTACTAACGTCATGTGAGGGTCTGTGTGTGACTGTGTGGCTGGGGGAGTGTCTGTGCACTCCTCCTCTTTGTCTGACTGTTGCCCGCTGTGTAAAATCAAGCAAGTACGGGAGGTACGGTGGTGCAGTGGTTAGCACTATCGCCTCACAGCTCGAAGGTCGTGGGTTCGATTCCCACCTGGGGACGAGGTGAGCGCTGAAGGAATGCGTGCCCGTCCACACACCGCATGTCCTCGAGTGCCCACCGCCCGGGTGGGGTCGGCAAAATGGCCTTTCTGTGTGGAGTTTGCATGTTCTCCCCGTGCCTTCCGGGGGTTTCCTTCATATAGGAACCCCCTTCACAAAAACATGCAACATCCTGGTTGCTAATGTGGTTCCTCCTCTGACCGCTAAGGGCGCCTGTTCAGAGGGAGGGGAACTGGTTGGAATAGTGTGAACCTCCCACGTGCTATGTCCTACCGGTGAAGCTTCCTCTATCAGGTGAAAAGAAGCGGCCTTGTGACTGCCCATGTATCGGAGGAAGCATGGAGCCAGTCTCGGCTCTCCCAAGATCGGCAGAGGATGGAGTAGCAACCAGGATTGAAACCAAAATGAGCACTACTGGGGGATAAAAAAATCGGGGGAAGAAAAAAAAAAAAAATCAAACGAGTACGCTAATACAACATTATTTAATTGAATTATTGAAACGGCCCGACCCCGGCCGGCCCGGACCTATTAATTAAAAATAAATAAAAAACAAGCCCGGCCTCGGCCCGTTTTGGTCGAAAATTTGGCATTTTCAAGGTGGAGATGACGCAAATAGTTACTTTCCCTGGTAACTACCGGTAGTTACTTTTATTATAGAGTAATTCAGTTACTAACTCAGTTACTTTTTGGAACAAGTAGTGAGTAACTATAACTACCGTAATTACTTTTTTAAAGTAACGTTCCCAACACTGCCGATATCTCCAAAACTCGGGCAGCTATCCCAAAACGATATAGATGGATAAATAGCACTACAGGTGAGAGGAAAAATATGTATTTTGGATTTTAGGGTGAGCTGTTCCTTTAAGCACATTATGGCAGAGAGTGTTTGTTTCATAGAGGGCACCCTACTGTTACGCGAGTACAGAATGATCTAGGGGTGGGGGAAAAATCGATTCACCTAAGTATCGCGATTTTTAATGTCACGATTTTTTGAATCGATCTTTTATTCCAGAATCGATAATCACAAAAAAATAAAATTGTGTGCTTGCAGTCAGGCCACTCACTGAACAGCAGGCCAGACGCCGCCTACTGGTTTACTAGTGGTTTTATTACTTTATTAGTTAGTCTGAAGTAATAATTATACTTCAGGGTTAAAGTGGGTGCATCTCATTGTAAAATTGGACTTCAAACGGCCCAAATCTCGCTTCAAACGGCCCAAATTGGGCTTCAAACGGCCCAAATTTCACGCGCGTCGGCCCATATCGGCCTGGCCTGCTTGGTATCTAATGCCCGGCCTGAATTATGATCCCAGTCCGCCCGTTTTTAACTATATCGCCCAGCCCTACTCATGATATAATATACAGTCTCTAGTGTATGATTCAACTTTTCCCATGTTCTAATCTAGTGTAAAAAAGCAAACAAACTGAAAAAATAAAATAAAAAAATAAACAGAAATCGCAATAAATCGTAATATCGAATCGCAAATAATCGTAGAATCGCAATACTTAAGAATCGCAATATAAATCGAATCGGCACCCAAGAATCGTGATAGTATCGAATCGGGAGATAAGTGAATCGCCACAGCCCTAGAATGATCGTATTTGATTCTTTGTATATCGAAGTTAAATTTATATCTATATCAAAATGACAACATGCAGAATATATCAATGGAAAGTGCAACGATATTGAACATTTTATATTGTGGTATCCACTCTTTGGAACACAGTGCAGACAAGGACATCTAGACCATCTGGCTGACAATTTGGCATGTTCTGTTGACCAACTTCTTTTTGCCTTTCCCAACAATACAATCAGAACTCGCTATAACAATATAGGAAAGGATTGAGAGAAGCTGCCCAGCTGCCCATTTATGACCTTCAGAGAACAGAACAGTTCAAGTGCCACTCAAAAGAAACGAGGACAAAACACAGCAATCTCCTCTTGCAAAATTGCAATCAGCAGACTAGCCTCCGTCTCGCTTGGCCAGACTGCCTCCACACTTCATGTAGCCAGACGTCTCCACACTTGGGTTACAGCTGCACCAGCAGCACTGGAGAGTGCTTTATAGTTCAACGCAAATATTTTATGCTTTAAATCTAAAATGGTTCACGGATTACATTCTAATCTAACAAACTCATATCAGTCATCAATTTAAAAGTCAAGCACGTTACCATGGAAACAATTAAGCTTAGCCGAGAATCACAAATCAGAATGAGGGAGTCCCCCGGTATATTTCTATCTTGTAAGGGCTCCTCGGCTGAAAAACATTTGAGAACCTCTGCCTTAGGGAGAAGCAACACACAAACGGTCACGAACAAGGGGTCTTACATTTGGGAGAGGAGGCGGGGCTGTGAGGGGCGGGCCCTCCCCCTCCCTGCAGCGTGCGCGTGCCGTGGCAGCTGAGCATCACCAGACGCCAGATGATGGCGGTCTTGCCGGAGCCGGCGTTGCCCACGATGACGGCGCCGCGTCCCTCGCAGCTGCTCGTTTTCGTCAGCACCTCGTCCAGCCGTACGAACAGCCAATCACGGCCCACAAAGGGCGTGTCCGCGGTGATGCCAGGGACCTCAAACAACAGAGGCTTCAGCATGATGTCGCCCTGCCTGAACGGCACCAGTCTCACTGGAGAGAGAGTGAGAGAAGAAGAGTGTTAGGCCATGTTCACAATCACATTACAGGCAAATCTGATTTGCTGATAAAGTCATTAATCATCATTATCTTGATTGGTTTCCCAAATCTGATTTGGGAGTGTGTCCGCACTGCCACAAATCTGATTCTCAAGTCGGATCTGTGTGTCCAGACCTAAACAGCCTATCTGCATGGGTTGCTATGGTAACGACGTGGGCATCAGTAAATACGTACGTTGGCGACGTGGTTTTCCCGCGCAGAAGCATTTGATGACGAGTTGCGAGTGACGTTCAAATCAGATTTGGTGGATCTGCGCGTCCGCACTGAAGACACATCAGTCGAAAGCAGATTGGAAACTACCTCCATATGTGGTTTGGGACAAGTGACACAAATCAGACTTGGAGCGTCCAGACTCATAAAACCAATCTGGATAAAGTCATTAATAGGTCACTAAAGTTCACAAATCAGATTTGGCCTCCTAGTCTGAACATGGCCTAAGTGGCAGTAGATCTAATGTGTTACCTTGAGGATGATGTAGCAGTCAGCCTCATCACACCTGCCCTGGATAGCTTCCTCCACCTGCATGGGAACACACTTCTCTATTTGCCACACTGTCACTCACACCTTGGAACCTGTAGGGAGAAGTCGGAAAGAAATGGTCTTTATCTGGGACAGAAATGTCCAGTCTCTCCAGTGAGACTGGACATTTCTCTCGTAACGGGACAGACGGGCCTGTCCCGTTACGAGAGAAATGTCCAGTCTCACTGGAGAGAGAGTGAGAGAAGAGTGTTAAGGGTCAGGTCAGTGAAAGTAAAGGTGGTCAGCTTGAACATTTGACCCAACAGGTTCCATACGAGTCTACGGATATTTCTGCAACATGCAATTATAGTTGCTCCTTGATTTCACCCCATGGTGGCGCCACATGGTACCTTTGGAGTCATCGTTTGTGCGACCAGCTGTGTTGTGTTTGCGAACGGAGCTCCTGTGCCCAGGAGCCTTTTGGGCGTCCAAATAACTCAGATCCTCCAATCTGGCGGAGCTGGTGGCTGGACAGAGGGAGGGAGTAAGAGATGGAAGGAGAGAGAGAGAGAGAGAGAGAGAGAGAGAGAGAGACAGAGAGAGAGAGAGAGAGAGAGAGAGAGAGATTTGAAGAATCAGAGAATGTGCAAGGAGAGGGACATACATGCATATCACATACGTGGCTGACTCATTGCTCAAGTACATGACTGTATCCATGGCAATGTGGAACAGCAAGATGTAACCTTGAGGAATGCTACAGGGAGAGAGAGAGAGAGAGAGAGAGACAGAGAGAGAGAGAGAGAGAGAGAGAGAGAGAGAGAGAGAGAGAGAGAGAGAGAGAGAGAGAGCTCTCACACCTCTAGACGTCCTTATAGGACCCCTATAGTATATTCCTGGTATTATTATACATCATTAGACGTTATTATGCAGGATGTACAAGAACGGCTATTTTGATCATAATTGATATCCACCCATCTGCAGTACAGAGAGCATTCATCATGTACTAAATTTAGCTTCATTTATAAGTCTAAGCCTTCTCAGATGGAGGTTCCTGGGGTAAAATGTCACCGTCGGGCCAACTGCTTCTGATCTATCTTTGGAGCACGAGAAAAGGCTGATAACCTCTGTTGTGGTCTGTCTTAGACCTCCCCTAGCTCTCTTTCTCTCTCTTAATGATGGGAAATCCAATCCAAGCAGCGGTTTATGAAGCCAACACTGGCAGAGGACCAGCTAACTAAATCACACGCATCACATCCGGACATGTCTGTGGGTCCTCTAGGGTTGTAATGATAAGACATTTTCAGAAAGATTTGGTTTGCAATTAGCTATTCCACCACGCTGTGTTGCTGATTCCAGTGCTGGATTAGTGAATAGCATTAGAATTGAAAACAATATAGATAGCATTACTGTCAGGAAGGGGCGGGGGGGGTAACAGAATAGAGAAACTTATTGATTTCATGAGTTTATTTTAGATGGCATAGACCCCTCCATCGCCCACACTCTCATTAAATCCGTTAACACAAAAACACACACAACACTGGCCTAATATCCTGTGTGAAATCTGGCATGACTGCTTCCTCTAATCCCCCCAGAGTGGGCTCAAAACAGGAGCGAGTCACATGGCGCGCAGATGGAGCGCCCGTCAAACAGGCCGCGGACGAGGAGGCGTGACCCCTGCGCACGTACATGATGACATCACATAGAGAGGCAAAGTGAACGTCACTTCCTGCTTCAGCACTGTACCGGAGATTTTCTTCCGCAATTTATTTTCCCATAGACATTTCATAAAATGCTTATAAAAATCTTTTACTTTGTCAAACCAAACGGTTCAGTTGTATTTAGAATCGGGAGAGACCATAGAAGATTTCGCTCGGACGAAAACTTAAAAAAAAAACAGAAAAAACATTTTCTTTAATTGTTTAAAACCGCTTTTTTTTTTTTTTACGTTTTGGTCCGAGGGAAATGTTATGCGATCTCTTCCTGTTTCTAAATATATCTGAACCATTGAACAGGTAAAACTCTTTTTATAAGCATTTTACAAAATGTCTATGGGAAAATAAATGGCGGATGAAAATCTCTGGTACAGTGCTGAAGCAGGAAGTGACGTTCCACTTTGGCTCTCTATTACCACTATCATAATATACCCTAGTTCCTCATTGCGCGGCTCGCGAGACGCTGGCGGCTCTCGAAGCTTTAGTTGGCGGCTCTAAGAAATTGCATTTTTTTTTTTTTTCCTCTTGCACTCCCCAAAATTTCAATAAACCTTTATGGCATATTATTACAATAGAAGGTGCCAAATCATTCAAAACAATAAGCATTTTGCTTTTAGGAGTATTGTGCCAGCGTGCAGCGCTGTTCCAAAACGTGTCAACGTGTGTCATTGCCTGGGAAACGCACATCCCATAATACAACTGTCTGCATCGCATCCCATAATAGTGTGATGATACTTGGGATGCCATTGCGAACATAGATGTGAACAGGTTAGCTAAAACTTCAGCGTCGCCAGCAACGGCCCCCACCGTTGCGGTCGGGGTACGTTTCGAAATCCCTCCAGGCTTGAAAGATTTTCTAGGGGAAACTGGTATGTGTGTGTGTGTGTGTGTGTGTGTGTGTGTGTGTGTGTGTGTGTGTGTGTGTGTGTGTGTGTGTGTGTGTGTGTGTGTGTGTGTGTGTGTGTGTGTGTGGAAAACAATAAAACACAAAAAAAATGGTAGGCAGATGTGCTTGGTTGGGGTGGCTTTTGGTGTTTTGCTGTAAAAGTGGCTCTCCTATTGACTTTGTCCTGCTGCCAGTGCGGCTCTCATCGAAGAAATAGTGAGGATCACTGTAATATACTGTTTGTGATGAATTGAGTCGGGGGGATCTGGGGGAACTACAATACATCTCTGAGCAAAACCAGCCGGCCTCCTCATTACGCAGCCTCCTCTGAGTTCAAGACTAATCACCAACACTTCATTCACACGTCTGACACACACACACACACACACACACACAGAGTGTTGCTGTGTGCACAAGTATACGACTAGTCTACTATAAAGTAGAATACTGGACTACTTATACTAGAAGACTGAACTATGCGTCCTTCTCCTCCATTCCGACAGCATAACATCGCCCAACATGTGAGTGAATATGTGATACTAGGGACGAGAAGACAGTATGCAAATGTTACCACCCCTTCCCTCCCCCCTACGGCAGATCACATCATCATCTGATACATCTAGTATCCTATCCTAGAAGAGCCTGGTGGACAGATTCCACAGGTGGTGCCAGGAAGAACCATCTACAGCTCAACGTCAGGAGGGCGAAGGAGCTGTCAGCAGATGGGGGAGCATATCACATTCACTAGTCTCCATGTTCCACCAATCTGCATTGTTCTTTGTGCTGGTGTGCTGGCAAGGCAGCACCAAGATAAACAAACTGGTGAGGCTGGCTTTGTCTTAGGGCCGAGCCTGGACAACACGACTAAACCCAAACCCATAGCAGAACACACCTCCTCTATGATGGGCTGCTGCAGCTACAGCACGTCTTCACCCTCTGACTCATCCAGCCAAGGTGCAACATGGAGTGCTTTAGGTGCACTTCTTTGATCAGCTATCAGACGGTACAATGTGCCTCCTCCTGTCCAAGCTGCCCTACTCTCTGAGCCCACTAGGAGGGTGCTGAAGCAGGGTGCCTGCATCTATCTATCTATCTATTCTAGCGTGTGTGTGTGTGTTTTAACTTAAAAACAGGGATGCAAATCTCGGCAGGTACAAACTGCCGAGATGTGCACCCCCCTCCATGAAGCCAGGAGAGTTCCCCAGGTCTCGAGGTCATCTGTACCCGGATTTTAAGCACCAAAGTCGGCTTCAATGAGCCAGAAGAGAGCCCCAAGCATGGAAGTCACCTCCACGCGGATCTAATGCATCAAAGTCGGTCTCCGTGAGCCAGGACAGACCCCCTGGCTTGGAGGTCATGTCTACCGACAATTATATCATTTTTAAACCGTTAAGTTTCCGTATAAATCATTACAATATGCTCCCGGAAGGTGGGGATGCAATTCTCGGCGGGGGTGCAAAACTCTGCATGTCACCGGGGAACATAGGTACGCTCCCACCTCTCCGCACACACCGTGGAGCGGTTTGAACAACCGTCTGTAATAGAATTACCTACCTCGTTTCTGCGTTAACTCCAAACACTCTTGTCACTCTTGTTTTTGGAAATGGTAGAAAAAATCTCTAGTTGTTCCGTTGCTCCAACTGACTGCCTCCTCTCCTCTGCTCTCGGCAGCTTTTGGTTAACCTCGCGTCACCAGGCTCTTCTCGGCGAGAAAGTACGAGAAAGAGCCTGGCTCCCGCCCACAATTGATTTTGTCATCATACTGGGTCCGGCCTAGAGCCCGCCCTAGACCGGATCTAGCTCGTCAACTTTCACGTTAACTTGACAATTAGACACAACGTATCAGAACGGCAAACAACAAAACAAAAGATGGACGTACCTAACGAAGTTTTTGAAGAAGTTCTTGTATAAACATTCACAATCTCACATCTTTTAAACCAATACAGAAGCTTTGCATCAGACAATTAATCGAGGAAAGAGACGTCAAGCTAACGGCAGCAAAGACGTTTTTTGGCCCACTTCCTTCCGGTGATAATTCTGGGTCCGGGGTTTACGCACCCATGACAAAAAGCGGGGTGGAAGGTGCCCAGACTAGCTTTTGGTAGAGCGTAAAAGTGCGGTCACTCTCCGACTCACAGGCCAGTGTGTGCAGGCTGCCAGGCTAGGGGCGGGGCTGTGTGTGTGTGTGTGTGTGTGTGTGTGTGTGTGTGTGTGTGTGTGTGTGTGTGTGTGTGTGTGTGTGTGTGTGTGTGTGTGTGTGTGTGTGTGTGTGTGTGTGTGTGTGTGTGTGTGTGTGTGTGTGTGTGTGTGTGTGCGTGCGTGCGTGCGTGCGTGCGTGCGTGCGTGTGTGTGCGTCTCCTGTCGGGTCTATCAAACAAAGCAAGCCGTGTGTGTGTGTGTGTGTGTGTGTGTGTGTGTGTGTGTGTGTGTGTGTGTGTGTGTGTGTGTGTGTGTGTGTGTGTGTGTGTGTGTGTGTGTGTGTGTGTGTGTGTGTGTGTGTGTGTGTGTGTGTGTGTGTGTGTGTGTGTGTGTGTGTGTGTGTGTGTGTCTGCGTGCGTGCGTG
This sequence comes from Poromitra crassiceps, assembly GCF_964638095.1. Taxonomy (NCBI): domain Eukaryota; kingdom Metazoa; phylum Chordata; class Actinopteri; order Beryciformes; family Melamphaidae; genus Poromitra; species Poromitra crassiceps. The sequence goes on from NC_139647.1 coordinate 24,608,643, forward strand.
CGTGCGTGCGTGCGTGTGTGACACACATACTAGGCTAGTTGTGAGCAGTGTTGGGCAAGTTACTTTCAAAATGTAATATACTAGGCTACATATTACTAGCTTCTTCATTTGAAAGTAATAAGTTACTTTACAATATTACTGTCTGTGTAGAGTAACTCGTTACCTATTACACTACTTTTTTTTTTACTTTTACCAAAACAACAACAGCAGCAGAATGACATCACTGCCCCGGAACCATAGCCTGGGTAAACCCATCCCCCACGTGACCTGCTCTCTGTTCTCAGTCACCTAAGCCGTTTTCCCGTTTTTGTGACTGGGAACTGAGAGAGCAGGTCACGTGGGGGCTGGGTTTACCTAGGCTACCGGAACCATCCCGAAAAATTATTTCAACCGTCTTGAAGTCAGTGTAAACAATAAAACATTCTAAATGTTATCCTTTTTCTTTCTTATTGTCATAGTGGTTATTTGCATAAAAACACAATCATTTAGGAAATTATTGTATCTTTTTTAAATATGTGCTTTGATTTAATAAAGTGTAACTCAATTTGTAACTTGAGTTACTTTACAAAGTAACTGGTATAATATTACTGAAATCCTATAAGTAATAAGTTATATTACTGAGTTACTGCTAAAAGTAATATATTACGTGTGTGTGTGTGTGTGTGTGTGTGTGTGTGTGTGTGTGTGTGTGTGTGTGTGTGTGTGTGTGTGTGTGTGTGTGTGTGTGTGTGTGTGTGTGTGTGTGTGTGTGTGTGTGTGTGTGTGTGTGTCTCCTGTCCGGGACTATCAAACAAAGCAAGCCTACAGTATACTCGTCCGTGGTGTCCAAAATTGAGGGTCTTTGGGAAAAGGAGGGGGAGGTGTGTGTGTGTGTGTGTGTGTGTGTGTGTGTGTGTGTGTGTGTGTGTGTGTGTGTGTGTGTGTGTGTGTGTGTGTGTGTGTGTGTGTGTGTGTGGGAGGGTGATCTCACAAAAGGGGCAAGGCCCCCCTTGAACTAGTTGGCCAAACAAGGAGGCGGGAATTATTTGTGCTAGCCTTGTAGCCATACAGTTTCAAATCATGTCTCACTAACAGCGTTTAGCTCAGAGGGGTTAGCTTAGCTACATCCATTTATTTTCTGCTTGAATCTCCTGCAATTCTACTTTTAAGAAGCATGTCTTTTATGGCAGAGATGCTCGCAAGTCATTTTTTGCAAGTCCAAGTCAAGTGTCAAGTCTCTTATGGATGAGCGTTCTATCATCTGCTGCATTCCATCCGGCCTGCTTAAAACACTGCATAGCTAAAACTAAGGAATTCAAAGCATGTACTGTGTTATCCTCACTCCTTATCTATTAGCATACAGTGTGCAGTTGATTGGATGACATTAGTAGACATTTCCTTAATGTTAATGCACCAAAAAAATAAAATGAAAAAATAAAGATTGTTCACAAGTCCCAAACCTTCAAGTCCAAGTCAAGTGTCAAGTCTTTGAGGACGAGTCTCAAGTCAAGTCTCAATTACAATATGGATGTCAGAATGTTCGTTTCAATTTAGAAAATTAGTCCTAAAAAGTATATCTAAAATATAAATGATGTTTCAGACGTACATTCAAGTCCACACTGATTCTATTCTAAACGTGTGTCTAAATGTTTATGTTCAAGAGCACTATACCATCCTAGAAATCTGTGATTAAAGAATGTCAAATATTTCTGGGGAGGACCCCCAGAACCTCCCGCCCATTTGTGTCTCCCTAACACTCAACAAATCAAACTTACAGTCTGGTGTTGGAGTGACAGCCTGTACACGCTGCCTGGTGGAGAGAACCTCCTGTTAAACTTACAGTCTGGTGTTGGAGTGACAGCCTGTACACGCTGCCTGGTGGAGAGAACCTCCTGTTAAACTTACAGTCTGGTGTTGGAGTGACAGCCTGTACACGCTGCCTGGTGGAGAGAACCTCCTGTTAAACTTACAGTCTGGTGTTGGAGTGACAGCCTGTACATGCTGCCTGGTGGAGAGAACCTCCTGTTAAACTTACAGTCTGGTGTTGGAGTGACAGCCTGTACACGCTGCCTGGTGGAGAGAACCTCCTGTTAAACTTACAGTCTGGTGTTGGAGTGACAGCCTGTACACGCTGCCTGGTGGAGAGAACCTCCTGTTAAACTTACAGTCTGGTGTTGGAGTTACAGCCTGTACACGCTGCCTGGTGGAGAGAACCTCCTGTTAAACTTACAGTCTGGTGTTGGAGTGACAGCCTGTACACGCTGCCTGGTGGAGAGAACCTCCTGTTAAACTTACAGTCTGGTGTTGGAGTGACAGCCTGTACACGCTGCCTGGTGGAGAGAACCTCCTGGTTGACATTTAAATCCAGACCTGTGTTAGTCCCTGTAATGTGAATCCAGCTCTGAGGTGCCGCTCTGCGTCCGCTAGGACTGTGGTGTGAATCCTCTCAAACACAACAACATCTCCCCTCTCAGCCCACCCACAGAGCTCTCACCCTGGGGAACCTCCACAGAGCACCAGGTGTTTCCCAGCTCAGAGACACAGAACTGTGTGTGAGTTTTATACACTGTTGGAAGAGGAGAATGTAGGCTTTCTGGTGATTTTTTTTATTTTTTATCTTTGTAGTCCAAAGATTGAGTGAGCTACACCCCTTTATGTCTTGACTGTTTCCAAACTTTTGAGAAAAACAGCCTGGAAGTATGACAAAGTAAGCTAGTTCTGCTTGTCACTCTACAATTTGAGCTTCAAAACGCTTTATTTGCTCAAATCTGGTGAAAGGCCTAAAAAGCCAAAATCAACATTTTCTCATAAAATCATGTTTCTACTGGGTTTCTACACAAATGGCCCAGTGCTACATGTGACTGGTTTTGTCAGAGCAGGTCACATATCAGCAGGTTGACTACCATCCATCCACACATGTTGAGGTGGCTGGGAGGGTGAGGACCATGCTTTTCTGAGGCAGCTTAGCGATGTGTGTGTGTGTGTGTGTGTGTGTGTGTGTGTGTGTGTGTGTGTGTGTGTGTGTGTGTGTGTGTGTGTAAATATATATGTATGTAATATATATATATTTACACACACACACACACACACACACGCACACACACATATATATATATTATATATAGGGGCTACGCTGTAAACCGTCTATCCCTGACAGAGACGAGGTCAGGGCCAGGGGGCAGCGGTGAAAACACTGAGCGATGTTAAGGATGATGTCATAACCTCTGCTGTCACGTCATGCCCCACAATCATCAAGTGATGTCATACCCACTGATGATGTGGATAGCATGGCATGAGTTGACATGTTTGGTCTAAAACAGCAGATGAAAACATACCACCAAAATCACCAAAATGTCTCTACGAAAAAAATCTATTTCTTAAGTATTTAAACACTAGAAATCTCGTGCACTCCATTTCTAGGGTGGACACTGTGGGGACAATGTGCCATGGGTGCACTTTTTTATGTGCACTGGAATAAATGAAACAGATTCTTAACTTGTCAATTTCATTTTCATAATTTCTAAGATGTAACTGTGAACACGTTATTAAAAGTCACATGAGACGTGATGGTGTCATTTTTATTAACCAACTTGAAGATGAAAGTGACATTGTCTCAGAAACCTGGCTCGAAAGAGAATATAAATTGTAGTGCTTGACTGTTTCCAGTATGTTGCTCAGTAACAAGAAAATCCACAAAATGATACATCGCTAAACTTAACTAATAACTTCGGATTAACAAAAACTATGCATCAAAATTCAACAACAGTGCAAACAAGCCTATACATAAAATATGCTAATGTTGGAAAGAATTATATTTTTGTCTGTGTTGTTAGGTAGGCCTATATTGTTTTGCAGCTTAACTTAAATTTAACTTGTCACCATATTGGATGGCTTACATCTTGTCTGAAACTTTCTTTGCATGGCTCATTATCCTACTGTAATGGACCTGTGCTGGCTTTTTGGATGTACTTTATAATCAACATCTTTTCAAGCTAAAGTCAGTCAGTGTTGTAGCAGGGCTTGGAGAAAAAAACACACTTGGCTGAGTGGCTTAAAAAAGAAGGACCAGTGCACCCAAAAAATAAATGCTTCGAAACCAGATCATATCATGAGCCGAAGATAGAAATATTAATGTATTGTAAAACAGGCAACACTAGATTGGCTGAAAGCCTGATGTAACCAACAACACTTATAAAAGTCTGAAATTAGTTTTACAGAGCTGTGTGTGTGTGTGTGTTGTGTGTGTGCATGAGTGAAGGGTTATGTGCATGGGGTAGGTGTGAAATGTCCTCTTGAGGAGCTAAGCATGTCTCAGGGCTACATAGTCAAATTTAGGAAATTTGTTCAAAAGTGATCGAAAAGTAACACAAATGATACATTACTTTAAAATTGTGATACTTGGATTACATTACTAATTACAATCTTTAACCGGTAACTAGTAATTGTATCAGATTGCAGTTTTAAAGTAACCCTCCCAACCCTTTGAGAGTGAGAGCTTCTCTGGAGAAAATAAACAGCTAAATGAGGAAACGGGAAAAACAAACAGCGCTACACTGACATCTAGAGGCTTAACTGAGGAACTACAGCAAAAGACACGTTGAGAGAGACTGTTTGCAGCTTCATTCAGGTCAGAGAGGCTCTGCACACTGTCAGATGTGACAGAAGCTTGAAGAGTGTGTTGAAAATGAAAAGAGCTGGAATCATTCCTGTACCTGCATGTTAAACTCAGCTCAGCTCCTGTGTAAGAGCGTCATTTCTAGAAATCCACCACAACACTCAAATGTTGACTAGAAAAATTTATTTTTGCACAAGATAATAATTAAGGAACAAAACAACTATATAAACAAAACAAAAATAATAATAATGATACAATATTATGATTATGAACAATAGATGAATAGATTATGAACAATAATAACAATTATGAACAATTGATGAACAGATTATGAACAATATGAACAATGGATTATAAACAATAATAATAATAATGAACAAAAACTTGCACAGAAAGCACAAAGGCCCCAATGTATGAGCCGTGGACAGTCGCTGCTCCTGTCTCTTTAAGTGTCCTTTTTTTATTATTTGTGGTTGGCCTGAGCAGTGCCAATCACACAGTCGTTCACCTGCAAAAGAATAAAAACAAATGATTAGATGTCAAAGCATGAACACACACTTAGCAATACCAACCTTACATCCTCTTAACACCGGTCTGTGGTCTGATGTCACATTATCTACGTTTGGTCAGTTATCCATCCATAGGAATGAGCAAAGAAAGGTCAAATAAATGATCTAGGTAGGAGGCTACTGACCTTAGATGCGAATCTCAGAGAGTTCAGGCTTTCCCCAAGGCTGTCTGGCTCTGGAGCGATGTTAACAAACATGAGCCTGGGACGAGAAAGACAGCACACAAATAAACACAATATTAGCACATTTTCATGGATGAAATTTCAAAACCTGTCCATTACTTTTCAAGGATCCATAATATTATTTCCATGCAATGCGAGGCAGGGACTCCGAATCAATACCAGAAATTATTACTACACTGGACAAATAAGACACAGCTCTTAATGGATTTTAGTGCTTGAGAGTCACTGCGTCACATTACATGGAAGCCATTTAATTAAAAACACAAATATTCCATAAAAATATTAACATGAAAAAACAAGCACTAAAAGTTACGTCAACAGCTACAGAAAATAAATTGTTACATTACGTGGAAGGTTATCCATGGAAGATTCCCATAACAATTAATTTCCTTACACACAGGCAACAAAATTCCATTAAACTTTCAAGAATTTGACTGATTCCATGACTTTTCCAGGCCTGGAAAATGAGATTTTGACTTTTGCAGGTTTTCCATGACCATTCAGAAATTAGTTAATTTACTTAAGGCACAGATTTTGTTCTTACTCAATCTGGGTGGGGAATTAAGATATTCAAGAAGCTAAAAATTTAAATATATGAAAGAGCGTCTGTTGATTTGGTTATGGGTGTATGGCAGTTTTTCCCAGGGACAGAAACAAATAAATACCATCAGATAGAACTTGATGTAATTTGTGTAGTCTGACGTACAGTATGTCAAACAGCAATATCAGGCTATCTGGGCTCAATTGTTGAGTGTTTATGGGATCAAATAACAATCATGATCCCATAGGCATCCCGGAGTGAGGGGGCACCTTTTCCAAGCTTTGTCTGGGGGGAGGCCCACAGTCTCAGACTTTGAAATGTCACTTGACGATGCTGAACTCACATTTTGCTGTTGCCTCCCAAGCAGCTTTGCAGGAAGTAGGTGAGCTTGGTGTTCCTATATGGGATGTAGCCTTCCTGCAACACAAACACAGGAACCATTTAGATCTCATCAAAACCCTAATCATGTCTGTCCAAACATGACCTGACCTAGCCCGATATGACATGACCTGACCTAGCCTGACATCACATTCTGTTTGTTAAAAAGTCCAAAAGTAACAATGAAAGCTGATTGGGCAAATTAAAATGAGAGGCAAGACGCTCAATCAAGATGTGAGGCTGCATCTTGTTGAAGGCTGAGGAAAAGTCAGCAAATAAGAGTCTTATTTTTATTAATTATTTTATTAATTATTATAAATAATTTATTAATTATCCGTGTGTGTGTGCGTGAGCAGAGTTTCGGACAGCCATACCTATGCCATTTTCTGTGCGATCAGGCAGAATCTTTCAGGGGGTGTAAAGAGCACCGGTGACCTGACGGATTTTTTTTAAATTAGGTGATTGCCCTAATTACCTGATGATGTCATCAGTGATGATGTGATCCTTCCTGGTTGAGGCTATACAAGTTCAGTGATGACGTCATCGGTGATTATGTCATCAGTGATGTCATCCGTGATGCTGTCATCAGTGATAACATAGAGCATGCGAGGCCGTGTAGCGGACCAAGCTGCATATGCGACGCGCAGTGGGCGAGCTGCAGGGTGGGCGAGGCCACAGCTATGCAATTTTACACATTGATTCTCGCAGGAAGTGTAAAGATCACCCCTGCGGGTGACCTAACTGAGCTGGATTCTTGAATTAGGTCATTAGGGCTGACTAAATGAGCAAAACTGGCTAATAGTGGTCCAAATGAGTCAACACAGTCAACACAGGTTCAGAACCATGGAGAGCTCCATTTGTCGGCTACTGAGCTCACCTGAGTAGAGGAGCACAGCGGGGCTGAGTGTGAATCAGCCACTGAAGTAGACTATGAAAACCCTTTGGGAGGAGGGAGGAGAGGCTGCATGCCAACTCTGTGAGGCACTTGCAATTCCATTTCCTTAGAAAACAACTTTTCCGGGACTTTTCAAGGAGCCATAATTTAATTTCCACGTAATGTGAGGCGGCGACTCTGAATCAATACCAGAAATTATTACTAGACTGGACAAATAAGACACGCCTCTAAATTAATTCTTACTAGACTGGACAAATAAGACACACCTCTGAATTGGATTTTAGTGCTTTAGCTTTGCATCTCATTACATGAAGCTATTGAAATAAAACAGGAATTTTCCATAAAAATATTCATATAAAATACAAGAAGCACTCAAATGGACACATATTAGAATATACAATCAATCAGCATCTTCTCTTTTGATCTTACTGGAGGTTCGTCTTCCATGGTGAACATGGCGTCATCCTCAAAGAACTCTGTGGTGAAGGCATCCCGCCAGAGATTGTCACAATGCTACAGCAGAGGAAGAACAATCATTCAGTTTTTTAATTCAATCAATTCAATCACACACATCTTAAGATAAGGTTTATGTATGTTAGTTATGGCATTTCAGTCTAATGCAAGCAAAAAACATGACAGGGGTGGGGGAGAGGAGCAGACGGAAAACGGAAAAGATAATTAACGTTTGACTGAAATCAGTCTATAGACAGCGCTCTGCCGCCCATGAAAACTTGTAATGGAGCTCTGGGTGCAGTCAGATGGCCTCCAATAGACCCTTTCATGGGGGCTATTTTGTGTCAAAAAGGCAGGGTAAACACAGGTGCAAGCAAAACACTAATGAGGGTTTCCAACTTCCATGATTGCATGTTGAAATTGAAGAAATTGAAAAAATATTCATCTAATTTGAATTTGTATATTTGTAATTATAGATGGTTCTGTGGTTGTGATGAACTAATAAATGTGCACGTTGATTAGAATTGATATTTGTGTTTCCTGATATTATTACCTATCCTAACATTACAGATCCATATATTATTATATTTTATATTGATCATTGAAAGTATTATGCAAATAATGTATGGCAGTGAGTTCTAGTGTTAAACGACATTTGAGATGGCTATGGACTGGAAAGAAGACCCCCAAGAGCAGCCCACAGTATCAGGCTAAAAAGCCCTGCTCTAGATCAGTGGTTCTCAACCTGGGGGTCGCAAGATTATTATTATTATTATTATTTTTTGGGGGGGGGGGGGGGGGGGGGTCATGGGATGGTTGTAAAAAAAAAAAAAAAAAAAAAATCCTACATATTTTTTGAGAATAATTTTTTTCTCCCATGATTAAATGTCCCATACCAATGATATGTAAGGGTTAATGTACGACGAGGTGTACATTATCACTTTTTAAGGGACGATGCGGAGGCGTGAACCGTCCGAGGCGAAGCCGAGGATGGTTTGCCTCCGCGAAGTCCCTTAAAAAGTGATAATGTACACCTCGAAGTGCATTAACCCGCTTATACCATGGTCACTTGCCAACAAAACAATAAGACCAGTCATTTATATTTCCATGTGTAATAAATAAAGCAATCTAAATGGCTAAATGTCTGTTATTCATACTGTAAATCAGTCTTCCACGAAATAAAATAGTCCCTCCCACCTGCACCACCCTCCGTTTTAAAGCCGACTCAAACGTTAACTTTATCACAGGAATGCAGGTTTAACGATGTTTTGCGTTCTACATTAAATGAAGACATTACCGTTTGGCTGCTTGCTTTATTTTGTATGATAGATACGTATTGGCCAAGTATATTAACATTTAAGACCCAGGACTGGGTCACCAAAATGGATTGGAAGTTGGAAACCCTCATTAATGTTCTGCTTGCACCTGTGTTACTTCCTGCCGTTCAGCTAATTCAGACAGATAATAAGTTCTGTCTGAAGGCATTTATTTGTTTCTGACTCTGGGAAAAACTGTCAAATTCCCTAAAACGATCTATGATCTCTTTTACCAAATGAGGCACAGTTAGGCTATTCTATGTGCTCTCCTTTTGATGACTACTTTAATATTTTTTCCACTTTCATTCACTGAGCCTCCCTGCTTGGAGACCCCCTGGAGGCTCGCCTCCCACTTTGAAACCTCCTGGTGTAGAACATGTTAGGATTGGGGTAGGAGGATTTCAGTTAAATTCGGCATAGACATTCAATATGCAGACTTTCATCTCGCTGTGCACTGCATTGGACATCAAAGGAGTTATAGTTTATAGGCTATTCACTTGACACTCCTTTCATCAATTGATATGCGGGCCTATAGAATGGCATAATCAAGGCCAAAATCGAATTGAAACTAATTTAAAATGAACAAAACCATAACCTGTTGCTTGCTGGCTCACGTGGAGCTGCCTGCCGACTCAAATCCAAGTGTCAACTTGCAATGCACAAACCAGCAGTGGAAATTTCATGCGTAATATGAACATAGGCTACATCAATTACTCCTCCGCATTTAAATTCTTAATGGATTTATTTAGTAGGTAGCCTAATTTCCGGATTGCGGCCGTTAAATTCGTCTGTCAACCACCTTATATAACCAGCAGATCAAAGGCAACTATGCGCAATTGCGCAATCGCACTGCATGCCAAGTGGATGGCTTGTTGAGATTAGTGTATAGCCGCTTGCCGACAATCCTTTCTCAGAAGAATAGTGTTAATATGTCAACGGAAGTGAAAATAAAGTGTCAGAATCTTTGGCATAAAATCAGAACAAACACATTTTTATTTTTAAATCTAATTGTGTTTCTGCAATGTCAGGATATGCAGACATCATGGCATTTTGAAATAATGGACATCTCGTTAACAGGATGGCTAGGCCTACTCTATTTCTCTTAAAGATAAAATAAGATAAATAAGGCAAAAAACCTACCTTTTTTATTTAGCTGCCAGCCATATTTATATATGATATGGGGAATACACAGAGACTGGTTTGAGGAGTTTCGTGTTATAGAAGCCAATGTAAAAGCTGGGGGTACTGAGGGTAGGGGATGAAGTTAAAAGATGCCAAGAGGAAAGTGTGTGTGTGGGGGTATGTATAGTATATAGACAGGTGGAGGGGTAATGCAGATTAGACTGTGTGTGTGTGTGTGTGTGTGGGGGGGGGGGGGGGGGGGTATGTAGCTATACAGTCTAATCTGCATTACCCCTCCACCTGTCTCTCTATATACTATATAGAGAGACAGGTGGAGGGGTAAAGCAGATTAGAGGACAGGCAGACATGCAGGGGGTTTCATTTTGGGGTGGCTACAGCTGCAGGACATGATAGGAGATGTTGTGGGGTGACTGGGTGCTGCTGCTGTCAGAAGTGATTATCTCATTAGTCTTTGCGGGGAGCTGAGCTAAGCTGCCTGTCTTGGACTTCTGGAAGTGGAACACCTTGAAGAGACTGATAAGGGTGCCGGCCGGGTGGGTTGACCCGGCCCCACGTAGGATCTATAATACAGACTTCGACACGCGTCTGTGTGATTTTGAAAACCAGGAGCAAAACTGTGGCCGAACGACTGCAGCGCCTCCGGCTACCCCGAAATCTCAACCTCACGTCGACACTTCCTGTTTTTATCAAGTTTTTTCAGATTTCTTCCCCAATTGTACTCGGCCAATAGAGCTGAACAACAGTCATGTGACATCTCTTGCCCCGGAAGGGAGTTCCTTTATGGTCACTTAAGATTCAGTAGGTCGCTGGTTGGCTTGGTTCTCAGCATCAAAACTTATATAAGCATTTTTCAAAATGTCTATGGAGAAAATGAATGGGGGAGCTCTCTTCCGGGGCAAGATATGTCACGTGACTGTTCAGCTCTATTCCCCCTGCTGTCCCGGTCGTTGCTTTACACCCCTCTGCCGATCTGGGGAGAGTTGTAGACTAGCCCGTGCTTCTTCTGATACATGTGCAGTCAGCAGCCGCTTCTTTTCACCTGACAGCGAGGGATTTCACCAGCAGGACGTAAGTGTGTGGGAGGATCACGCTAGTCCCCTCCACCTAAACAGTTCCCCCGACCGACCAGAGGAGGCACTAGTGCAGCGAGCAGGACAAATACCCCTCATTTGGCTTCCGTACCCGCAGACACGGCCAATCGTGCCTGTATGGTAACACAGGGGCTCGAACCTGTGCACTTCAACACTTCCAAGGAACAGAGCAGCTAACTCATCAGGAGAGACAGACAGGTGGTGGATTTTTAACCTGCTGGATTTGTGCCCAGTCTAAGTTGGCAGATAAGAACTCCACCTTTCACGCTAAAGCCTCCACCTGTCGCAGTGGCACCGACTAGCCTGCTTCCACTTCTCCACATGATCCCAAAGAGAACCCGCCAAATCCCAGACAATCTAAGATCTCCTTCGCAGGTGAAGTCTTCAGAACAAGCTTAGATAAAAGAAATGAATGATGGACCAGAAAGAGGGCAAAGGTTGTGGGCTGGCCACTTAAGACATTCTTTTTGACTTTGAAAACACATTTTGCTTAAATCCATTTCAAACACGCTGTTAAGCATGCATACACACAGGTCAGCCACTAGTTTAACTTGGTCACTCGCCCCCAGCATATCGCTATGGTGTATGTCTCCCCTGCAAGCCTGTCTCCTTAAGAGCTCACCGCCGCCACAACAGCTACACCTTCATAGAGAATTATCAATTCTATTTAACAGTCGAGCAAAAAAAAACTGAATAGAAATGTAGACAACTAGAGACACTTCCAAAAAGGACGCAGTCAAAGTGTCTGAATATCCACTAACTGAAACTGAAGAAGTGGACACTTGACTGACAACACTGTGGCACACAGGTTCAACTGCACTCAGAATATTGTTATAGTTTTCATAGGTACCATTATGTTATTTTTGGCATTGTGCAAAAGAGGAAAAAAATATTCCAGCTCAAAACTCTAAATTGGCAAATATAATTATTTGAAGCTCAAAATCAAAAATAGTCTCAAAATTGGGTAAATGATGTAAGCCGGCAGAAGATATATTTTTTTAAAGGGGTTGGGAATCAACAGAGTGAAAAGAAATAGAAACCAGAAATGGGTCACTTCCATCTACACACACTCGCCATAGGGTCAACCTGAAGGTCTAAGGGAATGCATATACAACTGTTTAAATATCGTACATAACTTAAAAGCATCATCAAATTATTAGTACATGAATAAACCGTACAGTCAAGCTCTGAAAAGTTCTTCTCGTTGGAAAAAGAAACACTACGTCATGAACTTAAAACAGAAAAGCGAAAAAGAGAGAACGAGAGACGAAAGAGTTAAAACGCAGTTCTTATTGAAGGAATAATAATGGAAAATTTAAACAGGATAGAGTTAAAAGAAGGAAAAAGTTATCAAAGTTGTACGTGGCAATGTAGGCATATGTATAAGCTGTGTGGGGGGGGGGACAAAAAACAAACCTCAGTCCTCCACTTCAAAATAGCAATTGAAGCAACTCACTTGACTGAAAAATGTCTTGAATAATATACAAACGTAAGAGAGGAAAATATATTTTGCTCTCTGTACACGGTGCCGCTCTCCATTTTGTTAGAAAAGAACCTTCCTCCTTTGTATTTGTGCTCAGGTCGCGTCTCTGCTCTTTGTGTCAGGTTGGTACCAGTATAGCAGTGATGTGGGTGCAGCCTTCGGTACGCACCTTCGTAGATAAAGCCTCATACCATGGACAGGTTTCTGATCTCAAGTCAGTATACAGTACAAACGCAAACGTCCAAAACTGACATACTTAAAAGTGACTATATACTGTTCTCAGGTCAGTCTATTCGAGGAACTCCCAGGTCCGTTACCCACCCATCAATATATAGTGCTCTTCTTTTCTTGAGGCAGTCTTGTCATACCACTCTACAAACTCGCCCGCGTTCCGAGTTTGACGGCTCGGGCCGTTCTCTGGATCACAACTTCACCCTGCAGTCAAAAGGAGGAGGGGTGCGTGCCCGAGTGCGAGGAGGAGTGAGTGTCCCGGAGGCTGCTGGAGGACACCAGGCTGCTGCTGCTGCCCGAGCTGCTGCCCCCGGTGGCCAGCGAGGCGGCCGACTGATCCAGGAACAGCTGGGAGGAGGCGGGGCCGTAGGGCAGGAAGCGGTTCAGCAGCGACTGATCCAGGATCAGCTGGGAGGAGGCGGGGCCGTAGGGCAGGAAGCGGTTCAGCAGCGACTGATCCAGGATCAGCTGGGAGGAGGCGGGGCCGTAGGGCAGGAAGCGGTTCAGCAGCGACTGATCCTGTTGAGGGCTTCTTGGTTGTGCTGGAGGCTGATGGGGGCCTGTAATGTCTGTCTGCAGTATGTGATGTGATGGCCAGAAGTATGTTGTGGTCCTTGGATTAGTGAGCTGTCTGACCCTGGCCAGTCTCACATCCCCCAGGCACGTCTCCAGACGACACTTCCCTGTCAGGAGGAAAAGAGCAGAACAGAGAATGACGTCAGACTAGTTTATTTGCCATCAGGGTTTTTCCATGACTTTAACCCCTTTTCAAATGATCACAGCCACATTTGAATGAGACTGAATGAATAAGTGACCATCAACTACACCGACTTTAAGGTGCTTTCTCACTGGGGACCCGGGAGTGGAACCAAGCACACGTGTCCCCAAATTGACGCCCAGATGCAGTTTGTTTCATGATTGTGAACATTGTGTTCCGTGCCGGGGTCAGCGTACCGTGACAGGTTCCACTTGAAAAGGTTGATGTGATGACACAAGTGTACTCTGCAAGTGTTCTGTTCCGTTCCCGAGTGCGGAAGAAATGTTGTAATGTGAAAGCTGACCAGCAGGGGAGAGGGCGGGGGGGCAATCATACGCGGGGCACGGAACGGAACAAAAGCAATCGTTCCCAGTGAGAAAGCATCCTAAGGTTTGTTTTTCACTTTAGAAATGAAGGATTATAATATTGTATCTCTGTCAACAAAAACAGCCGGCAACCAACAATATTTTCCCTCGATAGGGAGTTCTAGCCTGTTTTGAAGCTACGTAGCTCTACAGCTTTTTGTAACATTTGATCGTATTCAACCTCCAATAACACTTGCCTTTAACACACCACAGGCGGCGTGTCCCAGAATTGAGAGCTGGTGCGTCGGAAATACTTTGGTTTGCTCTTATAAAAGATCTCCTCCAGATTGACGGGTTCAACGACGCCGAAGAAGGAGTAGAGATCCGGAGGAGCGTAGTACTGCCGTTTATTTGCCTCCATCAGTTCGTCACCTTGGGAGGAGAAACATGTTAAATGTCAGCATTATGTACAGAACATGGACAGAGTTTGAAATGATACGGTTGGCAAAACGTACATATTTTTTTATATTTAACCCTAAAGTTTCTTTACAAATAACAAGATACCACAAGCAAAGCAACATTCAAAGATCATGTGGAGAACTACATTGTGATTCTAACGAAAGTGTCACAGTAAAATGGATTCATAATCTATGAGATTACAGCAGCTCACATACATGATCATCATAAATATAATATAATATAATAATATAATAAGTACAATAGTTCATGCATACCTTGTTGCCATGACTGTTCAGACTCGGCTGTAGGAGTGACGTTGTTTGTCTGAGGAGATTGCTGTAGGAAAGGACAAAATGTATTTTGAAGGAATATTTGAATTCTGAACAGCAATAATAAATGTTTATACAGATCTTGTCCATGCCCAATAAAGTTCAATTTATGTTGGTAACCATGACCGAATCACGCACACAAACGGTAACAAAGTCAAATGTAATGTCACTCAGAGTGGGACGGCATACTGTTTGTTAGTTCAACACAAGGCATGTTGCTTCATAACCTTACCTTTGTTTTAACTGGCATGCGGACCAACTGTCGGGTCCGGTCTCCTCTCCCTGCCTGGTGGCGAGGTGGCGAGTCCCAGCAGGCAGAGCTGGTGCGGCGTTTGAAATGATGCCTGGGCCTGCTGAACATGAGCTCCAGCCTGGGTCGTGCCACCACTCCGAAGAATGCGTGCAGGTCAGGAGGATTCTCATACTGCCTCTTATTGGCTTCATTCAGCTCGTCACCTTGAGAGGAGGAGAGACATGTTAAATTGAAGCATTATGTACAGAACATGTACACAGTTTGAAATGATAAGATTATGTGTAGGCTATGAGATACAGAGCAAATCTGGCAAAACCTATTTAAACTAGTGAAACAAAAGGACGCAAACAAAGACTGATGTTTGGACACACACAGGTGTCTTCTTCAGAGTTGGTTTTGACTCTGAAGAAGACACACCTGTGTGTGTGGAAAAGTCAGCATAACGTCAGCATACCTTGCGCCCAGGATGGTATCGGTTTCTTTGGTGCAGATTCATCATCTGTGGAGTCTTCACTGTTTAGATCCATCCCATAATCACAATAAGCTTTGTTGCCGCCCTTAGGAGTGATTTGGTATGACCGAGGAGGCGATTGCTGTAGGAAAGGACAATATTGATCAGTAACATACCTCGGTTTACACCAGAAATGGTTCAAATGCATTTAGCAAAATAACAGAAAGGACCTGGGACGGACGGGGGTTCGAACCCGGAACCTTCTTGCTGTAAGGCAACAGTGCTAACCACTGCCATTGCCTTGGTGAAGGGCACTAACAGGAGTCTTAACCCTAGCATACATGTCTTTTGGTGGTGGGAGGAAACCGAAGCACTCACGGGGAGAACATGCAAACTCCACACAGAAAGGACTTGGGATGGACCAGGGTTCGAACCCGGGACCTTCTTGCTGTGAGGCAACAGTGCTAACCACTGAGCTACCGTGCCGTCTTGTCAGTTGCTCCAATGAAGCTGCTCTGTGGCCAACAGTAACAGCCTGGTACTGGGCAAGTCATAGCAATTAATGTGTGTATGAATGTGAAGTAAAGCATTGCTGGAAAAATAAAAAAGAAAGTACAAATATAATAAAAATAAAACAAAAATGTGTGCTCAGCAAACTTGATAAAGCCTGGATACATGAAGGTTAAATAAATAAATACTAAATAAATAAATAAATAAATTGCAGGCCTGTAAAGCATTGCCAACATGGAGTTACTGATTTGAAGCAAGACTGCTGTGTCCTGAAATGTGTACATATTGTATATAATCTAATGTGTGCGATGTGTTGTATTGTTTTTTTTTAATCTGATTTCTGTCCCTTACCGATTTTCTCCTTACCTCAAGCTCCCTTCGATTCTCCAATTCTCTCCGTTGTTCCATTGTTGCTCTCTTCCATGTTCCTCTATATGCTCGCACCCTGAAGAACAGGATTCAAGTCAGCAAACCAAACTCTGAACCAACCAATATAATTCCTACCAGTCCACACTGAATTGCCACCTTCACCAACACAAATTTCAATTGAATGAACGGTCATCATGCACATAGGTAGCGGAACGCATCTGAACCCCCCCCCACACACACACACACACACACACACGTCTGTGAACCACCATCATTGATTATTATTATTATCATCATATAAAGATTTTGGTCGTTTGAAGCCAGATTCATATAGGAATATCTAATTTTAAATTAACATTAGGATTAGACGGTTGTGATGTCAGTATTCAGTCTTAACAATCATATATTTGCTCCTTTTCTCACTTACTCCTATGTCACCACCTGCTCTCCCTGCAGGGTTTGAGATTAAACTTTTTTTTTATCACCAGCTAATATGGCTGCTAGATTTTTAAAGTTACAAGCCAATTAATTTCAACTAGCCAAAATGTTTTTCTTGAAATTAACCAGAATATGAGTGCGACTGGGTTTTACAGCAGGGCTATTCAACTAAATTGTTCAGGGGGCCACATTGTCAGAAACCTAAGGGACCGGGGGCCGGACCGTTCCCCGAGCGAGTACACTTGACACAATGCGCCACCACATTTTCGCAGCTGCGCTGGAACTATTATTAAGTAGGGGGTGCTGTAAGGAATGGAATCTCGGCAGCAGCGAAGAAAATTTTATGTTTTTTGGACTTTTATCCATATTTAGAAGAATATTTAATTTTAAATTAACATTAGGATTATACTGTTGTGATGTCATTATTCAGTATCTTCTCCTTTTCTATTATTAGTATAAGTATTAAATACTGAGTATCTCATGAAAAACTATTAATATTGCATCTTTTGTGCTTAATGGTAAATGGTAAATGGCCTGCATTTATATAGCGCTTTTATCCAAAGCGCTTTACAATCAGTAGGTAGTCTACATTCACCCATTCATACACCGATGGCGGCAGGCTGCCACGCAGGGTGCCTACACACCATCGGGAGCAATTTGGGGTTCAGTATCTTGCCCAAGGACACTTCGACATGCAGACTGGAGGAGGCGGGAATCGAACCACCGACCTCTTTGATCCAAAGCGATTAGTGGACAACCCGCTCTACCTCCTGAGCTACAGCCGCCTACAGCCGTGTTTAGCCGTGTTTAGCTCCGTCTCACAGCAGGCCCGCGCTAGAACCAAATTACAGAGGGGGCCTGCCCCTAGCTTGGGGGGGGCCAAGCTACCCAAGGGGGGTCCGGGGGGATTCTCCCCCGGAAGAAGATTTTGTACATTTTAAAGTAAAATCCATCAACCTGGTGCATTTGAGAGCAAAATGAAGAGGCTAAATCTATGAAGAACTACACACATCTCTAATGTGTTGTGACTTTACAAATAATTAGGCCTAAACAATTAATATTAAATGTATTTACACATTGTGCACACATTGCATTCATTGTGACAAATTTACAATAGTTAATATCCAGCCAGAATCATTGCAAATGGATGTTCAAAGTAACAGTTAGCAATAGCATTCAGTTAATCAATGCCTAATGACAGCCAGATTCCATTTTAAACTTTAAAACAGAAAAACGGAAAAACGTTTTTAGCACACAAAAAAAAAAAAAAAAAAAAAATTGAATGGGGGGGCCAGTTTAGGGAATGGGGGGGCCCGGCCCGGTCAGGCCCCCCTCTTACAGCATTGTAACATTGTAGTGCAGCAAGAAAGGAAAAGTACTGTAAACATTTGAACCATATTTCTTGTTTAGAACCTATAGCTAGCAACATCGCCATCTCCTGAAAAACATTAATATTGCACCTTTCTTGTGGCTACATCACAGCATCTACTGAAAAACATTTATAGTGGATCTGACTTGTTTAGTTCACTTTAGATTCACATCACATCTGAAAAACAACCAGTCGGGTGTAATAAGTAAATGAGGTTTAATTGTAAAAAAAAAAAAAAATGGATTGCATCATGCAAGAAAAAGATGCAAAGTTATTTATGCAGGAATCCTGAAGTTAAATTCAATATCTTTTAAAACCTTTTCAATATATTTTAAGAGCTCAATGCCACTTTCATCAGCAATAGGGGTGTAAATCTCAAGTTTAATCATGATATGATATTATATAGATTCTACATGAAAAAGTCAAAGACCAACCTTTCAACAGCAAATTCGTGCTCCTTCGCTCTGCTGGCCTCAGACGGCTTGTGAGCTCGCTGCTCCTCTTCCTCTGCCTTCCGCTTCGCCAAGAGCTCCTGCTGGTGCTTCTCCTTTGGTTTAAAAATAAACAAACAAACAAACAAACAAACAAATAAATAAATAAATTAGACAGGTTACAAGAAAAGCCTAATCACTATCTGAAGGTAAACCAAATTTACATGGCAATGAATCAACTCCCACCTCCCCAGTTATCCACCCAGACACAATTTATTTTATTGCTATGTTCTAACAGAGTTCAATGGAGATGCGTGGTTCTGGGAACCTAGAACTTACCATTGAGTCTACTGGTAGTGTTGTGGGTCTAATTCAACAAAACATCTATGATAGGTGCCAACTTAAAACCTGGCCAGCCACCCAACACACTCATTCTCATCTTCACCTTCAATATCCAAGCTACATTTCTACATAGGAACTCACCCACATGGCACAAGGGACAATTACATCATCTGTGTATTTCTAAAAATGCCACAAAGCTATAAACCATGCAGTCATGATTATATTATAGTCTGATTTCCTCTAATAGTATTCGCAGAACACTGACTCCATCCACCGGAAACAGGCTACAAAGAATTCCCCACAATGCACCTGGTTTTGTGTGTGTGTG
The DNA here is from genome assembly GCF_964638095.1 of Poromitra crassiceps. NCBI lineage: Eukaryota > Metazoa > Chordata > Actinopteri > Beryciformes > Melamphaidae > Poromitra > Poromitra crassiceps. The sequence goes on from NC_139647.1 coordinate 24,627,860, forward strand.
TGTGTGTGTGTGTTTGTGTGTGTGGGTCTGTGTGTGTGTGTGTGTGTGTGTGTGTGTGTGTGGGTCTGTGTGTGTGTGTGTGTGTGTGTGTGTGTGTGTGTGGGTCTGTGTGTGTGTGTGTGTGTGTGTGTGTGTGTGTGTGTGTGTGTGTGTGTGTGGGGGTCTGTGTGTGTGTGTGTGTGTGTGTGTGTGTGGGTCTGTGTGTGTGTGTGTGTGTGGGTCTGTGTGTGTGTGTGTGTGTGTGTGGGTCTGTGTGTGTGTGTGTGTGTGTGTGTGTGTGTGTGTGTGTGTGTGTGTGTGTGTGTGTGTGTGTGTGTGTGTGTGTGTGTGTGTGTGTGTGGGTCTGTGTGGGTGTGTGTGTGTGTGTGTGTGTGTGTGTGTGTGTGTGTGATGATGATAAATAACTATATCATATAAACCTGAGATAAAGTTCAAAGTAGCTAGCAGCAAGTGATGAGTAATTTTAATACTAGGCTAATATTGAGATCCAACAACAGTGCCTACCTGGCAGGCACACCGTGGGCGCAGGTCTTCTCCTCCAGCCAGCCGATGGGCTTTTAACCTGGCCCCAAGTGGAAAGATGAGAGGTTTCTGGAAAACAACGGTTAGAGAATTATCCCCTGGTTCATTTCCTTCATAGAGCTGGAAAATGTCTATTCAATTGTAAAAGCCGCCTCCTGACATTGTTGCACATAGGATCCATAAATATAGTGTAGTCACTTCAAGTCATTGATACAGGCTTCCCACACCTTCAATGACTTCTCAAGGACTTTCCAGGCCCAATTTCCTCAAATTCAAGGACCTGACATGACATTGTTTGAGACATGGATTAAGGTTCATTATAGCCTACTGTTACAAATGAACTTTTTTTAAATCGTGATAATAACTAACAGCATAGGCTACATAAGCACAGACAACTAAGCTAAAAGAGAGGGGGGCAGACTTCTCAACTGTGTTGTTACACCTTATAAAAAATGAATTGATTCTTGCACAAATATAGCCTACATTCAGGGTTCTTACAGCTTTTATGGATGGAATTAGTGAAAGTAAATGGCCCCCCTTTTTGCTGGGGACCCCCTGGAACCGCCTCAAGGACCCCTGACTTAGCTGTATGTAGATCTCAAACTCAGGTTTTAGTATCTGATTGTATATTTCTGTATACTTGTACTTTGCACTTTGCACTTAGCTGTATGTAGATCTCAAACTCAGGTTTTTAGTATCTGATTGTATATTTTTGTATACTTGCACTTTGCACATGTGTTTAGAAATAGGACTTTTAAGACTTTTTCAAGACCTCAACGCCACTTTCGTCACATCAGCGATCAGGCATGTAAATCACAAGTTACATCATGATACAATATTATTGATTATTTGGACAACAATACGATATTTGCTGATATCACAAAGTCTGCCACCATACGATATCGATTCAATTCAGGTGTCTGCGATCGATATGGGACGGTGTCATTATGCTCATTTAGCTCAAAAGCTACAAAATGTAATACCTCTCACATGGCAATTAAGACTTTTCAATACTTTTTAAGGGACCTTAATTTTTCCTAAATTGATTGATCAACTTGTAATACTTTTCAAGACGCCGCGGATACCCTGTCAAGTTAGAGACAGTCAAATGTTGTTACAATCTCCCCAAATGAGCATATCTTTCTTCACCATATAATTCCACTGAAAGATGAGAAACGATAATATTGAATAATTATCGGCCGGCCCCATTTACAACTGTGTACGATTTGTTTTCTTTGTTCCTTGCTTTTTTGTCTCTGTCAACTAATAGAAAAAAAGTTTATTTAGAGATATTCAAAAGGCATAATGAGCCCAAATCATCTTCCTTACCCGCATTCGTTTCTCCGGTGGAGCCGGCGGAGCAGAAGCGGACTCTGGCCTGGTCCTTTTCATTGGCCTAGCACTGGCCTTGCTCGCCTCAGAGGAAGAGGAGGCGGCGGGCGGAGGGGTGCAGGTGGGACGGGACAAGGAGGGGTGTGACGGCCGGGGGTGAGACGAGGATGAGGAGGAGGAGACAGACTCTGGCTTCTTACTGCTTTTATCATACGGAATCAGCCTCGCACAACCGTCAGCATTTTTAAGGACAACATCCTAAAAACAGACAAATCAGAGTTCATTAGTAAGTAATACCTCTCACATGGCAATTAAGATTTTTTAATACTTTTTAAGGGACCTTAATTTTCCATAAATTGATTGATCAATTTGTAATATTTAAAGAAATTCAAAAGGCATAATGAGCCCAATCATCTTCCTTACCCGTAGAACAATGGCTGGCGGAGCGGAGGCGGACTCTGGCCTCGTCCTTTTCAGCCTCCCCCAAGCCTCAGCATTTTCAAGGACAACACGCTAAAAACAGACAAATCAGAGTTCATTAGTAATCTCTTTCAAATTGAGTATTGAGATTCATTCAGAATAAACATCGTAATACTCTGGAATTGCAAACTTGTGACAAAGGAGAGGAGGCAGAGGTCTGTAATAATGGTAATGTCTATGTTATGAAGAAACAAAAAAGGGATGATTCCAGTTTCACTCACACACACACACACACACACACACACACACACACACACACACACACACACACACACACACACACACACACAAACTTAATTCACTGTGCCCCTTTGTGCAAATGCCAAGGTGTTCTCCAGCAGCATTAGGCCTGGCCGTCCAAACCTACATCGCTGAATGTTTTATGAATAGCCTCAGATCTCAAAAAGTCTTTTCAGTGTCGTCATAAGTGCTTTTTCATTGTTCAAGATGTCCTGGACCAGCAGGAAGCAGCATGTAAACACTTGTTGGATGCCTGGATCAATAGGCTGCATAGACATGTGATGCTTTGATATGCTTTTAACCCGCCCGTAAGCCTCCCACAACCTTTTTGCTTGAGTGGTTGGCCATAAGTATCTTCACTAGATTTAAGAATGAGCCCGCTAGAGCTAGAGTTATTTCGGCTGCAGACGCCAGTAGAAACATTTTCGGGGACAGGTTCCTAAAACCGGGGACAGGTTCCTAAAACCGGGGGCTGTCCCCGAAAATCGGGGATGTCTGGTCACCTTATTCTTCGGTGGTGGAGCGTCTGACAGGCTGGAGTTGCTGGGGAAAACACAGAAAAAAGGAAAACATTTTAGTACTTTCTTCAACCACCTGAGGGCAGCATGCAAGCCCCTTGCAGACACCCATGCCTGGTGTTTTAAATGTGGACACAAGGTGGCACAGAGATCAGGAGGGAAAGTGAATATGGGACTGTACCTCGGTCTCTTCAGGACAGCAGGCATGAGATTTTCCTTCCCCCTCAGCTGCGGGGCGGTAGGGCGCTTCTTAGGTGGGTCAGGGCCGGGGGTGCTGGTGTCCAACTCCAATCCTATAGAAAACAACATTATTTGGAAGATCAGATAGTGAAATTTCACACACTTCAAAATCTAACCTTAAGCCTAAACTCATAGCTAATCCCTCAATGAGTGTTTTTGTAAGGTGATGTACCTATGGAGCAGATCTTCCCATGGCTGAGGGGAGGAGCATTGGGCTTCTCCTTCTTCTTGCCATCTCCTGTCTTGTCATTCACCTCCTGCATGTGAAGCACCTTGCTCGCTTCTGTCTTCCGTTTCTTATCTAGCAGACAAAGGGAGAGAGAGTGTTAGAAAGTCTGACTGAGGGTTGAAGATCTCTTTTTCTTTTGTACAATTTTTTAAAACAAACAGACAAAAGGGAGCCATCTTTAAAGAGAGACAGGAAGAAAGGTGAAGTGATGTGTTCCTACCTGCACATTGGGAACGGATTAAAGCCAGCCATCCTTTTACCAGCTTCGCTGCCAACTTCCTCACCTCTGAAAATAAAACACAGCAACGTGACAAAATTAGACATTGTTATATTCAGGGTTTCTACACATTTTCATTCAAAACATTCCATACTTTTCCAGACCTTGATTTATTTTGAAGATTTTGTCTAATGTTCAATGTACAGTATGCAGATAGCAGGGTAGGAAATTCAGTTTTTGGTTGTTTTTTTGCCTTGTAAAATATGTTTCTGGGGCATTTAGGATCATTCCCAGGGCAATTTGATCACATGTTGGGAAACACCTGAGTCCTTCCATGTTGCATCATGACAGACACTCAATGACTCTTATCCAAGCATCTTTTATTTTTAAATCACAGTTAAATCCACATTTCACTATAATCTCAACAACACTGTCTTGCATGTTATGTATTTAGCAGAAACGTTTCAAATAACATGTAGGCCAACTGTCCAGGTACTGTATATGTCGCTATCCGGTCTATCCTCCAACCCACAAAGTAGTCTCTTGGACAGCTTGTTTAGGCCCTGGGCAGACTGGTCATTTTCAAGTGGCGCTTTGCACATACAGAGTAACATTAAAAGACAGAAAGTGAACTCTTTATTTTACAGGGGCATTAAAAAAAAACACCATCCCAATTCCAAGGGCAATTTTAGATATTTTTTTTACGGGCATTTTGGCCCTAGCCCCAGCTAATTTCCTACCCTGGCAGATAGACATCGTGTCCCTGCTAACTAGGTCATATCACTGTATAGATGAAGATTGTTCTTCACACTCAGCCACACATATCAGAATATGTGAGATGATTGCCGGGGTTCCTACTTCCTACACACTTTCCATCTTATAATTCCATTCCATATTTTTCCAGGCAGACCCTATATTCCTGACTAGATGTGATTTTGGTTGGTCTTTGATATAATGCATGCTGACAGCGGCTGGGTAATAAGAGCATCCCTCTATCTGAACATTATTCTGATCATCAACACAAGCTCCGCCCCCTATTCCTAAACTATTCAAGACAAGAAATTATCAAATTAATTTTTAAAACTTTTCCAGACTTTCCAGACCTGCACAGGGACGCTGTGTATTCAAAGGTGGTACGTGCACAATCAGGCTACACTATGTGAGAGTCTGGTTTGACGTGGGAGGAAAACTCACCCTCGGTCTGTCCATGCTTGATCAGTTGCCTCACCAGCTTGGGTGTGTCGTTCTGCGAGAGGAAGACAAAAACAAGTGAGACACTGCTGCACCGTGGTCTGTACAGCACACTGGACACTCCTCATATTGATTTCAACAGCCCCAGTATACCCTATTTGTTCTGCCCCCTCCCCTCATCTGTTTCTTTCTCTCCCCCTCTCTCTAATATAAGATTGTCGAATCCTGTTTATTGATAGTGCTTAGCTAGACCTAGCTAGACATAATCTATGTAAAACCCTCTGAGACATGCTTGTGAATTAGGGCTATACAAATAAACCTGACTTGACTTGGAGGTGGGTGCTGAGTGATGGTGAACATGGTGAGACCGTACCTCTGTGTGTCGGAGGTGTTCCACTGTTAGAGGCAGCTTCTGCAGCGTGAGCAGGATGAGCTGCACTGGAGGCGTGTCCTCTGAGGTGTTGGAGGAGGTCAGCCAGGCGTTCAGCTGCTTGTAGCCACCCTCTTGGAGAAACCTGAGGAAGAGACAGAGGCTGTCACTAAGCCCACTCAGATAAACCTGAGGAAGAGAATTTGAACCCTGTCCTCTCATCCTTTTAGCATTGCGCGGGGAACAAAAATATAATTTGAAAGAATGTTCTCTTTTGTAAAAACTCTTGACTACATTTTTTTAATTACTTTTGTTTAATTAGATTTTTACACAAGTAGAAGTCAACTTTCAGCAAAGTATGTCGGCATTTTCCCCCACTCGTGTAAAATATAGTACAGTTAACCAAGAGTTGTAGTGCAGAGAAAGCAAAAGGTGGGCTTACCTGTTCAGATCATCGTGGGATTTGGTCTGCAGCAGGAAGTTCAGGTAGTTGCATGCACTGACCATCTTGGTGGAAGAATTCGTCATGCTGGACAGAAAGAAATCAATGTTATGCAGTTACTGCCTGGAGTAAGATAACATTTAGTTGAGCAGTGTGTGATGTACAATAATCTGCCCCTCTTACCTGTACAACTTTGGGACTCCGTCCATCGTCTTCAAAACCCTTCTGGGCTCTACTGGCCGCCCTGACATATCTGTAACACACACACAATGTGGTTTATTAGTACTTTTTCCAGGCCAACAGGATGCATTCTGTCATTTACATGTTATCATTTGTCTGGAGGAGTAGGTATTTATGTGGTATTTAGTTTTACACTGGAAGTTATTTTTTTTGCCTGTCAAATGGACCAGGAAGCTCCATGCTACCAGAATAGATTAAACTCTAATAAGAAGTGATTCAAAAGAAAGAAAAAGAAAAAAGTGTCGGCCACTCCAACGCCTTTCTATCAAAGAAATACCGTGACAAAAACCTGAGCCATAACATCCAAATCACAGACACCTACACACCATGATCTTGCCAACAAGGTCACGTAAACAACACCTAGATCAGTGGTTCCCAACCTTTTCCAACTCAGGGCCCACTTTTATGTCTCAAAAATGTTCGCGGCCCACCTCCGACCCCATAAATACAAAGGCCATATAATGCGTTCTCAGAGCACTTTTTTATTGAAAATTGAACATAAAGGACTGAACTGAATACAGGAGAAACATGTTGGAAGCTCCACAGTCACTAACACAGCACCTGTAACATGTTGCAACACCTTCAGTATTACAGTTTTCAAGGAGCTGTCCACACACACACACACACATACACACACACACGCGCGCACGCACACACACACACACACACACACACACCAATCATTCAAGGAGCTGTCCATCAGCACCACACAGATGTCAGAAATGACAAGCAAGGGGCTGTCTGTAACAGGCTAATTAACAAATGATTAATAAATAACGGTATCCTTCAACAATGGAAAAATGCATTCTCATAACAATTTGACATCCAATATCAGATCCAAACAAAATCCAAATATCAGAAGAAAGCCCATTAAATCGATAGGGTTACAAATAAACACAAACCCAATATAAAGATGATGTAAAGATGAAACTTCAATTCAAGCAAAAGCAATAACATCAAAGAAACAAAAATCATACTTTTTCAAGTATGATTTTTCAAAATCTTTCAAAAAAAAATTGAAAAAAATAAAAAATTTTTTTTTTTTTTTTTCAAAAATCATACTTTTTTGGAAATGATTTGGCGGCCCACTTGCAATACCTTCGCGGCCCACCAGGGGGCCGCGGACCACAGGTTGGGAATCACTGACCTAGATTATGAAGTCAGATTTGTGCTGCCAATGTATCCTGCAAAACAGTCGGGGGAGCTCGGGCATCAATCAATCGACTCAAGACATAACAACAATAAACAAGCTGAGCACACAACATGATGTACCGGCTATTTAGCAGGTCTAGGACCTGCCTCACCTCACTGCAATGCAGTATTTCATGATACATTTCTTATAATATATATAAATATATATAATTGTGCTACATTACAAGTCTTGATATCGATATTCGATAATTGTACATTTGTTTATCTGCTGCTGTTTAACAGTTTAATCGAAATGGGAATAAAATCTGTTTAATCGGCAGCGAGGTACCCTGAACCTCCTGCCAGAGGGCAGTATCTCATACTCTGCATGTAGAACATGGGAGGGGTCAGAAACTATTCTGTTAGCCTGCCTCAGAGTTAGCTATTAGTTAGCCTTCTCTAGGCCAGTGATTCCCAACCAGGGGTGCGTGTACCCCTAGGGGGACTTGAGCAGCTTGCAGGGGGTACTTGGAAAGATTTGGGATTACAATTTATTTCCAAAATGATGTGGGGAAATCATTTCAAGTCATTTCATGAGCCCATTGTTAAAATGACATGTGCACACCGCAACTAGTTTCCCCCGACAGGTGTCAATTGTTACAGTCAATTGTTACATTACTGATAAATGGCTCAAAAACATCCAGCTGCTGTCGCTCCAGATTCAGGTTTAGGGGGGCCTGGTCACAAAAGGAAAAAGGAGTCCATGCCCACACACTGGCAGCTCACTGACAAATATATTTTGTATGGATTTACTTGTACCTCTGCATATTACACTAAAAGTTATAGAACAAATTTAGGAGCATCATTACATTACATTACATTACATTACATTACGTCATTTGGCAGACGCTTTTATCCAAAGCGACTTACAATAACACATTTTTTGTCAGCAATAGAACAATCAACTATGGAGCACAGTCTGTGACAACTACAACTTCTGAAGGAACAGTGGTACAAGGTTGGTTAGGTTTTTTTTTTTTTTTTTTGCCTGTCAACTCCAACGCCTGTCATCAACAGACATGAGTGAGGGGTACTATATTCTCCTATCAAAACAGCTCAAGGGGTACATGAGACAAAAAAGGTTGGGAACCACTGCTCTAGGCTGTGGTCAAAGGTGCGGTGTGGTCAAAAATGCTCACATATCTTTAAGCTGCATCCTAGACACACGGTTGGCGTTTATCAAATGTAATATGGTACAAACGGTAATAACGGCTGGTTGCCCCAGCAAGTTTGAGAGGAGCAGGCAGCAAGCGAGACTACAAGCTAGTAAGCTAAATCAGCTCGCTAGCATATCGTTCATAATTGATAGTTAATGTCCCCCCCCCCCCCCCCCCCGATTGTAATAACGTTGTTACACGACACAATTCACACAGACACACACATTACGTCCAACGTGTGCATTGATTTAGCTATTTCTGTTTGTGTCAAACGAACTACCGTAGTTTAGCAGTTAGTGTTTAGTTAGCTTGTGCAAACGGCAGGTGCTAACTTTAAATTTGTGTAGCAGAACATCGGCGGTTTAAAACTTTGCACGGGAGATAAAAACTCAAACTACATGACTGTACCTTGAAGAAAAGTCGATGTACGCAACAGAACGTGTTGTTGGTCTGTGTCGACGAGTCGGTGATGATGGAGTCTGTTCTCTTTCCAGCAGTGCAGTGTTTCTCACAGCCAGCTCAATGGAGATGCAGAGTAGACTGGAGAGACTCTCAGAGACACTTTCGGAAAGTCCCAAGTACCGCCACGTGATTGGTCAGCGTCAATGTCAGCTAGAGTGGACGAATCTGGGGGGGGGGGGGGGGCGTGGGTGGGTCCCTTCCTAATCAATTATTACATTCAGGCAAGTCACCAGACAACCATTCAGAGGTCCTTTAACAACAACATGGCTGCCTTCTGTAGAGGCCATGATGTATCCGGTGGAAAAGGGCTAATAACTGTTACAATTTGACAAGAAACCTGACAGGTAACATTATGTTATTTAAATCGGTGAACTTAGTTTCTTCTCGTGTACATAAATAATTGCCTGGCTCGTTGTGCTAAAAGTTCAAAGGTGAGCTAACGTTAAGTTCGATAAGGCGAGGTAGCCAAACAACGTTACCCAACAACCTGTCTTGTGTCCCAGCGTATGGCATACTGCTGGTATACCAAGTAAAATAATGTGTAGCGATAAGCAAAGCAACATTATTTACATTTTTGAATGGAGTGTGGCGTGACGGTCTCTCCATACAAGAGAGATGTAATGAAGAGATGATGTAACTGGTAACGTTATGACCACTGACCTAAGTTATGACATCAACTTGTATCTTTAATGGCTAAACATTAACGTTACCTTGGGAAAACTTGATCAAAATGTCAGGAACTGAGATACAGACCAAGTAGCTAGGACTTAGTCAGAAAATTAACCCCCCCCTATTTAGACTAATTTTTAAGAAATAAATGAATGAAATACAATCATCATATAAAAGGGAGTAAGTTCTGTTTGTTTGTTTATTTATTTTTTATTTATTTATTTCAGGGACAGTAATGAACATTTGCATGTAAATGTGCCGGATTATAGCCTTAGCTAATTTCCATCCGTAGTCCCTCGACAGGTGAGGTACAAAAAGTTTAAAAGGAAGAAATAGAAAAATTAGTGCAATACATGGGGCATACATAACTGACAGGGGTACAATTTAACTGGGCACATACATACACATAAGGTAGGAAGGAAAGGGGACATACATATTCACGATGTGCAGTTCAAGTCAAGTGGGCACATACAGACCTTCAGTTCCGGTATATACAAAAACAACACATGAAACAAAAGGGTTTAAATATGGTCGCAGTTTTGATTTGATCTGAGCCATGACTTTAACACATTGAGTGCCAAGGACGTCTGTGGACGTCCTAAAAAAAAGTAACGAGGAGTGCCAAGGACGTCTGTGGACGTCCTAAAATCATAATTCATATTATTCCATAATTCTGCTGTTTAAGGTCGTACCCAGCCAGTGAGCATGAATCCCTTCAAGGGATCACACGGCGCCACCTTAAACATCTACACGGGAGCTGCGCCACCCACCTCAGATCCTTTACTTTGTGCAGGAGAAGCGGAGAAAGCCGTGATCAGAGAGACACCGATGCATGCTGCAGCCAGAGCCACACAGATTGCTCCGTCTGCAGCCGACAGTTGGCTACGATCCGCGCCCACAACTGAGCTCCTCCGCCTCTGTCTATCCGTCTGCACATAGTCTCTCCACACGACCACCCGCCAGAAAGGCAGCACCCGAAGCCGAACGGCCAAACCCCCTCCCGCAGTCCCGTTTGCCATTTCCTTGTTGCGCTGAGATCCGCCCGGGGCAAAAACGGAGTTAGCGAAAACAGACTGTGTGCGTGTGGGGAGGAGCCCGCAGCTCAGGGGTGGAGAGGGGGGGAGGGGGGGTGGGGCACGCAGGCTGCACAGAACTACACCATGTCACCACATCAGAAAATACCAGCCAGAGTCAGCGAATGTGCCCGAAATTAGAGTGCAAAAAGTACCGGTATTCATAAAAGTGACTTTATCTTGAAAAGTAAAAAAAGACAGCAGAAAACCCTTGAAAGTGCTCTTCTTTCAGAGGCTGTCATTTCATAATGGAACTGTCTAGAAACAAAAGTTCTTCTTTGAAATAAGCAGGAGTGTCCAATGTTTCATTAGAGTCCAGTCATTAGAGTCCAGCCCTAATAGAAAAAATTCTATAGCTGTTTTCAACTGAATGGAAGTGAATCTGGCACAGGCTCCAGACAATTTTACTGAAGCGCTGTGGCACTCAATGTGTTAAGAGGCCGATTTCGCAGCAAGAATATTTAATTGGTCGGCACGCCGTTCTCAGTAAGGCCGCTTTCGTTATTGAAACGGACAACATGCATGCATGCTCCTACTGTAGCCTATCTATCTGCATTTGCAGACACTCATGAACCCATATCTTCTGGACATTGCCTTGATGAAAAAACAATGTAGCTAAAAGTAATCCAAACTCCAAAGATCTAATGAGGCTAGTTATGGCAGCTCCATGCCTTCATGCCATACCCAAATGATGCCAATGCATTATCACTAGAGGTGTAACGATGCACATCATGACACGTGGTTGCGATACGATACTGGCTCATTTAGAGCGATACGATACTGGCTCATTTAGAGCGATACGATATTGACTCATTTAGAGCGATACGATATTGACTCATTTAGAGAGATACAATACTGGCACGTTTAGAATGATACGATACTGGCACGTTTAGAGCGATACGATACAATATGTAGGAATATGAGTTGATTAATCGTTACCCCTCGAATTCTGACAAATGTTACATGTGTTCCTCTGCAGGAGTGGCTCATCAATGAGAAGCAGCTTCATGTGTTTGGGATGAAGCTGCCTACTGGCTTCCAGCTCATTGGACAAGTGGTTTGTAACGTTACCTCCTCCATTTGTCATCTTGCACTTTGTACTCGTTTGCTGACACAGTGAACTTATCTCATTCACGTAGCGGATGAATTTACAACATGTGATTAGGCATGTGATGATGTGATTTTAATGCACACCTGCCAACCACCCAGACCATCTATCTACCTATATATACAATTGAGTATGTGGGCAATGTTTGTTTACATTTTTGTTTGCCGGCCACAGCTATGCCGTTTTACATGCAATCGTGCTGAAACTTTCAAGGGGTGTAAAGAGCCCGATGCGCAGTGGGCGAGGCCGCGCAGCGGGCGGGCCTACGCGCGCGAGATTGCTAGTGGTATAAAAGGCCAATATGGGCTGAATATATTTGCATACTGACATATCTGTCTAGACAGAGTAGACAGCTTTATTTGTCCTCAGAGAGGAAATTCTTTTTCACAGAAGTTGCGTACATAATACAAACATGTAGTAGGACATAAAATGTATAGGGTTTTACAAAGTACCGGATACAATGTACACTGTACAGAAACACATAAACATAGGTAACAGTAGCTTAAAACAGAGACGTATGTTGACACAGCACACCACACAGTAACTACAGTGCATGTTACATATGTAGGGTTTGTATGGCTGTTGGGACAAAGCTTTTGTCAAAACTTCAAACTTCTTACACATAGGTTGTCTTGTCTCTTCCTACAGCCAGAAGGAAGGAGAGTGAAGTGTTGATAGAGTGGCTGGTCTGGGTCATTTATGATGGTGTGTGCTTTGTGGGATGACACAGTCAGATAGCTTGGGGGTGGTGAGGTGATACTAATGAGTTTGCTGGCTAAGTGTGTTTGTTTTTCTGTATTCCAAACTTGGTATTGTGCATAAATAAATAAAGGGCAACTGGTTTCCTCTTGACATCTCAGGGCCTATCAGACTACACCAAGTGGCTCACTCACTACTCCGCCAAGCAACAAGACAATCCTGCTAAGCCAATCACATGCCGGTCATATGCCAGGTAAGAAAGCCTCCCCCTGCATACTGTAACACAGTGTTTCTCAACTACTGGGTCATGTCATCTTGTGAGGCAGCTAGATTGGGGGTGGCACAGCCATCAGGAGCAATTTGGGGTTCAGCGTTTTGCCCAAGGACACTTCGACATGCGGCCTGGAGGAGCCGGGGATCGAACCACCGACCTTCTGATTAGTGGACGACCCGCTCCCACAACAAAGAAATCTTGCCACGCTCCAATCTATTGGTTTGAATCTGAACCACCGGTGGTTTCACACCAATCAGCATCCTATGAGGCAGCTGGGGGCGGGCTTTAGGTGTGACACCAGAGAGAGAGCCCGCAATAGACATGGCCACAACAGTTAGTTCCCGCCGAGCAATTTGATTGGACAAGAGGCAATCCAGTTGTGCCGATATTTCATTATACCATCACTGTGTGTATGTCACTCCGCTTCACAGCTGTAACCTTGATTAGGCTGAGTTCAAACAGCATAGGGATGGAATGTATATATAATCAGTGTTGGGCAAGTTACTTTAAATTAGTAACTTAGTTACTTACTGCTCTGAAAAGTAACTTAGTTACTTTAAGTTACTCGTTACTTTCCAGATAGGAAAGTTACTTTTGAGTTACTTTTTTTTTAAACTCTCAATTCTCTTATTAATGCGCACACATTATTTTGGGGTTGCTGTAGCACAGTGTGGGACAAGACAACTGTCAAATTTGCCACTACAATGAAAAGCAGTGGAACAAGAAAACACAACACTTAGGCATTGAGGCATATTTATTGTTGCCTTCAAAACAAGCCTTCAAAAAGTAGCCAGTACACTTTTGGCAGTGTATAATTAACAACTGTATCAGTCACTGACAGTGAGCAGCAGAGCCCAGCGCTGCAGATAGGGACTATTGATTAGGGATGTTCATTTTGAAAAATTTCCATAATCGGGGAAAATTAACGATCAATTATCGATTATCGATCATATTAATAATAATATTTTTTTTATATATATATATTAGGGATGTCAACGGTTAACCGTTAATCGATTAACCGTCGCTAACGTCGTTGTTCGGTTATTGCTGTCGGTCTATCAGTTAATATAAAATTTTTTTTTTTTTTTTTTTTTTGTCTATTTACTCAATGAGCTCATGCCCAAACAAGGCGTGTCTATTTAGATGCTGAAATGTTAATGCTTTTTGTGTTAGAAATTCTAACACAAAAAGAATTTGTGTTGAAATGTTGATGCTTTTTGTTAATGCTTGTTAATGCTTTTTGTGTTAGAAATTCTAACACAAAAAGCATTAACATTTCAGCATCTAAATAGACACGCCTTGTTTGGGCATGAGTTCATTGAGTAAATAGACAAAAAAAAAAAAAAAAAAAAAAAAAAACTTTTTTTTTTTTTTTTTTTTTTTTTTTTATATTAAAAAATTATGAATTAACCGATAGGTTAATCGATTATTAGCGTCGGTTAATCGAAAGTGAAATTAACCGAAAATTGACATCCCTAATATATATATATATATATATATAATTTTTTTTTTACAAAATGAATGCCTATGGCAGAAAATACGAAAGACAGCGTGTTCTCCTCAATGAACTCTTTATTTCAATGTGTCTCCTCTCCAACACTGCTGTCCCCGGTGCATGCCGGTGTGAATTCCCCATGTTTAAAACAGTTTTGTTGGCACAAAGGCCCGTGCCCAGCCAGAAAACTAGAGACTATATGAAGCTCCACCTCACGTTAGTTGACTGTGCAATGGAGTGGGGCGAGGAGGAACGAATTCCACCCAAACCTAGTCCAATTTTTTTTTTTTTTTTTTTTTTAATAATAACAAAATCGATAAGAATTCCACATGATCGATTCCATTCCTTAACGATCAATTATCGATTTTCGATAACTGATGAACATCCCTACTACTGATAGGGACAGAGCAGAGCCCCAAAGCAGCTGCTCATCGCGGCTGCCTTTAACTCATTGAGTGCCAGCCACTTTTGGAGAACGGACGCTCCCAGTGCCAGAGTTTCAGAGCGTTTTCAGTGATTTCTCGAGGCCCACAGAATATTGTGTGATATTACTATGTAAACACCGAACACGCACAAAGAACGATGAGACTCTATTGTATCAGCAGCAAAAAAAAGTTTATTGATATCATTTTCCGTTCTTTAGTTATCAGCCGGAGAAGATAGGTCAAAAACAGAAAAAATTGGCGTTTCCATCTAGAAGCTGAGATATTGAGCCTTTTGTGAAATATAGCATTTCAAGCAAATCATTGACTCTGAAGCTAATATTTTCTGACCTGAAACATCTGAACAGTAATTTCCTTCAATATAACAGCACCCCCACCACCCTCTACTGCAAACTCCTCCTCCGTGGGTGTGTCTCTGGTGGCTCTGCTCGCTCTGAGTGCTGCTTGTGTCAGGCGAGTCTCTGCTGCCTGGATGGCGGCCGCTCGTCGCGGCAGTCTGGATCGGGCTCGCTCGTTTCTGGGGTTCGGTTGTGAGCTGGGATGAAGCTGCGTCTGATTCTGGGCTTTCTGGGCTTTCTGCTGCCCTGCGTGCCCCACCCCCCTCCTCCTCCTCCGTGGGAGTGTCTCTGAGGCTCTGCTGCGTTTGCTCTCGCTCTGCTTTTGCTCCGTCTGCACTGAAAAGTGCGCTGCATCCCCCCGCTTTTTCACAGCCTGTCGCCGGCTCCCAGCTGAGAATAATGTAACTTTTCAGAAAGACGCTGGTGTCGGCAACTAAATCATATGGAGGGGCTATCGCAGACGGAGGGGCTCAATTGTGGCAGCAGATGGACTGCTGTTCACAGGCACAGCTAACGTTATGCTTCATGCATATTGATGCGATTTCCGTTTCCTCATGACTTCTTCTCTCTTTTCTCCTGGCCTTTCTCTAATCTGGAGAGCACTGTCGCCACCTAATGGGTCGGTAAAATAGGTTATACACATTCAACATGCCCCCAAATTTTACAGGAGATAGATCTGGCTTTGATCCACGTCCCACCGTCAAAAAACGCAATTGACGACTTTAGTCGTCATTGGCACTCAACGTTACTAAAGCAATTGACGACTAAAGTCGTCATTGGCACTCAATGAGTTAATAGCAGTTCATCTCCAAAAGGCACCAGACTTGCAGGCATTTTTTTTCCATTTCATGACCAAACAACGCGAAACACACCGTGAACACCCTCCAACGCGAGGGGAATCTGTGAGTGAGAGACGAGTGCTTGCCTGGAGCCGCAGGGCACTGGGAGAGGAGCGAGGAGGAGAGGGCTCCATGCTGCTGACTCGCCGAGCTGCCCGAGCAGTGTGAAGTGAACACCGCTACCGTACACAACACAGCTCGCGCAAAATGACCCATTTCACTATCAGAATTTGGTCCAGTAACATTAGAAAGTATAGAAGTGCCGCGCGATTACTTCCTCATCAGACCGCCGTCAGACTCCAGGCGTTTTCCTCTCTACCCTCGCTGCTGTAGGTCCCGCACAATCATTTTACCTGGAAATACTCAGTGATTAAGGGGCTCACGCACAAATGTTGGTGCAGTTCGACTTAAAAAAAGTGAAGTAACGAGTAACGAGCCTGTTTAAACCGCAATAATTGTAAGTATGTTACGTTACTGATGAAGTAATTCGTTACAGTACTCATTACCGCAAAAAGTAACTTAGTTACTGTAACGCGTTACTTAATAACATACAGTATATATAATATATGCGCTATGGATACATTTGACCTTATAATCCACACTACCAGGGTGCGCCGGGTGACAAACAAACCTTCAAAGGAAACACAGTTTACTCTGAGCCTCGCGGAGAGGTTGCTGAGAGGTTGAAAAATAAATGTCGCTAAAGAAGAAACAACACATTCTTTCCTATTTTCCACCGAATGTGAGGACATGTTTGTTTCTATGAAGTAGCTCCGTTATGAGAGAAGCCTGCTGCAGCAGCCTGTCCACTGTATGAAATTCAAGCCGCACACAGTACTTGTTCCCCGAGAACGCACACCGGAGTCCCCCCACTAACAACTATGACATTGTCCATTACGATGCTTAAAGGATGGCTTTACCGATTATCAACCCACTTTGGATCATTATAATGTTGTTAAAGTCAAGCTGAACCCATTCGTCACGTGTAGGGATCGACCGATATGGGTTTTTCAGGGCCGATATCGATATCGATTATCGGCAATGAAAGACACCGATAACCGATATTTTGGAACCGATATATGTTTGCAGTAAAAATTTAAATCTTGGTGTCAAAATTTAGAATAACACGACCCGTTGTTGAAATTCATTTTCTTCAGTTTATCCAACTACAATATTATTTGAAAATATTCACTCTATTAATATTGATATGAATCAAAGTGTGTGTGTGTGTGTGTGTGTGTGTGTGTGTGTGTGTGTGTGTGTGTGTGTGTGTGTGTGTGTGTGTGTGTTTGTTTGTTCAATCTAGTGGAGACTTGGGCACATTATCAAGATAAAGCTGTGGACTTATACTTTTAACAAACTAACACCGACTCACTACAGTAACAAAATAATAGAGGGTTTCCCTCCGCTTACACCTGACACTAACCTCACCCCCAGGCTCTCAAAGGAGAATACTGAAACAAACACGTTCATCCGTGCATCCGCTGATGTAATGTCTCATCCTCGTTTATTCGGTTCCTTGTTTCATTCTAGAGTCCGCTGACGAAATGTCTCGTCCTAGTTTATTCGGTTCCTTGTTCCAAGCAGAGAGAGAGTCAGAGAGAGCAGAAAAAAAGTCTGCTGCAGCTTGCCCAGACATGCCTGCCTGCCAATGTATTTTTCGGACACGCAGCGCGACTGGATCAATAAAACAGCTTCGCTACTGACAACCATGGCCATTTGATTCAAAAAGAGCGACGCTACACCGTGGACACGCACGCTACTATGGAATTAAAAACTAGTGCCCCATACACTGCTTTGTGAGGTTACTAGGCTATTTTGCCCTCTTCAACAGCGGTGGACGGTGATAAGTTTGAGTTGCACTTGCACAGCAGGCACCAACGTTACTCAAAGATATATGCTATCAGTACACAAATAATCTCTGTTATCTTATCGTTATCACTGCAACAAAGTGCATGCGCGCATTTTCAATGATACTGCTTCATCTCTCTCACTTATAGACAGACCTATCTCCACACACTTTGCACTGTGCGAGGCTGCGCTTCATACGAATCGCTCATAAGATCGTGGTGTTTTTGAAATGTCAGCGTAGGTAATTATTATGTATATTAACTTTAGTACAACTTCGGCATGGCAATATCTGCAGCTTTACCTTAACACTGTGACTGTGACACAGTCGCAACAGCCAACTAGTCAAGTCCGCTCCACAGAGGCAGCACAGCTCAGACGGCCACGGCCTGCCTCTGTGCAGGCTGGAGCACTGAGGTGTCAGATTTCATCTGAGCAGCTCTCTGAGGCCATTTACACCTGGCGTTAACATGTGTTTTCTGTGATCAGATTGCAATCAGATTGTGTTTTATCACTTGAAATGCCAGGTGTAAACACCCCCAAAACGCAGGATTGCAATCTGATCGGCCAAACCACCTCCGGAGGTGGTCAGGGATGCATTGTGTACACATTGAACACAAGTGTAAATGCAATGTGTCCTCTCAATCTGGATACAGCAACTGTATGCGGATTGAGAGGACAACCATTTCTGCAATCTGATTGCAATCTGATTGCAATCAGATTGCAATCAGATTGCAATCAGATTGCAGAAAACGCATGTTAACGCCAGGTGTAAATGGCCTCTCTGATAGGCTATTGCTCGATGTGTAACCAATCAGATAGCGCTGTGGGAGGGACATTGCTCCAGATCACACAGAGGGAACTACAGTACTGTAGGAGAGGCTCCTTCCAGCCGCAGCAGCTGCAAATTAGCGCATTTTTTTATTAAATTATTATATCGGCAAACAGCCAATGAAAATGCCGATACAGATAATCGGCAAAATGTTGAATATCGGCCATAATAATCGGCCAAACCGATAATCGGTCGACCCCTAGTCACGTGCGTCTGAGTCCGTTTCAGACTGAAAACATAATTTGTCTGACAAAACAAACATGATGACAAGTTGAGAGGCGGGTCATAGTATCATGTTGATGATTTTATTTGACAATTCTGGGGACTGGATTGGGCTTTGGCCAATCCTGGCATGTTCCGCCTCCAAATCGAGGGGGATTCAGTGTGTTGTGCCGCTCCCCTCAGGAAGAGCCTGCTGACTGACGCGAGGTTAGTGGCTGAGTGGAGCTCAGCGAGCCGCAGGCAGCCAGCTGCCTTCGTGTTGCCGAGCGGAGAGTGCAGCACGTCGGCCTAGAATCTCCGAGGGGCAACTCCTGACAACCAGGCTCTCTGTGAGGTGGCGAGGCGCGCGCCAATATCGCCATTGCATTAAATAATATTCCTGGAATGCGACTTTTTTTTTAATATATTTTATTTTCATATTTTAAATTTTTATAGAACACAAACAAGACAAAACAGACAAACAGGCTCAGACACAGAGGAAAGAAAGAAAAAACAAAACAAAACAAAACAATATAATCAACATTACAAAGTGGTGCCGCCAGCTACCTAAGGTGCTTATGTTCTTGTAAACGATATACTTGGGATTTCACTCAAGGGCTCTATGGGAAGCCAGCCGGGCGAGTCACCCGTCACCCCTAGCCTCGGTTGAGGTAGACCATGTGGATGTGGAGCATGCCAGCCGATGCCGACAGAAATAGAGTGTTTCTGTTGTACTGAGTGGCACTCAGGGATAGCGGAACGCATCTGAACTTGGGGGAGCCGGGGGGCATGTCGGGCCCCCCCCCCCTTCACACACACACACCCACACACACACACACACACACGTCTGTGAACCACCATCATTGATTATTATTATTATCATCATATAAAGATTTTGGTCGTTTGAAGCCAGATTCATATACTGTAGGAATATCTCATTTTAAATTAACATTAGGATTAGACGGTTGTGATGTCAGTATTCAGTCTTAACAATCATATATTTGCTCCTTTTCTCACTCACTCCTATGTCACCACCTGCTCTCACTGCAGGGTTTGAGATTCAACTTTTTTTTATCACCAGCCAATATGGCTGCTAGATTTTAAAGTTACGAGCCAATTAATTTCAACTAGCCAAAATGTTTTTCTTGAAATAAACCAGAATATGAGTGCGACTGGGTTTTACAGCAGGGCTATTCAACTAAATTGTTCAGGGGGCCACATTGTCAGAAACCTAAGGGACCGGGGGCCGGACCGTTCCCCGAGCCAGTACACTTGATGGAAAGACTAGATTTATCTGGCGAAGAGGACAGTGAACAAAGAGAATGTGTCACAATCAACGAAGATTTTTCAGCTCTGTCTAATCCTGCGGTTGTGGAAACCTTTTTCCATATCCCCAAAATCAACTGGAAAAAACGCCCCATGCCGGCTGGACCTAATGCACAGTTATCCATCGAGTAAGTGACCATAATAATGTACTTTTTTGCATGTATGGGGCACATAGTGCTGGATATTACCTCGTTCAGCTGTATAACAAATGGTCTCTTCATCATGTATAAATGAACATGTAGGCTATCATTGGCTAATAGGCTACTTCCATGATAGTTTGGTTATATAGCCTATTTATTAGGCAACTAATTTAAACTCTTTGTTGTCTTTCAAAACTTTTATCCTCGACTACTGATACGCAGGCGCAGTGCGCTGTTTACAGTGGTTTCCATGGTGCTTTGAGCATAGGCTTTGAGGCGCTGTGTGAGATCAATGCGCAATTCACAGCCCAGCGCTATTCCTGGGGGCTTGGTTGCTATAGGGCTTGGAAGGTTGTAGAGAGTCGGGGGTTCGAGCGGTGGGGGTGGTGGGAAGGGGTGTGGTGAGGGAAAGGGGAGGGGCTAGGGAAAAGGCCATAGCTAGGGATAGGAAGGTCATAGAGGGTCAGGGTTTGAGGGGTGGCTAGGGGGGTGTGGGGGTCAAAGAATGGGGGTGGGGGCAGGGAATG
>NC_139647.1:24651002-24681002 GCF_964638095.1 Poromitra crassiceps
TGGGTGGATTTTGAGTGTCGCCGGCGCCCTTCGGACGCCGGCGAAAAATTTGGGCCGTTTGAAGCCAGATTTGGGACGTTTGAAGCCAAATTTGGGCCATTTGTAGCCAGATTTGGGCTGTTTGAAGCCCAATTTGGGCCGTTTGAATCCAGATTTGGGCCGTTTGAAGCCCAATTTGGGCCGTTTGAAGCCCAATTTGGGCCGAGTCCAATTTTACAATGAGATGCACCCACTTTAACCCTGAATAAAGTAATAAAACCACTAGTAAACCAGTAGGCGGCGATGGCCTGCTGTTCAGTGAGTGGCCTGACTGGGGGCACCAACATTTTTTTTTTTTTTTTTTTTTTTTGCAGGCCAGGCCACCGGGCATTTGCCCGACGTGCCCGATTATGCAGTCCGCGCCTGGGAGAGCCCCTGGTGGTTGTCTGGTGAACTGCTTTGATCTTCCTCTGTCTTTCCACAGGAGAGCCCCTGGTGGTTGAAGCCATGAAGAATTTTGCTGAGCTCACTGATCAGGCCAGGTTGGTCGGAGTGGTTTTTACACATCTTTAAAACACTGCAATCCTCCTTATTATAACTAGTGCAGTGCCCCTTCCCCCATGCACCACCCCGTGGGCGCTTCCCCCCCGCACACACACTGCACTCTGTCAGGTCCCCCTAAGCGCAAGTTTGAAGTCGATCTGACAAACGGTTCTCGAGATACGCGAAGTACAGACAGTCCTGGAATAAGTCCAAATTGCATGAAATGCGGCACCGCACTCCCCAAGTTTGAAGTAACAATCTGAGAAATGTTTCTCGAGATAAACTGCTTTTTGTGTTGCCAGTAGGTGGCACTATGTCAAATTGCAAGAAATTCAGCGCCACACTACTTCCGAGTTCCCAGGAGCACACTCCCCAAGTTTGAAGTCAATCGGATGAATGGTGCTCAAGATAAACCACGTTTTTTGTTGCCAGTAGGTGGCGCTCTGCACAAAAATTGCACAAAATTCTGCACTGCTCTATGTCAGGTTCCCAGCAGCACACTTAACAAGTTTGAAGTCGATCAGATGAATGGCTATCGAGATAAACCACTTTTTGTTTTGCCAGTAGGTGGCACTATGCCAAACTGCACGGAATTCAGCTCCCTGCACTCCCTTGAGTCCCCCTAAGCGCACTCCCCAAAGTGGAAGTCGATCGGACGAGCGGTTCTTGAGATAAACCGCATTTTTTATGTTGCCAGTTTCAGAGAAGCTGAAGCTTCAATTATGAAGCTGCAATTATGCCTAATTGCACGAAAACAGGGCACTGCACTGCACAATAGGGTACACTCCCAAAGTTTGAAGTCGATCCGACCAACGGTTCTCGATGGCATACAGCAGATGATGCTCATCCATAAGCAGTGGTGGAAATGGCCAGGTTTTACTCTGGGAACCCTACTTACACAGGATGGGGGTTCCCAGAAGTGGCGTGGCCCTAGAGCACGGATACTCAACTTGCTTTGCCTGGGGCCGCTTTTGCAAAATGACAGGAGGCAAGGGGCCAGTCAATAAACATTAATATTAATATTTCTGTAGCAGATTGTAGGATTTTGGGGTGTCAGCCGGAGTTTAGTCTCACATTTTTTTGCATAGTTAATACATATAGTGTAAGCCGTGTTGGGCAAGTTACTTTCAAAATGTAATATACTACATATTACGAGTTACTTTCATTTGAAAGTAATAAGTTACTTTACAATACTACTTTCTGTGTAAAGTAACTCGTTACTTATTACACTACTTTTGCATTACTTTCACCAAAATAATAGCAGCAGCAGAATGACATCGCCGCCCCGGAACCATCCCGAAAAATAATTTCAACCGCCTTGAGTCGGTGTAAACAATCCAAAATTCTAAATGATATTCTTTTCCTTTGTTATTGTCATCTATAGTGGTTATTTGCATAAAAACACACAGTTTGATTAGGAAATGATTGTATCTTTTTTATTATGTGCTTTGATTTAATGAAATGTAACTCAATTTGTAACTTGAGTTACTTGACAAAGTAACTGGTATAATATTACTTAAATCCTATAAGTAATAATTTATATTACTGAGTTACTGCTAATATATTACATGTAATATGTTACTTTTGTAATGAGTTACCCCCAACACTGACTGTAAGTGCCTGGGTGGCGAGCAGACAGCCATATTTGACAATTTAGCTGGAGCTCAGTCAAATTTTATTTAACCGTATTTTTCATTGGGAATTAGGAAATTGTCGGGGGGCCACTCTGCACCCTATCGCGGGCCGCATCTGGCCCCCTGGCCGCAAGTTGAGTATCACTGCCCTAGAGGATATTATTTCCGAATGCGTGACTCATTATAGCCACATGAAAATCTCTTAGAAATCTCACTTAACTAAGATCATTGAGCTCTACTGATTATTTCCCCTTCACATGAATATTAATGCTGCTTATTCAGCTTACAAATACACCATTCTCTGCTCATTTCATGCTGCCCTCTTTGCAAGACATTTTTTAATAGGAACCTGAGGAGGGATACTGGCCGGCCCCCCTCATTTACTCACATCAAAGTAAACAGAGGGTCTTGACAGTGAATGGAGGCCATTCACTGTCAACGACGCTACGTTTACTTATCTCACTACTGTCCACGACCCGTCAACGACCCTCTTAAAGCTGGGGCTTAGGGCTTGAAGGAGCAGAACTGAAGACAAATATTCAAAGATCGAACGTGTTTCGCGTCTGAATCGCACGGAAACAGGGCACTGCACTCCGTCGGGTCGCCATCAGCGCACTCCCCGAGTTTGAAGTCTATCGCTAAGCCACACCCCGACGCAGACGAGCCAATCACAGCACGAGTAGCTCCGCAATACACTCGGACAACCGGAGCCGAGAGCTCCATAGAGAAGCAGAAGAGAAGCAGAAGAAATCGGGATTCTCCTCTGGTTCTATGGTGTTTCATACAGTTATAAGTAGAAAAAACTGGTCAAACGATGTGCATGGGGGTAAATGCAACATTACGAGGTATCCTGGGAGGCCAGGCAATTGATAATATTAAACTAGTAAACGTAGATCCACTCACATCCACAATGATGCTGGTGTTTGGACGTTAAATCTGCAATCGTGGTGACAGCGAGATGACGAGTCTTCTCCCTCATTTGCCTTCCGTGATCCAAAGGTATCATGAAATCATCATGGTATTCAGAAAGTCGGCAAAAGAAAATGCTGAATTATGCGAGTTTCCAGCCATTACGTTATGCACGTAATGCCGGAGTTGGTTGAAGAGGAGGCGCATTGATTGATGTGATTAAAACATCGCCAGACACCAGTCAAACCCTAAAACGAGGGAATTAATCTTGTTCCCCAAATAAATGTGAGGTAGTCTAAAGAGAAAACATGATGGAAAAAGTGGTCTGCTGTAGGCTGCCTCTCCTGATCTGCTACACCCATGCATGGTGCTGTTGTCTCGCTATGAAAAACATCGACACTAAGTTTCTTGATTATACAGAGGTAGGCCTACATAAAATACATTGCCAGGCGCCACTCTTCAATTGGGCATATATATAATCCATGGAGAGGTTACTCAAGTGAATAAAATGTAAATTCTGGATGTCAGTCACCTGTTATCCCCACTGGTTATCTTCTGTCTTCTGTCTTCCTTTGTTAAAAGTGCATGTTTGGTTAAAGATTCGCTAAAGCCGTTTCCATGCACGTATATCGCATTTATTTTTATCGATAGCTTTAAATGTTGTACATCGCCCTCCATGGCATAGTGAAGTACTTTATGATGGCTTCTAGACAATATCCGGCCTCAAAAAGTTGTTTAGAGCCTCTTGGGATATAACTTTGACAGTGACGGCTGCCATTTACTCGAGTCAGCCTGCCCTGTGTTTGTCCGAGTGAGGACGGGGGGTGGGGCTTAGCGATAGGTCAATTATAGTATAGATAAAATTGCCTACGTGGACGGGCGGGTAGCAAGCGGTGGTAGTCACGATTTGCGTCACGAAAGTGACATCGGGCAAAGTGGCGTCGGCCCGATACCACGCCACCCGCCCCCCCCCCCCCCCCCCCCCCACACACACACACACACACACACACCCTCGATATAGTGCCACCTACTTGCAAACAAAAAGCATTTTATCTCGAAAACCGTTTGTCCAATCAACTTCAAACTTGGGGAGTGCGCTTTCAGGGAGCTGATGGAGTTCAGTGCCAAATGTTGTGCTATTCGGCATAGCGCCACCTACTGGCAAACACAAAAAGTGGTTTATCTCAAGAACTATTCGTCCGATCGACATCAAACTTGGGGAGTGCGCTTAGAGGGACCTGATGGAGTGCAGTGCCGAATTTCGTGCAATTTGGCATAGCGCCACCTACTGGCAAAACAAAGTGGTTGATCTCGACACCCAGGAAGTGCGCTTAGGGTGAGTTGACAGAGTTCAGTGCAATGAATTTCGTGCAAATTAGTATAGCGCCACCTCCTGGAAACACAAAAAGTGGTTTATCTGGGAACCACCCAGAACACACACAGCACACAACGCAATACTGGGTCGGAGTTCCAGCAAACTAGATATGAATGCAGCGTAGCGGCCTAATAATCTCGTAATGTTAAAATCACAATAGCGGAGTTTCCATCCAAGCATTTTTTGCGAATTATGTAGGGCATAATCAACTCCTAGGTGTGCGTTAAATGATTTTAATGCACGACGTGGAGACAAAGAACCACCCGACGCACTAGCAGAGGGTGGTTTCCTCCACAAAGTGCATTAGAATCGTTTATGTCAATGCTCAATGCCCATGTGCACTTTCAGATTGATTAGCCAACCCATTGAGGAGGAAAATGGATGCAGACAGACAGAGTTTTCCTCATTTTCTAGTAGGATTGAACTGGAAAAGCAGAATGGAAATGGCAACATTTCAAGTTTCCCCCAGTATCTTTTTAACACTTAGAAATTAGCTTTGGAGGCTCTGAAATGTCCATAAAATATCTGTCCTTTAGATGAAAGTGTGAAATGTGGCCAACATTAGCTGATGTGGTAGAACAATATCAACTTACTCAATGCTTATTGAATCTTGAAAATGTATTCAGTTTTTCTCATGGATGTGTTTTTTACTTTGAGGAAGTGTATTTACTTGCTTCAAATCAGCTGATGGAAACATACTTAATGTTCTTTTTTGTGAGGTTCCAAATGCATAGAATTCACTTAACAGTTGTATGGAAACCTTGCTAATCTAATTTTATGTTACATCTCACCAATGAACGTATCCTAAACGGTTTCCCTCAAGGATGGCTTTGGAGCACGGAGACTGGAGTCAGCTGGCAAAGCTGATGGACCAGAACTTTGAGCTGCGGAGGTGAGCTCTCTGTTTCTATTGGCTGTGTTCACATTACGGTCAGGACAACACAGCCAAAGCCAGAACAATAACAATGTTTCCTCCAGGTCCGTTTACACCGAGGACTGTCTGGGTCCTGGGAACCTCAAGATGGTCCACCTGGCGAGGCAGGTAGGTGCATGTCCCTTGTTTGATCCAACAACATGTACTGTACACCTTCCTCTGTCTTGTATGTTCTGTGTATGTATTCACACTGTTTTCTGCTACTTGCTGCAGTTTGGCTCAGCTGTGAAGTTACCAGGCAGCGGGGGCGCTGTAGTGGGGCTGTGTCTGGACCAGCAGAAACTGGTAAGGCTGTCATACCCTCAACTGCTCGCCTTCACCTGCTATAGGCCCCTTTCACAGCAACTGTTTTGAGGTGGCAGGTGTAACCAATAACATTAATGAGGGCCCTGGCACTGGAACACCTACAGACCTGCAAACTTGCACGT
This sequence comes from Poromitra crassiceps, assembly GCF_964638095.1. NCBI lineage: Eukaryota > Metazoa > Chordata > Actinopteri > Beryciformes > Melamphaidae > Poromitra > Poromitra crassiceps. Next base: position 24,656,805 of record NC_139647.1, read on the forward strand.
ATTTTGTGTAGCAGGAGTGCACACATTTTGACATCAAAGTATGCTGGTACAATTTGTCACTTCAAACTACTCAAACAGGCGTTGACGCCTTTGAATTCAGTTGTGCACGTGCAGTATCCAGGTCGTACTCAAAATGGTGTCCCAAGTTTGGCAGGTCTGCACCTAAATGGAATGGAACCATCATTAACTCATTCTCCGCCATTGGTGTCTCGGAACGTCATTTAAGAGACGTTTCCCCGCCATTGACGTCAGGTGACGTCGATAGGTGTTTTCACCATCATGTGATACAGTAGATGGTGCTCTTGGCCACCTTATGAACCTTTCACTTTATGTAACTTCTATTGTATTCTATTTTATTATGTCCGCCAGGCCAAAATCGCCGGGAGGACATCATGTTTTGGCTGTGTGTGTGCGTCTGTGTGTTCTCCTCTCCTAACGTGATATCTGAGGAACGCCTTGACGGACTTTCATCAAATTTGCCTCAAACGTCGACTTGGACTCAAGGATGAACTGATTAGATTTTGATGTTCAAAGGTCAAAGTTCAAGGTCACTGTAACCCAGGGGCGGACTGGGATCATAATTCAGGCCGGGCATTAGATACCAAGCAGGCCAGGCCGATACGGGCCGACGCGCGTGCCGGCGACCTTTGCGGTGAAAAATTTGGGCCGTTTAAAGCCCAATTTGGGCCGTTTGAAGCATACTTTGGGTCGTTTGAAGCCCAATTTGGGCCGTTTGAAGCCCAATTTGGGCCGTTTGAAGCATACTTTGGGTCGTTTGAAGCCCAATTTGGGCCGTTTGAAGCCCAATTTGCCCGTTTGAAGGCCTGCTGTTCAGTGAGTGGCCTGACTGCGGGCACCAATTTTATTTTTATTTTATTATTTTTTTGCAGGCCAGGCCAGGCCACCGGGCATTTGCCCGACGTGCCCGATTATGCAGTCCGCGCCTGCTGTAACCTCATGAACACCATTCCCAAGTTCGTTAACGCGATATCTCAAGAAAGGCTTGATGAAATGTCTTCCAATTTGGCTCAAACGTCGGCTTGAGACACAAGGATGAACTGATTAGATTTTGGTGATCAAAGATCAACAGTCAAGGTCACTGTGACCTCTCGAATGCCATTTTCAAGCTCGTTAACGCCATATCTCAGGAATGTCTTGATGGAATTTCTTCAAATTTGCCTCAAACTTCCACTTGGACTCAAGGATGAACTGAATAGCTTTTGGTGCTCAAAGTTCAAGGTCACTGTGACCTCACAGCCGCGCTCGTTAACGCCATATCTCAGGAACGCCTGCTCACTTTTTGGCGGAGGCACATTGTTGGCGGTCGTTCTAGTTTTAATTTATAAACAAAATCCATTCAGCTTTTTTCCAAACGACTTCACAAGTCAACGGCGAGTGGCTTCAGTTTTCCCCCTGCCCAGGGCCGTTTCTGGCCCTTTTGGGGCCCTATGCAACATCTTACAGTGGGGCCCCCAAACCACTGTCATCATAATATCCCTGAATGAACATGAATTACGAGGCATAGTTCATCATCAATAAACCTTCCAATTAATCAATTACGCACAATATTAACAATAACAATGAATGAATGAATATTTTATTTTCGTCTCAGGACAATTGACCATCCCACATGCGATTATCAGACACATCAACATTCAGTAATGAACAAAACATTCCGGTGTGTTACCCAACCAGCAAGACAACATGAATGACGAGGCATAGTTCATCATCAATACCCCTTCGGTAACACTTTATAATGACGTTCAGTCGTAAGTCATTTATAAGCCCTTAGTTAATGATGAACTAACCATTTACAAAACATGAATATACATTTGTAGATGATTAATAAATGCTATGTTAACATATCACAAATGTGTTGTAAGTCATCTATAAACTTTTAGTAAATGAGGTGTTCCTCACCTGTTATAAATGATGTGTTAATCATTTACAATTAATTTACAAGTATTTCTGCACCCCCTAATCTAAAGTGTAAACCATTCATCGCACATAAATGTGTTATATACAAGCTCTGTCAAAATTGAAGCCAATGCGGAAGTGCACTTAATCCTGCATTCTTTCAAATGGCCTGCAGGGGGGTGACCCATTGGTCTGTGCACTTCTGTTTTTTGATGCCTCACTTATGGCATTTTGGCCATTACCATCTTGGATCTCGACACAAGTCCAGGGGTTTCCCACAGAGCATGGCCTGCTATTGGTCCGTGATCGGCGAGCTGTGTGATCAGTGGACAAGCGACCTGTCAATCACGCCCCAAAACATAGTCTAAATATAGCGATTGAGACCATAACCGCATTAGGAAAGTATTTACTGAAGCCATACTTAAGGCTTCAAAACAGAAGTCCACAAACCAATGGGTCGCCCCCTGCAGGCAAAGAGGACACTTCCGCATTGGCTTCAATTTTGACAAACAGAGGTACCCCCTTGTATGTAACACATTTATGTGTGATGACTGGTTTACACTTTAGATTAGGGGATGCAGAAAGCCTTGTAAATGAATTGTAAATTATTTACACATTATTTACAACAGGTGAGGAACACTTAATTTACTAAAGGTTTATAGATTACTAACAACACATTTGTATATGTTAACATAACATTTATTAATCATCTACAAATGTATATTCATGTTTTGTAAATGGTTAGTTCGAGGGATACACCGATCCACATTTTTTCACTTCCGATCCATTTCCGATACCTGAATTTGGATATCTGCCGATACCGATATTATGCCGATACCAATATTTGTTTTGAATATACAGTATAGGCAAAGATTTGGCCAATTAAAGTTTTTTTTTTTTTAAATATACCTTGCAAAAAGCAGACAAAATTAAAAAAATATACAAGGCAAAGAAGGATACTATTATACATGGGCAAATTACGGCCCGTGCTGGAATTGCAAAAAAAAAACAACGATTCCAATCCGATCCGTGAATTAGTGCCAATATCGGCACCTGATACCGATATTGGATCGGATCGGCCACATCCCTAGTTAGTTCATCATTAACTAAAGGCTTATAAATGACTTACAACTGAACGTTATTATAAAGTGTTACCCTCCCATAGCCACCAACTAAAAACTAAACATATACTGTATATGCTGAGCAGTCCATGTATACACAGCATAGAATTATTTTGCAAATTGAATAGAGGGTATGCACACCCACTGGAACACGCCCCCTCAACCGGGAATGAGTGTCAAAATGAAATGGAATAAGTCATATTACTGTAACTTATCACCCAGTATTGGTGCCAACATAGGTTTGAAAGCAGAAAATGTGTTACTACAGTTACTATCGACAGCGACAGTCTTTGCTCTCTGGTTTCTTACTGTTGTGAGAGACTTCTTCAACTACACACATCTTGACTATGCTACAAATGACTCATTAGTCTGTGTTTGTCCCACTAGGTGGAGATGAGGCAGGCTTTCCAGGAGGCAGGCTGCGTCTTCTGCCTTATCACACCGTACGACCCATCCACCAGCGGCCCGGACTAACCTCTCATCATACCTTCCACAACTAATGATTATTTTCATTATCCATTGATCTGTTGATTATTTTCTTCACTAATCCATAGTTTGGTCTATAAAATGGTGAAAAATGATGATCACCTTTCCCCCAAAGCCCAAGATGACATGCTCAAATTTCTTCTTTTGTCCTGACCAACAGTCCACAACCCAAAGATAATAGAAACAGAAACACTAAAGAAACTAATAGAAACAGAACATTTAATAAGCTGGAACCAGAGATTTTTTCTCTCGTAAAAATTAGTCTAAAACCATAATCGATTTTAAAAAGTAGTTGGTGATTAATTTTCTAACGATGGACTACCGTAAATTCCGGACTATAAGCCGCGGCTTTTTTCCCGTTTTTTGGCCTTTTTTGGCCCCTGCGGCTTATATAACGGTGCGGCTTATCTATGGATTTTTTCAAAAAAAAAAAAAAAAAAATCTCTCTTTTTTAGCACTCTTTCTAACTATAAATCCACTTCTGTTTTAATTTCCTCTCTTGCCCTCTTTTCACCACACAGCGGACACTGTGTGCACTGTAAAAAACAACACAGGTGGTGTTGTGTTATGTTGTTTTGTTGAAATGTTAATAAATGGGAGCTTCCTCAAACAGCCATCTCTTTCCCGACAATCCCCTCTGTGCATGAACCCTTACATATGGTAATTAAACATTAAAACACAATAAAAAAAAAAAAAAAAAAAATACCATTAAAACACCCGCGGCTTATAGTCCGGTGCGGCTTATATATGTAAAAAAACAGTCAACTTTGCAGGTGCGGCTTATACTCCGGTGCGACTTATAGTCCGGAATTTACGGTAATCGATTCATCGACTAAACATTGCCGCTCATTAAACAAATTCTAATCCTCGAGTCATCATCCATTGTTCTGCTTTGTCTTATATCAGGGGTTTTCAAAGTCTGAGACTGTGGGCCTCCCTCCAGACAAAGCTTGGAAAAGGGCAACCCCTCCCAGCTTACTTGCTCAGTTTCACTCAAGTCCTGGATTCCTATGGGATCATGATTATGTTATTATATCCCATACACACTCAACAATTGAGACAAGTTTGCCTGATATTGCTGTGGAGGGAGGGGGATCCCCAAAACTACTGTATCTCTGAACTCTCTTTAACCCAGGGGTTCCCATCCTTTTTTTGGCTTGTGACCCTACTTTGACGTCACAAGAATCTAAGGGCCCGAGGCTTTCAAATTCCGGTACACCATTGATAATATCATCAGTGACATCATCAGTGATGTCACATACAGTAGTATGCTTCTTTTTCCCCACAAAATGTTGACTTTAATCTGAGAATTCTAACTTTAATCTCAAAACTCTGACTTTTATCTCAAAATTCTGACAGTAACTCGGAATTCTGACTTTAATCTCAGAATTCTGACTTTATTCTCAGAATTCAGATTTATAATCTCAAAGATTTTCATCTAAAAAAATTAAATTAAAATAAGAGTCACAATGTTGATTGAGGTTATGGTCCATTGATGGAAGCCTTTGCAGTATATAGTCACATTATAGGCGTTTGGATCTCACCTGCAATTACCACTCATTGCCAAAGGTGTCACCCAAGAGAACAAAACTGAAATCTTAGAGATTATCACTTTAAACTCAAAACTCAAAAAAATACATAAAAATCGCAAGTGACCCTAATCATCTTCGGTAGTATTAAATTGTGTGTGGTGTAAAAAAATAAAATAAAATTGCAGGTGCCCCTGTTTGAATTACAGGCGACCCCACATAGGGTCGCGACCCTAAGGTTGGGAACCACTGCTTTAACCAAATCACACACCTAGTAGTACACAAACACCGTTAGCTCATCGCTAACGGGTTAGCATTACATACACACAGACGTTTTATTTTTTGTAGGCTATTCAAGCAACAAACGTTTTTATATGCATATCTCGGGGAAATGCTTTGACTGTGGGGATGTTCGTTCTTCACAAGCTCCTCTCTTAGTAACGATATACCAGGCAATAGACCAGGCAGCCTGGCTCACGCACTCACTGGGCTAACGTTAGGTTGGGCTGCCCACACACTGTACCGGGGGGGTACAACAACGTAGCCTCGCGGTTAGATTTGTTAAATCAACATTTGCGCCCAAAGAAATGTAATCATAAAGTTAATCAAAATGCCACGGAAACATTAGGCTAATCAACACAGGGCTGTTCATCCGAGAATTTCCCCCAGTGAGAGGCTGAGAGCCAAGCAGGCCTGGCTCCTCTTCCAGGCTGAGAGGCTCCTCTTGCGGGCTGCTCTCAGAGCACGGGCTGAGAGCAGCCCGGAGGTCTGACTTGTCTGGCTGATACAACTCAATCTCTGACAACGGAGAACGTTACAGGCGGCACTACCCACAACACTATACCAGCAAACAACGTTGCGTAAAGCGTCAAGGTTAGATTTGTAAAACCAACATTTGCTCCAAAAGGAATTAAATCATAAAGTTAATCAAAATGCCACGGAAACTTTAGGCTAGCTTAGTCAACACAGCAATCCCCCCAGTGAGGGTGAGTGAGTGAGGCCTGCCTCCACTTCCGGCCCGGGCTGAGAGCACAGCAGCAGTCAGCAGCAGCCCGGAGGTCTGAAATCTCCGACAACCAAAATCAGATTTTCGTACAGGCGTCATTTTGATAAACTGATCTCATAGTGGGACTCTTCCTGGTTACTTTTGGCGAGACAAAAAATATTACAACTTAAAGTGTCATATTTACAGAGCTAGACTGTATATAAATACACAATGCACTGTGCACATTCTAGAAACAGCAGCTCTACATAAGAAAGTTCAGAGGGGCGTGGAGCTCTCAGAGGTTCTAAATCAAGGGCGCTACTGCGCAGACTCTGGTTCACTGATCTGGCGGGATTTTGGCTTCAATAAAACATACAGGGAAGAGATACGGACACTCTCTCCATTCATATATCTCAGTGCTTCAGACTAATCATATACCTTGGAAACAGACTCAGTTGTTCCAAAGAAATTGCCAAGCTCTCACAGACAGTAACACTTGCATCATATCAAGTGATGTAGTACGTTGCCTGTGCTAAAAAGCCAGGTTAGGGTTATGGTTATGGGTTAAGGTTAAATAGCAAAAAAGTTTAATGTGACTTCATGTTGACGCGTCCAATGTGAAAGCCGAGTGTTTACGCCTCCTATGAACAGTGACTGAGAACAGCCTGAATCTGATACATGATGTGGCTCTTTGCACTACCACAGCAATTTAGCAATTTTGTTTGTTTGTCTCTGACTGGGTGGTAATAATAATGATTTTCAATGTTTTTGTGGCAAATGATATTAGATGCAGGTATTTCAAATGTATGATCCATAACATTGTAAAAAAAAATCAGATAAATGATATTTTTCTATTGTAAAGACTGAATGAAATAATCTATGTATACTGTATGTTTTTTTTTTACACAAAGTAAATCCACTTTTACAGGCTTTGCTGTTTTGCTGTGGATCGTGCACATTCATTGTCTCTCATGACTCACAGTGGTGACATAATTCAACATGCCCCCTGCTACATATGTAGTGGAAGGTACATTTACCCACTTCAAGTCAATTCACTGGGCTGGTAAATACCAAGTAGTATCGAAGCTTCTCCAGTCAGCCAATACCGTAACCTGCATTCGATGCTTTTTGTACACAGATGTCGAAAAAAATTACTATTTGTAAAATGGCTATTTGTATGATTGTGCTCGCAGCCAATCACTGCAAGCGCCGATCAGTCCCGCAGCAGCTACAACCTGTACAGTTTGTGGTGGTGAAGTTATGTGCGGTGTATGTGAGGGAGTTGCAGAGATGCCTCCAAAACATCCAAAAGTATGGCTATACTACACAATGAAGTACTCTTATTCGTATCAAAAGTATGGCTATACTACACAATGAAGTACTCTATTGGTATCAAAAGTATGGCTATACTACACAATGAAGTACTCAATTGGTATCAAAAGTATGGCTCTACTACACAATGAAGTACTCTATTGGTATCGGTACTGGTGTGGCAGCACTACAGTTCAGCCACCTTTTTGTTTGCAGAATAGTTTACCACCTTTTTAGACTGACATGAATCCTAAAAACTTTGAATGGCTTCTGAATCCACCTTCCCAGGGACACCAGATGGAAATTAGCCTATGGCTAAATCTGTTACAATGCATCTCTTCCCCTATGAGAATTAATGTCTATTGTATATGCTGCTCCCTGACAAATACACAAAATCTAAATTTAGTAGGTACATCATAGTAAGTGAAGCATCGTCAGACTGACAGAAGTTATATACAGACATGGGACCAAGTCACATTTGGCTCGAGTTGACTCGAGTCCAAATCTCAAGTGCTCATCTCTGGTTATATCTAGTGATAGTCAGAGTGGACCATCTTGAAATAAATGTGTTTTAATTTTTGTATACATGTACTAGATTATCAGGCCGCTACACAGCCTTCAAATCTAGTTTGGTGGGACTCCGGCTCCTTGTGGTGGTCGTGTTGTGTTTGATGTGGGGTGGGGTGACTGTGTTGGGGGGTGGGGGGTGTCTGTGTGGGGGTAGGGGTGGGAGGGCGTGATATCAGTCGGCCGGGGCGTCCGGCCTGGCCGACGTCACAAACATCGGGCCGTCACGTTTGTGAGACAGAACATGACTGACAGACAGCGCCCGCCTGCCCGTCCACCTAGGCAATTTTATTATAGGATGTAAATTGTACAATATAATATACAAGGTACACATTTCTAGTAATTGTAAAGTTAATCATATTGTATTTTCACACAGTTTGGGAATACTTTTCCTCCAAAAATGTGTCACTACCAAAGCACAATTATACAGTTTATAGGGGGGAGGGGTGTGTGTGTGTGTAAGTATGCCTATTAATCATCAGTGATGTCATAAATCTTTCTTCTAATGTCTTTCTGGCAGACTGTAGACCTTGCGGCACATTGTTGCCTCTCACAGGTTGGGAATATTAGACAAATTGCAGACTCAGCGACCGCCCGCTCCTCAATGTTCGCCCCTCCGGCCGCCTCGCTCTCCTCTTCGACCGCCGTGTTCCCTCATGTGACCTCTTGTCACACAGAGGTCACACAGAGGTCCCCGTTTTGGCCAGTTCAGACTACTCAGACCTGAATATCTTCTATGGCGATCAGAGTGAAACCAATTCTCTGGGTGAGTAAAACATCATATTTTAAGATGGAAATAAGGTCCGGGGTGTAAAAAACTGCAATTCTCCTTTAATCCAGAACTTATTTTTTTATTTTTTTCCCAGATCATTTTTCCCCCATTAGTGCTACTTTTAATTTATTTATCCTGGTTGCTGCTCCACCCTCTGCCGATCTGGGGAGAGCTGAAACTGGCTCCATGCTTCCTCCGAGACATGGGCAGTTAGCCAGCCGCTTCTTTTCACCTGACAGGGGAAGCTTCACCGGTAGGACATAGCACGTGGCAGGATTCCAACGAGTTCCCCTTCCTCCAAACAGGCGCCCCGAACGATCAGAGGAGGAACCACATCAGCAACCAGGATATTGCATGTTTTGGTGAGGGGTTCCTATTAGCCTAGGTAAACCCAGCCCCCACGTGACCTGCTCTCTCAGTTCCCAGTCACTAGCCTTGTGACTGTAAGCAGGGTGAGCCTGAGAGCAGGTCACTGGGGGCTGGGTTTACCCAGGCTAGGTTCCTATATGAAGGAAACCCCCGGGAGGCACGGGGAGAACATGCAAACTCCACACAGAAAGGCCCTTTTTTGACGACCCCACCCGGGCGGTGGGCACTCGAGGACATGCGGACGGGCACACACTCCTTCAGCGTTCACAGCGTCCCATGTAGGAATCAAACCCAGGACCTTCGAGCTGTGAGACGACAGCGCTTACCACTGCACCACCGTACCCCCCTTTAATCCAGAACTTGACTACAGGTTGGGGACGCAGAGGGGCGGTATGTCCTTGTAAAAGTCAATATCGAAGTTAATGTCTACAGACCTCCCGGAAATGATCAAATGTTTATATAAATTTGACATAATAACTGCAGAGTCTGCCGGTGTCCTGATCTGTGGTGGGCACTGGAATGTCCAACAACTACAACCCACCCTTGATTCAACTAACTTGATGAAGAAGATAAACACTGAGACATTGACAGTTAAAAAACGACTCAGAGAGGCCGGTATGATTGACATATGGAGGGAACTCCACCCAATGGAAAAGCAGTATACTTTCTTTTTCCACCCCCACTCACTCAAGACTGGATTATTTGTTCATGTTCAACACAGAGAGGCATAGAATCATAAACTGTGACATAGGAGTTAAGGACATATGGGACCATGCAGGTGTATATTTATCCCTACATTTGGACAGCAAAGCTAAAGAAACGACATGGAGACTTAATACTAACCTCTTTAATGACCCTTTGTTCAAGGAGTTCATTAAGGTGGAATTTAAAAACGACTTGGAACAGAACATTAGTGAGGACATTTCTCCTAGTACTATATGGGACTCTGCTAAATATATATGCATATTAGGCCTGTGAATCTTCACTGGCTTCACGATTCGATGCGATTACGATTCATCTGTCTTCGATTTGATTCCACGATGCATCACGATGCATCTCGATACAGCTCAAACAGTATCGCAGCTCCAAGTATCAAATCCTCAATTTTCTGTACTATTACTGCACATGGCTACTTTTTCATCAATTCATACAAGCAGTCAGTCAGATAAATATCAAGTCCCTTTTTTACTTTAAAGTGCTTTAACATCGCCTGAATGTCAACAGAAATTTAAATAAACGATTCAACGATTCATCACGATGCATCGATTATACGATTAATTTTGACACCCCTAATCCATAAGCATATATATATATGGGATGCTGCTAAAGCAGTAATCAGAGGGAAAATTATAATATGGTCATCGATAAAGGAAAAACAAAAACATTTAAAGGAATTATTGGAGGAATTAAATCAAGAACCTTACTTCCGGGAGCTTATTGCGAGGTAAAAAAAAAAAAAAAGTCCATTCGAGTGAATGGAGATGACGCATGTCTTATATCTCTATGACTTGAAGGTCATGTCAATAGTGAGTGATGATGTCACAATGTCCAGTGAACAGATATCACCTGATGACGTCACCCTATGCATAGACATTGTGACCTCCTCAGTGATGTCATAAATCACTGATGTCACCACGAAATGTCCAGTGAACTGATGTCACGTATGCATAGACATTGTGACATCATCAGTGACATCTTCAGCGATAACAATGAAGTAGTCGTGCACATCCACAAACCTTCAAGGCAGGTGCAGGACCAGAAGAAGTCAACATAAAAGATAAAAGAAGGTCCGCACACTGTAGAACTAGAATTGAGAGCGCTAAGCGCTCAAAGTTAATTAATCGATGACAGACAGAGGCTGCGGCAGATCCAATAACTATTTGGTACTGAAACAACTGGGAGAGGGCATCTTTGCAAGAGTGGCCCGATGTTTGAAACACGACACCAACGAGATCGTGGCTGTGAAAACCATAAGACGCTACTATGAATGTGTCTACGCCACAAGAGAGGTGGACATGCTACAAAAGCTCCAATGTTTGAACCCGGACAAGTGTCACATTGTTCGCTTTCACGAGTCCTTCAAGACGAGCTGTGGCACTAGTCTGGTGTTCGAGGCCTTGGACATGAGCCTGTATGACTACATGGAGCTCAGAGGATTTCTCCCTCTGATTTGATGACATCAGACCTATCATCCAGCAGCTGGCCACAGCATTCAAAGCCTTGAAGTACATCGGAGTGACACACACAGATCTGAAGACAACATCATGCTGGTGGATCATCTAACAAAGCCCTTCAAGGTGAAACTGATCGACTTCGGCTTGGCCATGCCCACAAGTGAAGGCAAGCCTGGCACTCTTCTTCAGCCCAGTTTCTATAGGTCTCCAGAAGTCCTTTTGGGTCTGCCGTTTTCTGAGGCCATCGACATGTGGTCACTTGGCTGTGTGATGGCCTACTTGTAGCCTATATTGGATTTGACCTCTTCCCTGGAAAGTATGAACATGAAGTGATGCAATTCATTGTGGACCTCCTGGGTCAGCCTGCAGACCATCTTCTGGACACCGGGCTCAAAACAAAGATCTTCTTCAAGAAAACTCCTTTCTATGTTTGGCATCCACGCTGGAGGCTGCAGCCGCCTCAGAAGGAGTTTTTCACCGACACCAGGCGCTACAACTTCCGCTCTCTGGATGAACTGAAGGAGGACCAACTGGTTGAACAGAGGATCACGATATATGAGTTTGTCGACTTATTGAAGAAAATGCTTCAAATGGATGCCAATGTGAGGATTACCCCCAGGGAAGTCCTCGCCCATCCGTTTATTAGCAACGGCACCCGTTTCGCAGTGAAGCTCTGCCCCCTGCCAGCACCGTGCAGGGGTCGAAGTAGAGCGCGTCCCAACCATTAAAATGTCTTGGAGTTAAAATGTCAGTGAGGATCTCTCCTGGACATCAAACATCACATCAGTGAGGACCTCTCCTGGACATCAACCACCACATCAGTGGTGTTTGATGCCAAGGGAGCTAGCTCTGTTGGTGTGTAGCGGTTAGCGTGTGCGCTTTGGAAGCGGGAGGCCGGCGGATCAAATCCTGCTCCACCCCTGGGCAAGCCCGTAACATGAGTTGCTGCCAGTGCTGTCAACACAACGCAGGCTACATTTAAGCAAGTCAAAGAGCTTGGTTAAGGTTAGGTTGATGGTTTGGCTTAGGGTTAAGGTTAGCTTGATGGTTTGGCTTAGGCTTAAATAACAACAATATTCAATGTGACTCACAGTTGAAATGTAGACTTTGGAAATGCTGTGGCCATGACTGGGGATCGAACACACAGCCCTCTGGTGTGAAAGACAAGTGTTCACGCCCTCCACTCCCCCTGACCACAACAGCCTTATTGGCCACCGCACTCTGTCAATAGCAAACTCTACAGTATGACGTGTAACACATGTAACACATTGCAGAAACGTGTACAATGCTGACATTTTATTCTGGGACTAGGCTGCTTAATATCTCCTTATCTGTAGGAGTGAGCGTTACACCGGTATAATTTTCTACACTAAGACTTTACCGGCATCATTATGAGATGGTCTGCACATTAAAAAGTACATCCTATGTATGTGCACATCAGCTAATTGCACCACGCTAAATATATTACATTAACAGGATAACATGATAAATACAATATTTACATTACAATATTTTCAATATTTTACTCCTTTGAAACACAAATCCCTACTGCTTTTGTTGCTAAACAACGCATGACACACACAAGCATTCGTTTACGCTGATAAGTTGTTAACGATACCGCTGACTATAGAAGAAGTTTTGTTTTCTTTGTTCAAAGTAAAGCTAGGGCAATAGGAGTTATACGTACAGTATACGCACAGTACAGTATATGTACAGTATACATACAGTAGGCTATAGCTATAGTCCTGTTAATGCAGACCAGTCTTCCAAAAAAACATGGTGCAAAGATATCATGCAAAAAGAAGACTTCAACGACACCAGGAACTACATCCAATCCTGTACTTGTATTTGTTTATTTGTTTATTTGTTTATTTAAAAGGATCCCCATTAGCTGCCGCCAAAACGACCGCTAGTCTTCCTGGGGTCCAAACACAATACACAAATACATTACAGCAATTATAAACTGTAGACAGTAAAGTTCAGTAGTAAAATAACATACCGGTAGTAAAAAAAAAAAAATAGTAAAATGCAATACAGGAGAATCACAGAGTAAAAAGCAGTACAAAAATAGGAAAAAAACCAACAATAGTTTGGTCAGCTAGTTATGTAGCTGGCCAGCTACATTAGATCAGCTGATCTAAAAAGACACTCTTCTAAGACATACTATTAAAAGAAAAACATAATGGGAAGTAAAGTTGTGTGTTTCAAAGTGTGTTTGCTGGTGTTAGTGAGGGCAGATGGGATCTTAGTTTCCGTTTAAAACCTACCCTCCCATGGATGGAGGAAATATTTACTGGCAGACAATTCCAGGACATTATCGATCTGTATGTGACAGTTTTCTTCATAAAGTTAGTTTTGGGTCTAGGCAAAGTCAACTGACCCCTGCTCGCCCCTCTGGTGGAGTGTGTGTGAGTACGTGAGCTATAAATTATGGTGTCGAAGAGAAAGCCAGCTCCCTGCGCTGCTTGGCACTCAGCTTCAAAAGGGTTGGAATTGGGGGGTTAGATCAGTGGTTCCCAACCTTTTTTGTCTCATGTACCCCTTGAGCTGTTTTGACAGGAGAATATAATGTAGTACCCCTCACTCATGCCTGTTGATGATGCTCCTAAATTTGTTCTATAACTTTTAGTGTAATATGCAGACGTACAAGTAAATCCATACAAAATATATTTTTCACTGAGCTGCTGGTGTTTGGGCTTGGACTCCTTTTTTCCTTTTGTAACCAGGCTCCCCTAAACCTGAATCTGGAGCGACAGCAACTGGACGTTTTTGAGCCATTTGGGCTTATGAAATGACTTGAAATGATTTCCCCCCATCATTTTGGAAATAAATTGTAATCCCAAATCTTTCCAAGTACCCCCTGCAAGCTGCTCAAGTACCCCTAGGGGTACACGTACCCCTAGGTACCCCATGTGTGCAGTCATCAGTGCAATGCATGTGTGTCAGGCAAACAAGGAAGTAACTTTGGTTTCAGAGGGAACCCTCTTGGTTACTTCTCGCTATGGATTTGCACTGTCTTTGTCTGAGAGTGAACCAAGACAAATTCCTATCAACTATGTTGACATGGCAATACAATACATTTATTGAATCTTAAATCTTAAACATTTTCTCTTTTCTTCATTGAAGGCTTTGTTATGTCGAGTGCAGTGATTCCCAAACTGTGGTCCACGAGGCTCTAGCTGCTAAATATAAATAACAAATAACAACAACAAACAAAGCAGCGTAATTGTTATTTTACACATCGATACAAATGGACACAAATAGACAGTTTGACATTCTGGAATACTGTACACTTCCTCAGAAATTACTTTGGGTTGACCTCAGTTTTATTTTTACGACACCACAAACCCATATATTATTTAAATAATTAATGGGTGCATTGAAAACTACTGTATTCCCATCGTTTTTAGAATCAACCACTGAACCTAAAAGGGCTTTTTTTGCACTGAAAAACATGTGACTTTCTTTTTTAATTGCATATCTGCAATGCAATCTATTATCTAAGATGGTTTATCTGAATGTTTCAATTAGATACCGTGCCAATATACAGTGTATAAGGGTTTGTTTAATTTTGTGTTAAGGTAGCCTAACCTATACCATGACCTTTATATATATTACCTCTGCAAAAGTGCAATGTGCCTTTGTGAGTTTTGCAATAAAGTAGTGTACCATGCCAAATCTGAATTGAGGAAATCAGTTATAGTATGGTCTATTGAAACATGAATCATTCTATTTATTTGCTTGATCCTTTCAGTATATGACAATCAATCAGAACCTTCATCTTGGGAACTGTTTTTCATTCTTTTTTCCCTGTTGTGCCTTTAGATCAGGGGTGGGCAATGATTTTTCATGGGGGGCCACATGAGAAACCCAGATTGTTGCCAGGGCCCGAACAAATATTGTCATGCGTAACCCATGGATGGGCAACTTTGATGATAGAGAGGGCCACAAAAGAATTCCTCGCTACCAGATTTTGCTGAGGGCCGAACAGTGCCAGCGCGATTTTGTTTTGGCATTCTAAGTCAGGTTTAGAGGAATAACTCATTTTAAATGAACAGTTGTGATGTCATTCAGTCTTAACCACCAATATTTGATCCTTTTCTCACTCACTCCTATGTCACCACCTGCTCTCCCCGCAGGGCTTGAAAATAACTTTTTTGACCACCTGCCAATATGGCTGCTAGATTTGAAAGTTACCAGCCAATTAGAATTTCCACTAACCAAAATGTTTTTCTTTAAATAAACCAGAATATGAGTGGGTTAATTTAAGCATAAGTATCAGTAAGTGGCCCGGGATTCTCAAAGCCTGTGTTGAGGGTCACACGAACAAAAATGCACTCTTGAAGCGAAATAAATCCAAAACCAACGAGTTAACTATTTAAATTTCTACTTCAATGTATAACAGTCATTTCTTACACATGAGATACTTTTAGCCTTTTAGTCATAAAGATTATTGAAAGATATTCCGTATTCCAGACTGAAATGCTAACAGAAGTGGAGTATTGGCCAGAATGACATGAACATTTGGACACTAATTATTATATATATAATTATTATATTATTCAGTGGGTATCTTGCATGTTGCATTCAGGTGCAACCCATCTTTGGCCAATGTGTGCTTTAGATGCACTGTGTTGTAGAATGGAATTAATCACCTGAGAGTTTTTCCTGAGACACTGTAATCCAGTGGGTTTACTCTGAGGCTTTAACAAGACATCGTGGCAAACAAAACAAGTCTTTTCTTATGTTTTGATGTTGAGATGAGATGCATTTTGAGCTCCAGATCTTCCTGAGCATGTTAAACACCACCCTAACCTTTTAAGCCTGCCGTGTGTGTGTGTGTGTGTGTGTGTGTGTGTGTGTGTGTGTGTGTGTGTGTGTGTGTGTGTGTGTGTGTGTGTGTGTGTGTGTGTCTGTGTCTGTGTGTCTGTGTCTGTGTCTGTGTCTCTGTCTCTGTCTCTGTCTCTGTCTCTGCTTCTGTCCCCCCGGTGGTCTCCACAACACTGCCTAGGTATGTGAATGCTTCTCCCTCCTCAGTCTGGACAGTGCTGTGCAGGAGGATACGGGTTGCTGTCTTTGGAGTGGATCTTGATCACCTGTGTCTTTGCTGTATTGGGTGTAACACCAAGTTTTGTCGCAAGCTTGTAATGTGTGAAACCGAATATATATACAGTATACATGTATATATATATATACAGTATATATACAGTATATATATATATATATATATACACATTTGTATATATATACATTTGTATATATATACAAATATATATGTATATGTATTAAACAAATATATATACATACATTTGTGCATTGATGTTTGGATTGTTTTCGCCGTCGTCTTCTGCTACAAAGATAAGACAAGATCAGACTTGCACTGTAAAAAAGAAAACATCTCCATAGTCGGCTACAACCATAGTCTGCTCACCACCAGTTACAGAATGAGTTTCAGGACTGGAAATGGACAGAATCACATATCACAATATTTTGAGCAAATACACCGATATTGGAAAAATATTGTTGGGATGACTATTGGTGCTTTCACAAAATATTTACAGTGATATTTTTGATCAATAATCATCAGTAATAGGGATATAATGACTCATGGGTAAAGGCAAATAAAAGAAAAGTCTGACAAATTATGTAATTTGAATGTATTGCATTGCAGCCTGTGGGTGCTACACATCGGTGGTGGATATGTGAAGCGCTTTGAGTATCTAAAAAGGTGCTATATAAACCCAATCATTTATTATTATAATTAAAACCAGGAAAGGACAACACTTATGCCATATCACAATATCCAAAATCTAAGACGATATCTAATCTCATATCACTCACAATATCGATATATCGTTATATTGCCCAGCCCCACTGGACAGCAGGGAAATTCTTCTAGTTTGCAAATTTAGACACTGATTCCAGAAAGTGACACATGCAACTTTCATGGCAGATTTAAGTGTAAGTACCGGTACTCTTTTTTTTAATGGTCAGAACAACAGAGGAACTGTCTGGATTTGGCCCTGCTATGCAGAAAAACACATCAGCAGTGAGCATTTTCCACCACCAGAGGGTGATGCTTTCCAACGAAAAGCCAGGGTAACTAGAACTCTTATCTTGTTTTTATATACCTGTATACTTAATAACAAAATCCAGTTTTGATATTAAAATTGGTCCCTTAACTTGTTTGTCATGTGTCATTATGGATGGAATATGCATTCTAAAGATGTTTTGTCACATTTAAGGTATTCTGTCTGTGTGGTACTTTTTGGACTAAAACTGCTAATAGTGGACACATCACCTGATGGACTGTGTGTGTGTGTGTAGTCTACATGCCAATAGCAGTGGGATTATCTTCAACCAGTCAGCCTATAGATGAGTAATGAGTGTATCTAAAACATAACACTAAAATATTAAAATGGCTGTATTAAATATTAGTACATGTTATGTTGTGTGGATAGCAGCAGGTGTTGTTGTAACCTAAGTAGAGACTAATTTCAAGACAGTACTACAGCAGGTTGAGAAATACAAGGCCCACATTGATCATTTTAGTCGTTTTTGTTTCATTATATTTACTTTGTAATTACATTTTTACATTGTTTACATTCTAGCAATCCAATGCCAAGATTTGTGGCTGAGAAATAAACAGAATTCTGCACAGTCAGACTTTGCTGTCACTGAACTTTTATTTCCTTACATGTGTGGTTGGACAGTTGAGATGAACAGAACAATTAATTCAAAATAAATCTAAATCACATGAACTTCTGCCATTTCCAAATCAGGAGCTGCCTGCAATATATTTCTACATTTCTTCAGAGAGTTTGATCCAAACTGGATTTGTGAAGGAGTTTTCCACCATCTTTGGTCCATCCATCAAAAACATTGAAACTGTGGAAATCCTGCAGACAACAAAACCACTTTTCTTTAAATAGTACACCCGGTAAAGACAGACTTCCTCCACTGCAGAAAGGCTGCGACAAACTCAGCAGGATGGACTCTTCATTTCCCTCAAACACTTTTTCTCTTTAATATTATTATTATATTACCCTGCTCTCCAGCTTAAATGGGTTTCTTGGGCCCTGAGCTCATCAAGATCAGACCACACAAACTAAATTCAAACAAAATGTTGAAGTGACACAAGGCGTTTACAGGATATAAGTGATAAGTAGCTAAATTAATATTAACAAAATAAAGCAATATACAAGTGAGTGATGTAGATGTGTTTAGCTGATCAAAACCAGCGGACATCTCATCTCATCTCCCCTCCTGCCTCTCCTCCTATCCTCTCTCATCTCCCTTCCTCTCTGCCTGTCCTCCTCCTCTCTCATCTCTCCTCTCCTCTTCTACAGTATGTGGTAAAGTCAATGGAGGTTGGGGACGTCACAGCCCAAACACTCATGAAGATGAACGATAAACTCTTTAAAATCTTTTCACAAGTTTTGCTTTTCCTCCCCAAGTCTGCTGACTGAAGTTTCACATGTCACAAAAATACGCTTACACATCTTATGCAATACATTTGAAGCACAGAATGATCTATTGTACAGAGATTTAAAAAGATAAACAAACCAGCCTCAGACCTTCAGGCTGGACTAAAAAATGTTCAATATAAAGAAAAAAAACATTGCATGGATGCATAACTGGGACGTATCCTCAGTGATGTACCCTGGGGTCATAGGATGTTTCGGGTCTCGCAACATCATACACCCTCGCCCAGGTGACCCAGCCGGGGCTGGCCAAGCCCCAACTTACGTCCCAGTAGCTACCCACGGTCAGCCCTATAGGGAGGGTCGAAGGTGGTCATGCGGTCAGGGCCACTCAATCCGCTGCTCCGGAACTACTCTGCCGGGACCGGGGGAGGGGGAGGGCTCTGGTACGTAGAGGGACCGGGCTCTGTGGGTTGCCACCCGGCCGGTCTCCTCCCTCGTCTCACCAGGTCTACGACCTGTGCGCTGCACCAGACTCCCCCGCTCCAAACATCTCATTCTGAGGTGATGGTATCTTAGTGGACACCATGCAGTACCAGTACTTGGTGGCACTGCAGTCTCCACTTGCGGCTTGAATGGCCCTCCTAAAAGGCCTCTCGTGGGTTGGGCTTCTTCCTCACGGAAGACGCAGGCTGGGGAGCTAACCCATGCTGCTACCCGGGTGCCGTCCCTGTTCCGGCTGTCAACTGACTCTCCAGTAGTCAGTAGTCATATAATATAATAAAAACAATATTTCAGTTTGAAGCCAAGCAAAATGACTAAATTGCTCAAATCCTCTCTCATGGAGGTCAGTAGGCTATACAAGGGGTCACTTTGTGTTGAAAAGCAGTTGGGACATACTGTAAGTGCTGAGACGAAGAAAACCTGTTTTAAACAGTCTTCAACATTAAGGTTAAACAACATGGTGAGAGTTTGAGTTGTCACCAGGGGCGGAGCGACCCTATCAGCCCACGGCGGGCGAAGCTCTTAGGCCCCCCCCCCCCCACAATTAAGGCCGGTGTTATGCCGAGAAATGCCCCCCCCTGCTCTATAACGAGTGAGAGCGAGCGGGGGGGGGGGGGGGGGGGGGGGGTTTGAGTTGTGAGACACAGCTCCCAACGTAGGTCAACATTAGGCTACTGTTTAAAGACTAATCTTACATAGGCTATAAGTACAGGGTACCAGATTTGGCCTAATTGCACAACAACACAACACTTGCCCTGTAACCTAAGTAGAACACCTCCTTTCAGATGTCATTTTGTGATGGAGGATCAGTAGCTTATAAGGTCAGAGTAGATCATTACAGTGAGAAAACAAATGCATAACGGCACATTAAAAAGGACATATAGGCTTCTACAGTCGACAATATAAAATACTCAGCATAAAACGCACATCAACCACACAAGTACAGTCATCCATATACATCACATCTACAGCTACAACACCATGTCAATCAAACAATGCTAATATCACATCTACTGTAGAAAACAGCAGTGCATGTCAGTCAGCACAGACAGAACTAACTATCCAATATCACTGCCCTAAGTACAAACAACTGAAGGAATAACATAACTTTTTCTTGGACAATGCACATCTTTCTTCTATATTTACATTGCATTGGATGTTTTCTCATTGTGGAAAATAAACCTTTTCTCAAAGTATTGTCATTGGTTAGTTCACATTTATTGCTGCAAGCTATTTTTAGATGTGTTTTTTAATCTAATTATGCTTTAAAAAAGTGAAGGGGACAAAATCGGCCATTTCCAAAAGTGACGGGGCCATGTCCCCAGAGACCCCAGCATAAATGACACATGTATGTCACTATATATTAGGCTATATGGTTTACCAATATGACACATCACTGTTGACATGTTTGTTTTGCTCTGTACTCCCTGTTTTTACTCATTTATTTATAGAGATTATGTTTCCTGTTGTGTGTTCTTCAGTTTCTGAATTGGACCCTGATTAATATAAATGTGTGCCTCTTGTGTCTCTTTCTTATTCACAATTCCTGAAGGCTTCTCCAGCTCTTCCACACCTCATATTGAAGGCTTCTCCAGCTCTTCCACACCTCATATTGTAGATATGACTGTGACAATGAATGGACCTGAACTAACGGCTGGTTGTGTGAAAGCTGAGCCATCTATCTGGAAGATCCCACTCTGTTCCCCGGGCTGCTGCCTCTCTTCCTGCCTTCAGCACTGGAACCACCCAGGTTGCCCAGCTTAATGTTCTCCCGTCTGTCTGGTGTCTGCCTCCTGGTGTCCTGGAGAGACATGAAAACAGCCATCTTAGCATAATATGTATGTACCGGTTAGGGGTGCTCCGATCCGGCTAAGCCACGATCCGATCCCGATTCCTGGGGTCACGATCCGATTCCAGAATCGATTCTCGATTCCAACGATTCTCGATTCCAACGATTCTCGATTCCAGAATCTAGAATCGATTCTGAATTATGTAGTTTTATATTGCTATAACACACAAAGGTAAATATAAGACAAAAAATGACAAATGTATTAATGCTGAACTTCAAATTGAACTTCTGTATTACAGTCAGGGCCTAAATTCATTTTGCAAACTAGGGGGGAATTCCCCCCTTATGTTCTTCAGATAAGATGGATTTATAGGCTGGGGGGGATCTGTAGACTTTGAGAAGGATTTATAGTCAAGTTTATTTATATAGCCCTAATTCACAAGCATGTCTCAGAGGGCTTCACAGAAAGTATGTCTAGCTAATTCTAGCTGACACAACAGTAACAAGAATATACAGAATAAAGATAACATTTGAACAATTGATAATATAGAAAATATAGGAATGAGGGGAGAGCAGAGGAGAGCGCAGGAGAAGGGAGAATAGCAGGGGGAATGTGAGAGAGTGATGGGGTGGGGAGGGTATAGGAGGTGGGGAAGGAGCAAGAGGAGAGAGCAGGAGAGGGGAAGGGAGGGGAGGTGTGGGGGAGAAGAGAGCAGGGGGAGGGAGGAGGTGGGGAGAGAATGAGTAATATAGACGGAGGAGAGGGGGGAGGTGGGGAGAAGATAAGAATGTGGAGGAGGAGAGAAGGAGAGATGGGGGTGCAGGGGAGGGAGAGCCAGGGTAGAGAAGCAGGGGGAGCGTCCCACATCCCCCCCCCCCCCCCCCCCCAGAGAGGACAGAGAGGAGGAGAGAACAGAGAAGGAGAGGTGGGAGGGTGCAGGGGAAGGAGTGCAGGGGGAGAGGAGGAGAGAACAGAGAAGGAGAGGTGGGAGGGTGCAGGGGGAACGCGGGAGGAGGAGGCGGGGGAGGGAACAGACCTCTCCGCCCCCTCCTCCCCCCCCCCCCCCCCCCCCCCCCCGAGAGGACAGAGGGGAGGAGAGAGCAGAGAAGGAGAGGTGGGGGGGTGCAGGGGAAGGAGTGCAGGGGGAATGTGAGAGAGGGGAGAGGACAGGGAGGAGGAGAGAACAGAGAAGGAGAGGTGGGAGGGTGCAGGGGAGGGAGAGCAGGGGGAACGTGGGAAGGGGCGGCGGGGGAGGGAAGAGCATGGAAGGAGAGGGTGCGGGGGGGGGAGTGGGAAATGTGGGAGAGTGGGGAACAGGAGGGGGAAGAAGGGAAAGGAGCGGGGGAAAGAGAAAGAGAGGGGGGGGGGAAGATCAGACAACTGACTACTCTAAGCATTAACCAGAGCTAGCTGGGACATAGTATCTAGCTAGTCTACAGCCTAATCTGGCCTATCCTACTCTGCTCTAGTCTGATCTTTGCCTGAACACTAACAGGTCAGCCTTAGGCTGTAGCTAATCTATCGCCTACCTAAACTGTTCTAAACCAACCGGCAGCCCTCGACCAGTGATGAAGAGCACCGATGAAACAGATTCAGAGTCATCACATCAGATCACATGACATCAGAGTCATCACATCAGATCACATGACATCAGAGTTATCAGATCACATGACATCATGAGAACATTAAAGACCAAGTTTATGTTGCTCTAAAACCCTTGGAGAATACAAAAAAGTGGGACAAGAAAGCTCAGCAGGCCAAGTAGAATACAAAATAGAAAAAGGAGCTTCTTGGATATTAGGATCACATTTTAATTAAGAAGTAATGTACAAGTGCACTGGAAAAGTTTACCAACAATGTACATCTTCAAACAAAATAGCACCGGCAACAAAACGCAACGCGTTTAACTCGCTGGTCTTCGTCAGGCTGTATTAGCAGGGTGTGGGGCTGCTGCAAATGTATAAGAGAGCATACGTGGCACAGGTAAGGTGACGTGGCACACAGAAGAAGTGTGCCACACATGAAATCAAGTCAGCGAGTTTTCATACCACTTAATTTAGCAAACGGTATTAAACATCGATCATTTCACCGTGCTTTTCACTGATTGGTCACAGATAGTGTATACGTCCTTTTCTGCGACACTATTTTGGCTAGTGTGAGGTTTAAGGACTACTAGTTAAGATGTACCTTACGTCTCTGTGGTGCAACTAAACAAAGACACAACTTTAGTGTCAAACTAACTAGTTTGAACGTAGCAGTTAGTGTGGAGCTTACAGCCTTTCAGCTGCTGCAACAGGCTGCAGATCTGTAAACAGAGAGGGAGATGATGAGCCACACCCAGCCAGCTGTCAATCACTCTGCCCACTCAAAAGTGAAGAAATACCGTGTCGTGGTTGTATGTCTCCACCAACAAGTGAGCAGTCTACATCCATGTCTGTCCAGACTCATACAAGCACAAATACCTTGAAGCACAGTTAGCCTGGGTACAGCACAGTGGTCATTCAGCCTTATGGCACTTTAGGCAGTTTGGGAGGACCTCAACAACATGGAGAATCGTTTTCAACATGGAAAATGGTCCTACCCCAAAACCACCCACATCCCCCCAACCACTCCCCCTACCCACCCCTCAAACCCCGACTCTCTATCCCTAGCCACGCCCCATTTCCCCTAGCCCCGCCCCTTACTGATCACGCCCCCTCTCATCACCCACATCCCCCAGACATTCCCCCAACTCACCCCTCAAATCCAACTGTCTACGACCTTTGTATCCCGAGCTACAGCTCCTTTTCCATAGCCCCGCCCCATTCATTGACCTTCACAGCCCCTCCCACCACCCACCTCCCCCTAGCCACCCCTCAAACTCTGACCCTCTACAACCTTCAGATACCTAGCTATGGCCCATTTTCCCTAGCTCCGCCCCTTTCTCTCACCACACCCCCACCGACCACCCACACCACCTACCCACTCCCACTACCAAGCCCTCGAATCCCGACTCTCTACGAGCTTCCTATCCCTAGTTATGGCCCCTTTTACCTAGCCCCGCCCCCTTCCTTGATGGAACAGATGGACAACAGTGACCTTGAACTTTAACCTTTGTCCACCATAATCTAGTTCATCCTTGAGTCCAGGTGGATGTTTCAGAAATTCCCTCAAGGGGTTCCTGAGAGATCACGTTAACGAGCATGAAATGGCAGTCGTTAGGTCACAGTGACTTTGAAACTTGACCACCAATAAAAACAGTAGACAAAT